>NW_015622513.1:3322041-3360101 GCF_000836115.1 Exophiala spinifera
TGCTCGTTGGAAGCGTCGTGCTCGTTGGAAGCGTCGTGCTCGTTGGGAGCGCCATGCTCGATCAGATCAACACTTTCTGACTGCCCACTAGTAGACATTGAGTCAGCAACATGACTGCGACCAAGTGAAGAAAGACTTGCATTCGTAGTGGCACCATCCCAAGCATTGCCATCCCATTGCTCAATGTCTGACGGACGCATTCGAAGAAGGCAAGTTGGGCCATGTTTTGCTGTGAACTCTCGCCAACTCCCTCCACCTCGTTCTCAAATATCGTAGAGAGTACATCGGTCAGACGATACAAATAATTGATGATTACCGAAGATTCCAAGTTCTTGACCGATGTCTTGACCATGCCTGGGAATTGAATAAGAACACGCAATGTATCAAAGTATGCTTCCCCCTCAAATATTGTATAGTCTGCATTCTCAAGCTCTGCTCGGTCGATGATCACCCCTTGGAGTCTGCAGTCAACTTGAGTAAACCAATAGTGAAGGCTCAGGCCAGAATGGCTGTCCATGTCTCCCATCTTGTGAAGATCAAAGTTGAACGTGGTGCCGCGGCGGATGGAAAGTTCTTGTGCCATGAGGCCTACCGCAGCAAGACTGCCAGAGACGTCATTAGTAGTATCACCACGAAGTTCTTCGAGATCTTCAGGGTTCGCTTCCAGAAATTGGCCCACTGTGCCTTGACATTGGTCGATGATATCTTTCAGTTGCAAGCCATTACTGCCTTCAGGCCGTGAGAGACCCTTTAACCTCCCAAAACTCACATGCTGCAACTTCGCCGCCAAGTCAGACTGACCTATAATCTCAAGAGCGGCAATGACCTCGCGAAAGTGCGAGTCTTGTCTCGAGGTCACCACGTAAATCATTTTGTCGAAGGAGAATTGATTGTATCGCTCCACTGCTGCAGCAATGTCTCTCAAGAGATAAGTGGTTGTTCCGTCACTATATCGTGCAATTGAAGTCGTCGAACCCCTGTACCCCAAGCTTTCATAATCGATAACCCAAGCACCTTCACTTTGTCGGTAAGCGTTACGGTCTCGAAGAGCCGTCTCGATTTCGGCGATGGTCTCAGGTCTAACCAAAGATTCTCCGGAGTAGTCGTCGAATGTGATGTTCAGTCTTGCGTACTGCTCTTCGTACTGTTGTAAGCAAGCATCACGGAATTTGCGACATAGCTCGACAGCCTCCTGATCCCTATCTTCCATTCGTCTAAAGAATGCTTCCTTGTCTGCCGTGATCGCTCTTTTCTCCTCTGCCAGTGCAGTGCGCGAGAGGGTATCTATCTGTGAGAAAACATCCACAAGATGCTTCAGTGGATCTGACTTAAAGAGCTCCTCGGACCCAAATCTGAGCCAGCCCACCGCCAGCAACCCAATATTCCGGCCCCAGTCGCCCAGGAAGTTCATTTTACACACATCCCACCCGAGTTCATGGTACAGTGATGCAATGTGGTTGCCGATGATGGTGCTTCTCAAGTAATTACCATCAAACTCCTTGCCGAGGTTTGGGGAGGAGAAGTCCACAACGAGCTTCTTCTTAACAGTACTGTAGGGAGGCGCAACGCCGACAACCTCATCCTCGGCCACACTTCCATATAAAGTACCGCGGTCAAGGATGTAAGAGAGGAGGATACGTGCAAGGGTAATCGGCGCAAAGAGAAAGCGTAACTGAATCCCATCGTCCACGGGGTTTGCGAACAGGGACGAGGGGGGAAACTGCAAAGTTAGCCAAGAGTCCTCAAGCACGTAGGTGGAATACACATCGCATCGTACCCTTTGTTTGAGGTCTGCAGCAGGGTTGTCGCCGTCGATATCTTCAAGTCGAAGGCGAGGGAGGGCGACAACAAGGTCCCAGTCTTCCACTGGCCATTGTATAGACTCAAGTGCAACTTGAGGGTCACAACCAGTGACTTGAACCAGTATTTCCGCTAAATGCCTGATGTATATTTCAACCGGGTTGTGGTTGATATCTGTATTTGGAGATAGTGATGGCCAAGCTTCTAGTCCTAATTCATGGAATAAAGCTGAAAGACGACCTTCGGTGAGCGTTGCCATTGAAGCCCATGTAGCGAGGGATACAACAAAGAACCTGTCTGAAGACCTGCACAGGAATTGGGCAAAGAGATGTATAATAGTCTTCCTAGGAAGCAGGCGTGGGAGCGAGTTGCCTCACAATGGAACTGGCCAATCTTAGCGCCTCTTTTCGCATGAACGGTGGGGTGCCAACAACCAATCCTAGTATGCAGGTAGGTGTGTTGTCGAAGCCATGGGTATTGGCTCGTCGATTAGTGAAGCGGATAGCACACCGACCGTGTTCTGGGGCGACCATACGCGAGTGATATGCGTCGCCAGCTGGCGTATGCTGCTTGGCTCCTCAACCCAGGCCACGTCCGATCCAAAGATCGAAGAGTGTTCTGTTTAGGCTTCACCCAAAGGCTAACTGCCCCCGGTCGTCTCGACTGCGTACTAATTGCGTGTGGAACAACACCATGACTGCCCAGTAGATCAGACGGCCACTTTGGGCTCACTATGGCCTCACTCTGTGGCACGGACATCCTGCCCAGCGGACAGTACTCTAATCCAGAGTATTCCCGTTGTATCCAGCGCATGTGCCCAATAATTCGCTGTTTGCAGTGCTTGCTCGACGGGTTTGGCATTTCAATACATCTGGCGGGATTCAGGCTCAAAGCTGGCTATTGCTAGAGGATGCAATGCGTGGTTCGTCGGGATCCCATTCAAATTCCCAAAGCTCGTTATCTGCTAACGCGGCAGGTATAATGATTGAGGTCGTTCAACCGCATTACGGGAGAACATGCCTCCAAACGCGGGCGTGAGCCTTTGTTCTGCCCGTTCAGGGTCACTTCCGAGATGTGGCGATTCTGTTGCTCCAGGTCCGGGCTCACTCACGGATGGTCTGTACCGCCCGACGAAATCCAGAATTGCAATTATTAGCTGCCTGCAATACATACATCCTCTCATTGCAGAAGAAATGCACAGCATTCGGCAAGATTTTCCGTATCGGTCTGCATAGTAGATTGCCAAGAGCGCAATGAAGAAGATAAAGAGTGACGCAACGAAAGCGTATGCAGATGGAGACACGGGTATGGCCCCTGGTTGCATGGAGAAAATAGCGGCAGTTAGAGCGATGGGTAAGCTGATCTACTCAAGTCTCAATTTCGTCTGCAAGCATAATTTCGGTGGACCTGCTTACCATGATTATGTTGGATACATTCCTGTTGGATTTTGCGAGGTGATAACTTGCTTGGGCCAACTGGTTGCTAGCCTCTGCTAATTGGCGTTGTTGCACACCAACCTCTAACTCATGTCTTTTGAGATTGTATTTCAACTGTGCGTGGCAAGCTGTTAGCAGTCTTCTCCCAGGGTAATTTTCTAGTTGACCATCCCATTTCAAACGCATAGAGATGCTTACCTTTTGTTCTATGGCAACCCATTGCTTGTTCAGAGACTGTAATTTTTTCCTGAGTGCCGACATTCTGTCGAATGTTGTCTGTATAGCACAAAATGTGGAGTATGTACTTGCTGCTGCCGATGGAGGATGAAAAATGGATTGGTAGCGAGTGAAATTTGTCCACGCATCGAAAGGCTTGTCCAGTACCTCGAGTAACCCAGACAATACCAGCGACATACTGCCGATGCGTGTGAGTGATTGGCGAATCTTCTCACCTTCTTGCTTCGTCGCTTCCTCGGTAGCATGGCACTCAGTCAGCTTATAGGGGTGGGTTGTGTATTCCTTCATTTGTAAGTATCTAAAGGCCCTATGAGGGAGGCGGAAAACAAGAATTGCTCACCTCGGCATGCCTGATACTTTTCTCTAGGCTTTTGACCACATTCGTCCACTCTTGGAAAACTTGATGTACGCGGATATTGGCCACGTTCAGGAAGAAGTCCCTCGCCTCCTCAGTGTGCTTTGCAGTTTGGCCATACTCGAACGGATGTGTATCGAAACCATCTGTTTGGTCTTTCTTATACTGAGACGCTACCTCTCCACAATCGCCGTCAAAGTAACTATCAACAAAGCAATAGGCAACCCATCTCCATTCGTCGACACCAGTAAGCACACATGAAATCTGAGCTTGGTAGAGATACGACTTCTCACCATTGCCATTTAGGAATGAGACGTCTATGCATTTCCTGAGGGCATGGCCAGTGTTGTCACATCGAGTATCTTCGTTGGGGCTCGGGGTAGAGCGCCACGCATAGTAAGGCAAGTGGAGTGAGAGATGAAATTCTGGCCAACCAATTAACTGCCCAAAGGTTTAGTATGCGGTACCTTGAGATTTAGGCACGAATCCTTACAGGTATCGTCACCTCCATCGCACTTTCGAAGCCGAGATACTTGGAGAGTGCATCTCGCAGGATTGGGGCTTGCCTGAAGGTAGCCGTGCCTGCGAGAGCGTAGATGTTCCAGCAGTCGAGGTCACTGATGAACCTGGGAGGTTGTTAGTGCAGGGGACAGAGAATGGGAGATACTGACACTAAACGCCGTTCTATGTCTGAATCCTCATGTCGGCCTGTGGCTACGCTTCCTTTGGTGGTGGCGCAGTCGAGTCCTTTCGGCTTGGGCTCGCATGCCGCTTTAGCTGGATCCGCTGGAGGTTGATTCTCTTGAATCTCACATGCCATGCCGCTGCGATATCTCTAATTTTATCCGGGTAAGCCATCGACCTCCCATACCTCCCGAGTGAATACCTGACTTACGGGAGTCCTCAATGCTCGGTACAGATCGTGCGCCGTGAGCCATTCGGTGCTAGCTTCAAACCAGCCAACTCCGCCTTCCCCAACCCACGCTTTACACTGCAAAGGGTGCCCTTCCCATGTCGGCTTTTTTAGACGATCAAGATCGGCGCCGAAGGTGTAGTCCTCCACCATATCCGCCTGAGGCAGCAAGAAATCCGGCGCATAGTAGTCCTTCATAAACACCCGGATGACACTCTCTTCCTCTTCCTCGTCCTCGTCAGCCTCATCCTCACAGTTCGCATTGTTCTCCTGGGCCCCCTCGGCCGCTGCCACCAACACTCGTTCGCGTAGCTCGAGCCACGAGATATTTTCGCTGTCGCAGATTGCCTCAACTGAACGGCGAGTCGAGAATTCAGGGTTCCAAGTGGTGGGGCATCTTTGATAAAAAAGGTCTGCTGCATGCGCTGCTGGAGCCTCTTCCTGAACCCCTGACATAGTCACATGGCCTATCAAAAAGGATCGTGATGGAATATCAAAGAGACGTGCGCAGCTTCCGGAGAGACTGTAAACAAAAAGCTCCTGATGACTGCATTATTAGGCTATCAGAATATTACAACAGCTCTATATAGCAACTCGCACAGCTACAAATAAGGCGATCACTCGCTCGATTGACCGTGTGCTGGACCTACGCCCAATGCTGACTTCTCGGACGGTGAATCGCTCTTCTCAGCATTGTTGAAGCCCAATGCAACCGCAAAGGCGCTGCTTGCAAGTAAAGCGCCCAATCAAGCGGTAATTGCCTTTTTTGTGTTGGTGTTTGCCTTTTTCCTCAACTTTTAAACAACGATCCCTCGTGACCGTCTCAAGTACCCAAACAAAATTGCAATCAACTGATAGAAGGGACTTTTGATCTTGTTCCTCTCATTGGGTGATCTTATCGAGTTTACATTTATTACACCTCGCATGTCCGCAGCTTGGGCAGTTCTCCGATTTGATAGAAATGGCGCTTTTCCCGTCTTTGCACTTGATTCGTGATCAGCTGCGAGTCTATGAAGAGGGCAAGGGGACACCAACACATGACCATATAAAAACGGCCTTTTTCTTCGATTTTGAAGGCGGCCTCTCATAATCGAGAAGATAGTGCCCGAAGTGTTGCGGGCCGAGACGTTGCGGCCCGATAGGCAAACGTTGAGGCGGAGCGTCTCGAATCGCTCCCAGTATTTCATCTCCTATACTGTCACTGGGTTGTGTGCTGTCGATGTAGTGGTGTTGAGCGTACGTCTCGTGACTGGTTGTAGCTGGAGCTGACTCTAATAGGGCATCCTCCAATCCTGGAGACACTGCCAACCTCATGGCGGAGCTAGGTTTTCCGGCACTAACCGATGACGATCGAGAGAGGGTATTCTGGAAGGTGTGAAATACCCTCTTCGTTCGATACAATGGAACTTCAGTTGCGAAAATTGTCTACTATCTCCTGTTGCTCTGGAGTTTGGCAGCAGTCAGTGCGTTGAAAAATGCAGAAGGCTGGGCACTCAACTCTCTATCAAACACTAGAGAGCATGGACATATGCATCTGCATACCCGCAGGCTTGAGCGTACACCGCCGAACTCATTTTGTGCGACTTCCATTGAACCTTGCAGATAATGGGAGCACTAAATAGTTTGTTTTGGTTCCTAAATTTTTATAGTTATCCCCAGGCAGGCAAAGTATATAAGTACTATACTCCTTCTCCCATCACGGTCTTAGACGAAAGAGGTTCTTTGTCCGTTAGAGACACAGGCGACTGCACACCTCAAAGACTCTTTCTCTCGCTTATGCGATCTTGCTTGCTAAAACAGAGGACCTGACCCTTGCATGGATACTCACTTGATCAATACCCTGTCTCGCTTTCCCGGCTTTCGATCCGTGCGCCCCGACAGCCGGTTTGAAGGGTTAGTGGCAGCTTCACTGGTAAGTATCATAACAAGGCTTGCTGCAATGCAGCCTTTGAAGGCGATCTATGCCTTTTTATTGGGAAGGTTCTAGACTAATTTTGCTAACGCATCACACCGCCCCCTGTACGACCAAGCTTCGTCAACCCCCCTTGCGATCAGTCGGTGCGGTTCCGGTATTTGATGGGGGCACGAGGAATGATGGATGCGCAACGAGGGGAGAAAATTGAACGACAAAACACGGGGCGCAGTCACATGCACGGGCAATGATTGCATCGCCCCCCCTCCTTTCCTGCGCATAGCAATTGCTTCTACAAATGGTCACAGACTCATCTTCTCTGGCTGAGGATTTACGACAAGGGAGTGCAAGGCAACTCGATTGAGAAAACTGGCCACTTGTTGGTATGTGATAATTTTGTGTGCGTGAAGCTAAGGTACTGTACCTTGGGAGGAGCAAATATGCGTGCCAAGGAGTAAACTACTGCAGAACTGTGTACGTGTGATGAGCCCGCACCTGTGGCAGCGGGCTCTAGCAATTCGATCTGGACCCTTTTGAGTAAGTGACGCAAAACTCAGGTATGTAGGTAGCACAAAGCTATTGGATTGGAGGCCCTGGACTCTGACAGCTCCCGAACCCCACTTGTGGAATCACGAGTGCTCTTTCAACTGCCTCTCTACTCCGGAGTGAAACGGGAAATTCTTCGTGGCGAAGTGAGAAAGTCTTCCGCGCGCGGGTCTCGGCAGTTTCGACTTCGCTGGCAAAGCGCAAGTGGTTTTCTTGGTTCTTCCACTCAGAAGCTATGTACAGGGAGCTTCGAGTCAGTCAAGCTGAAAACTCCGCAAGGCTACACCGGACTCGCTTGGATTGCTATGTAGGACACTCGACCAGCGCCTTCACCTCACATCCACAGAACGCTCATCCACCATGCGAACTTCTCAGCAGCCACTCATCTCTTGGTTAGCCTCCTTCCTACCACGAGCTGGAGGACTAGAAGATCGTAAAGTTTCCTCGTCGCCGGCGGGCCTTCGTCCGAGGTCGGCCATGCCGCCTCCAGCACCGCCAAACGGGACGCCGTCAATCAACACTGATTCTTGGCCAAGCAGGTACTGGTAGTAATAATACCTATCTCATGTGTTAAAACACCTTCCATACAATAGCGTACAGGCTCAGTAGGCTGGATCAGAGCAGATTACGCCGGAAGGAATTTTGCTTACGCCGCAACAAAAAGTGCTCCACCGACAATGTTCCCCAAGCCTGCAGGGACGACGCCTTTCCAAATGTACAGCCCTACACTGATGCCAGGCGTATCGTGCCAGATTGCGATGGGAATGAAATACATGTTCGCCACCACGTGGTCGAAGCCGAGCGACACGAATGCGAACGTCGGCCACCAGATTCCTAAGCAATGTCGCCGTATCAGCATAGCACACCAGCGTACATAGCCCATCGTGTATAATGTAAGGATAGACGGAGGGATGAGGCTTCCGCTTACCCATGATCTTGCTAAAATACTCCCTACCTGACATGCCCAGATAACAGGCCAAACACACGAGCCAATTGGCTCCGATTCCACGCAGGAAGACCTGGTGCCATTGTGCCGCGACTTGTTTCGTCTTTGCAAACGCCTGTACTTCCTTCGTGAACCCTGCTGTGTCAAACGTGCCGCCGTACCCAGTGATGATAGCAACTATGAACAGCGAGCCTGCAAGGTTGCCCCAGAACGTGGCGGCCCAGTGGATCAACATCTTGGCGATGCTGAGGCGGCGGTGATACACGGCCATGGCGGTATACTGTCGCAATAACAACGCATCAGCTCGAATGACCAATGTGTGACGCTCACTTTTGAAGTGTATGTGGACATACCATGAATGACCCCGTGCACAGATCCGCCCCGGTCAGGACAATTATACACAGTCCGTAGGGGAACACCAGGGCCGAGATGGTCCTGATGAGGCCTGGGGCGTTGTCTTGAAACCAGGGCGCCGTGTTGGTGCTAAGCACCGTCGCGCAGGCGAATGATAGGATACATCCAGCCGAAACTCCGCTGAAGAAAACCTTGTCTAGACGTGTGTTGCCTTTCACAACGCCGGCCCGCGACACAATCTCGGCTGTTTCTTGAGGGTTGTAGCAGTTGTACATGTTCGTCAGTCGAGTCGCTTGACCCAAATGATGTGCTGTTGTTGTTTGGTATGAGGGGTGAATGTTGAGAGTTCCCCTGCAGCACTAAAAGACCCTGGAGTGATCTCGGTCGGGAGAGAGAGAATTCACTGGGATGATTACCCAGGGCCGATATATAAGTCTCTCCTTTCTTTCCGGGAACACTTATCTAGCCCTGCCACCTGTAAATCGGCCCTGAACGGAAGGAAGGCTACAAGGCCATGGTCCGAAAGTGGCAGAGATACTATATCGTCTCCACATAAGTTGCCATCTCATGCTCGCTTAGGCGTAAGAGGACCGGAATGGTTCGCCGGTTCCTGGATCCGACACTTCAAAGATTGGTTTCACCATACCCGATATGTTAGTTCAGACATTGATCTGCCAAAGAATGGCATAAGATCCTGACAATTATGCATCCATCTTGGCTGGAGGCCCATCAAAGATGGTTACACATCAAAGATCGGATCCATCAAAGATAAGCGCGAGGTCGATGTCTGGACGAGGTAATGCTAGATCAGCACGGCTGCTTGAAGAATGCGGCAAGTAAGAGTGTTGATCTGATGTGACTTCGGAGTCGCTGACGTATCTACCTATGTTTGTCGACCAGGTATTGCTGTGGACGTTGAACTCGGACGAGTCGATGACAAGGATTGACAGTGGTTCAAATGATATCGATAGATATGGGTGGGTACAAGTAATATTTGTACAAATGTCGATGAAAAAGCTCCGGAGTTGCGGAGGTACGTCGACAAGAAGTGGGTCTGACGATCTTCGGCGCAGAAACGAGTAATATTGAGGAAGCATGAGGAAGCCAAGTATATCGTATATCGGGTCTCTAGCTCCTCCCATCTTGCGAACATTTCAGAAGGTCGTTGTTGCACTGTCGGAATAAAGGGGCAAGACGCAGATAACAAGGCGGAGATCAAGGTGTTCATGTTTTAATGAGTTTACCAGTAGACAATGTTCCACCAAGGCCACCGATTGTACATTTGAGAGTTTCCGCCGTAGAAAATCGCTACTATACAGTCCTGCTTCGAGATTTATGGCTCATGGATTCCCTGTTGCCTTTCTACTTCCGATGCCGTAGCGGTCTATCTCGAGTTGAAAAGGAAGGCTCGTGGTACCAGTAGCCCTCATCAGATGCGGCTTCTTGCAGCCGATCTTACGATGGCAAGACTGAGGTACAATCTGCTGCCTCTGGCGAAATGTGTAGGTCCTCGAGGCGACTGCCGCATAACTATGGTTCCATTAGAATCTGATGGTTCTCTGCTGAATCCTGGAAACTCCCGGGCATGGTCTTCGATCTGCATCTGCACTTTTAGTCGTACAAACCTCTCTGCTCGATCTTCACTTCAGTATTATCCTGCATTTGAACATGTTCGAGCAGGGCAATCCACTGCACTTTCAAGGCTAACATTTCCGCGATCAATCTCAGTCTCAGGTCTCCTGTTCATCGGCCGAATCTTCCTCAACCTGGGTTTCCATGATCCTTTTCCACTCTTCCATCATTTTCATCATATCACCAGGCGCCATGCTCGCGTCCACGACTTCTTTGGGTAGCTTGTGAGCGCTATACTTCGTCGCCGCAAATTGATATGCCTCGGGGTCGTCACTCTGCACGAGACGAAACTCTGGGTCGAAAACCGTATCTGCTTCGGGTTCCGGGATGGACAGGATCTCCAGCCAGGAGAACAACAACGGATCAGTCCGAGGTGCCCAGGGGTTGATATCAATCAGCCAGACTCGTTCATGTGGAGGTGGAATGTAGACGTCGAAGACGAAATTGTCATCTGGAAAATCGGCAAGACAGTATAGAAACTCCTGGATCTGGCTCTTTAATGCGCTCCGCAACTCGAAAAGAAACTCAAAGTGGTTCATTTCCCGCTGGCTGATGGCGATCAGCTTGCGGTTCCGCACAAAGCATCGGAATTCCAGTGACGGATTCAGGTTGAACGATTTTCGAAGGATAAGGTGATAAGGCACGTCGACTTGATCTGTACAGCCGTCAAAGGCTTGCTCGAGATCGTGCGTGATGAAGTCGCTGGACTTGAGAAGGAGGTATATGTCGTTTGGCGTCCGGCATTCTAGGTCGTTGGTAGGTGCGATCCAGGTCGCATCCTTGGGAGCGGACCAGTTCAACTTCGGGACAACTTTGCCTCCTAGTTCGGCGATTGTAGAACGAACTCGCTCGTGAACATCGGACCATGACTCGGAAGGATCCTCCTCGTCCTCGTCCTGGAACCCACTATCTTGGTCATTCGGAGAGTTTTCAGGAGGCAATACGATTCCATCGGCTCGTAGATACTCCAGAAACGGCTGTGTGAGAGGTATGAGTCGAGCTTTTGGTGTAAGTGATCTGAAGCGAGGATGCCATGAATGATATGAGCAGTTCAAGATATGTGTTGCTGTCACGGGTGGGAACGGGAGCGCGGTCAACGGTTTCGGCCCATCGTCAGTCATCTTCTATCACAGATCCCTTGACGATACCATCTCTTGAATAATTAGAATAACACAGTCCTGATGGTTTTGTCTATGTTACAAGAAGGGAAGCACTGAGAACATTCCAAGACAAAATTAGTAATTGAGATCGCCACGTAACGGGAAGCTGTGGCTTGCAATTTCTACGGTCAATCATTGTGCCACACAAGAAGTTGGAGTACGCAGGAGTACAACGTCTTGCTGTTACCACAATTCTCGTATTTACATCAGCATCCCACCAACTCTTTGGCGAGCCTCAGTGTAATTTGCAAGCTCAACCGGCAAGAAAGATGCATTTGCACAGAAATAGGTAGAATCTGCTGGTGAGTCGCTCTCTGCGCCTTTACGCTAGGCAGAGTAGCACAAGCACAAAAGGTTACTTTTGAGGGAGATACTTCTGTGGAAGGTCCCTGAAGTCATATGAAATAAAGAGTAGTCTCAAAAGACTAATAATTTTCTCGACGGTCCAGGTAAACGGTATGTAGGTACGGAGGCGTGCACAAAATGTTGAATCACACGCTAAATCTTAGCGCAGCCGCTAAATGTAGCCGAGGGGAGGCGGTGTAAGACCTCCCTAGTAATTTGTATGGGATATTTTGCAAACCTCACCAGGTTGAGGCATCGATTGCATCGGTTAACTGCATCATCGCACTATATTACATATATTGTTCTCATGATTAGAGCCTCCTAGGCATTGAGTTAGAGACTTATCAATAAGCGTAGTCGTTATATATTGTTGAGCGTCGTCGGCGATATAGATATTAATGAGGCCTCTTGCTGTTCGAGCCTCTCGAAAGGTTAGCACTTATTGTCATGCTCTCTTCTCTTTCTGATTTAGCTGCAAAGGCCATTAAAAAGAGAGAATCTTAGCGGCCTAGATAAAAGAACTCTCTTGTGATTTGGTCTTTACCTTAAAAAAAAGCATTAAATAACTATGGAATTCAATATATTCTCGCTTAATATATCTAGGCTCTTACTCTATCTTCACTTGACTATAAACCTTGTGATATTGTTTTATGACTTAAGATATTAGAGCGAAGTGTTGATAGTATTATTTAGAAGGTAAAGAAGAGAGATTTTAATTTGTAGATTAATGCTTATATATTAAATCACTTTATTAAGGATAAATATAGACTAGAAAGACTAAAGAAAATTAAGAAGATAGTTAAGAAGAAGGTTCTTAATAATGTTTATCGCGATAGAGTTAGTTATAAAAAATTAATTGAAGTTCTTATCTATAAGTATAGTATTAGCACTTTATTTATTAGTCTTATTCTTTATAAAAATAAGCTCTTAAATATAAAGTTTATAAGAAAATCTGGCCTTAATAAGCTTTAATATAAAGCATGATTTGCTTTCTATTTTGCTTATTAATATTAAATAATTAATAACTAGAAAAAAGTGATATAAAGTGATAAAATAAGTGTTGTTCTTTATTATCGAGGCTCTTAATATATTTAGTGAAGCGTGAATAAGGCCTTTAAAAAGTTATTTATTTATAATTATTAAAAAGACTACTTAAAGTTTATATTTTAAGATTACTTTTTATATTATAAAAAAGATCTATATTAATAATAATAATAATAATAAAGTTCTATTATAGTTTAATTTAGCTCTCTTTTAAGACTATATAGACTTTAGTAATTTTTAAGGAAAAATCTAAATCTTATTAAGATTCAAGAAAATCTTTAACTCCCCTCTAAGTCGTTTGCGTTTTGCAGGCGCCTCTCTTGCTACTCCTTTTGTCGCTTTATAATTATCTTTTCCTTCGATTTATAGAAGGTCTTATTCTATCACTTAGCATAGTCTCTTAAAAGTATATACTTTAATATCTCTTTCTTCTCTATCTCTCTTGTAAGTTATAGGTATCCTAGTATCTTTTGTGTGAGCAGCCAGTAAGCTATATACTTTATGGCCTTGAGTCTTAAGAGTATCTTGTTAACTCTTTATATTTTGTAGGCCTAGAGAAGCTTCTCTTGTTTATACTTTTAATAGTATAGAAGAATATAATATATTGTTTCTATATATTAACTATATAAGCATAGTGAGAGTATACCTAAAATGTTGATTCTTGCTAGCCACTTATTAAGCCTAATTATCTCTATCCTAAGAAGAAATAGTGTCATCACTTTAGCTTTCGAGAGGCCTATATAGAGTGTGTATTTATTTAGCTTCTAGTTAGTTATTTAGGTTATTAAGAAATTAAGACCCCTTAAGATTACTTTAGCTTTTTTTTATCTAGTTTTCTAGTTATAATCTATAGCTCTATAAAGAGTTGCCTTCTTTAATAGTGATATTTCTAGATAATAATGATAATACTATTTATATAAAATTTATTAGTGATTTATTTTCTCTTTAATATAAATATCTATCTTCTCTTAAGTATATTCTCTAGTGAGATATAAAGACTTTATTTAGTGTTAATATCTTATTTTAAGACTATTCTATACTCTCTTAAACGCTTTCTAAATATTCTTCTTAACTAAGTTATATATAATTTATAGTGTGCTTTTTCTTGCCTAGATAAGAGTGATAAGATTAAGTAAGAATATATATATCTCTCTCTTTAGAGCGATTTAGAAGGTCTTTTTATATTTTCTTATTATGCTTTAAAGATATTTATTCTATATCTTTATTAGTGAACTAATATATAAAGTTAAGAGCGATCCTTATATAATTTATATACTTTATTTCTATAAGCTATAAAGAAGAATTAACTATATTATTACTATATAGAAAAGCCTAGTATTTTATATTAATAGTTCTTAAGTTAATATAACTAGCTAAGTTAGTGTCTCTAATATTATAAGTCCCTTATAAGCTATATATATAATATACTCTTTCTATATAAGCTTTAGGTTAAGCTATATATTAAGGATCTTAATCATCTTTTATTTCGAGATAATTTTCTGTTTTATAATCTAAATACTATTTACTTATAAATTATTAATATATTATTTACTCTTTATAAAGTGAATAAGCTAATATTTCTTTAAGGCGAATTTTATCTTATAACTCTTTATCTATTTCTTATATTCTTAATAAACTATATTTAATTTATAATAATTATACTTCTTATTTAAACCTTATATAATAATATTTATATTATCGATAAAGCTAAAGTTTATAGTATTATCTTATTTATTAGTAAGATTTTTAAGAAGCCTTAAGATATAAAAGAGAAATAAAATTAGCGATAAAGAGAAGCTCTATAAAATATTTATTTTAGTGTCTATTTAGTTATTTTTATACTCTATATATATAATCTATATATATCTCCTAGATAGAAAGCTTTAAATAAATTTAACTAGCTATTTTAGAAAGCTCTTTCTTATGAGGATATTAAGTAGTGTATTATAAAGCATATTATTAAAGACTCTCGCGATATTAAGACTTAATATTAATATTATATAGCCTAGCTATATTTATTATATACACTCTATATAAGTCATTATAAAGTTAATAACTAAAAATGTTAATCTATTTTAATATTTATCTATTTAGTTCTAAAGAAAAAGATTATATTTCTTAATAATATTTATTATATAGTTAGTTAGCGCTTTCTCTGTAAGCTTTACTAAAGTATTCTTAAGAACTATTAATCTATATATATCTAGAAAAGAGTAATCTTTTTTTCTCTTCTTCTTTAAAGCGAGAGTTATAAACTTCTTTATCTCTTTAAAAAGCTTCTCTTACGCGAGAGCCTTACTTATTATATATACTAAGCGATTATTAATTATAAGTGAGAGTTACTTTAATACTTTATTTAATATCTTATTAGGCTTTAAGGCTTTTTAATTTAGAAGCTTAACTATTAAACTATAAACTTTATTTATTATTATTTTCTACTAAATATTTAGCGTGTTTATTATATACTTTTTATACTCTCTTTATCTGCTTATTAAGGAAAAGAAAAACTTCGCCTTAAGGATTTTATCTTTTTAGGTATCTATATAGACTAAATTATCTTTTAATATATAATATAGTAATAATAAATAAAGATTTTTATATATAATATATATAGCTTTCTTACTTTATTTAGCTATTCTCTAGATATTATCTCTATTCTTATTCTATGTAAAGCCCTTAATATATTGATATTAGTTAACTTTTATATTTCTTTTTAGTTTTTATTTCAGTCTATTTATAAAGTGATATAATTTTTATAGTATCTCTTAATTTTTTGTTATAATATACTTATACCTTATATATCTTAAGTCTATTAGTAGTTTAAATACTATTAGCGACTAGTTAGGCCTCGCTCTCTATAATGATTTAATTAAAAGATAGTGTCTTTTTAAGCTCTTTATAATTATTTATTATAGATCTTTTAGAGTGTCTTCTAGTGATATAACTTTAATATCTTTTTATAAACTATATATATCTAGTTTATTAAGTGCGAATCACTTACTCTTTATTTATAATATTATTAAATCGATATCTAGAAGAAGATAAATTAGAATATAGTCTCTTATTAAAGCTCACTATAGTATTATTTTATAATATACTATCCTTATACTAATCACTTACTTTATAAACATAAAATCAATAACTAATTTTCTAGTTTCTCATTACTAGGTAATATCTTCTTGTTTTATAAGTAGCTATAATCTCTTAATCTCTATAGCTTAGAGTAAGTAATCTATATACTAATTATAAATAGTTTCTCTCTCTCTTTATTTAGGGTAATAAATATTAAAGTTATCTAGAAATATTACCTAACTCTAGGCCTAGTTTATAGCTTATTAAATTACTAGCTATATAGAGAGCTTTATTCTATCGCCTAGAGAGTTATAGATATTAATGATTAAGATATTTTTATTTTAAAGACTTAGTTCTAGTCTCGCTATATTTAGTCTATATTATCTATGGTTTTAGTGTATTATACTTATATCTCTTCTAATTATAAAGTATATCTTTATTTTTAGTGTTATCTTATACACTAGCTAGTAGAGCTTTAAATAGTATATCGATTTTATATACTTATTTTAGTCTGGTTTCTAAATTACTAGAATAAATAATTAAGTGAAGCTATTAAATAGTGTATATATAGTATATATATTTAAGTTACTATAGTTATATTGAATAATCTTTAATCTATTTATTTTAAGAGCCAAATTCTGAGATCTCTTCTAGTATCTAGCTTCTAGTGAAGTTAATATAACTTTATTGCGAGTTATATACTATTACTTCTATTATTATAGACTTATCGACTCTTCTTAAGATTATTAACTTTAAAGAGATTTCTTAAGGATATTTATTAAATATTATTATTTATTTCTAAGTATTTATTACTACCTAATTAAATATAACTTATACACTAAATATATATATTCTCGCTACGAGATATCTATAGATTATCTTATTATAATATTATTAATAAATAGTGTATTCTTATTTATACCACACAGTATAAACTTTACTATAGATCGTGTATAATATCTTAATCTCTTTATACTCGCTTATTTAATAATCTCTAGTATATCTATTATATCTTGTTTACTTTATATATACTATTTCTATATAATCTTATTACTAATAATTAAAGTATTACTTTTTCTGGAGTGATTTATTAAAATAGTCTATCTTATAAAGTTAAGTCTTAATCACTAGATCACCTTAAATAGCACTTTTTCTTATATCTTTTATATAAAAATCTATAATAAGAGTACTATATATTTTTTCTGTATCTCTTATATATTAAACCTAGTGCTATAGATAGAGTTATTTAATCTAAAAGATCTAGATCCTTAAGGCTATATTTCTCGATCTTTTATAGATCTAGCTTATAATATATATATTATCTATATACTTTCTATATATAAGTTCTATATTAAGTGAGAGTCTATTAACTAAGACTAAATAGTCTCTTTTATAGATCTATAATTTCTATATACTTAGTAAAGCTTATACTCTATTTTTAGTGGCCTTATCTAGAATAACTATATCTATATTATCACTATATAGTATATAGATTATAATCACAACACTAATAGTCTTCTTAACTTTATTTAGCACTTCTTTATTTGGCTTATCTTTCGCTATTAGTATCAAGATATATATAATATATCTATTTAGTTTTATATTAAGACTACTACTTAATATCTATATTTTAGCCATAATCTAGATATCTCTCGCTATAATTATTATCTATATTATCTTTTCTGGCCTAGGGCTAGCTATAAGCTTTACTAGAGATTTCTTAATGACCTTAAGACATCTCTTAACCTTATTCCTAAGTATTTATCGCGAGTTAATAGCCTGCGAAACTCTCTTGACTATCTAGTGAAGAATATTAAGTCACTTAGACTGTACTCTCTCCTCTTTAAGACCTTCTATAATCGCCTTTAGGTCTTCTTTAATTGTATTATTGCTCTTTTTCAGTGATATTACTGTGTCACCCTGTCGGGCGAGTATCACGCGTTTTATAGCGTGTTTTAACGCGTTAAGGCCCTTCTCAAACGCGTTTTTCCCTCTAGCATCATTATGAGCGCTTTGGATACCTTTTACAGGCTCTTCGTCTGCGTTATTGATATTAGATAAAGTTGCTTAAGTTATGACTATCGCTAAACTATCACTGTCTATTCAGTTAGCTTTACTTGCCTTTTTTTTTTTTTTTTTTTTTTTTCAGGTCTATATTATATCTAGAAGATAGAGACTATAAAAGAGAAGAAGATTATATAAAAGGAAATCAATAAATTGAATAAAATAAGAGAGCCTAAAATAAAGTTAGTCTAGAAGTTAGAATCTAGTCTTGCGTGACTAGGTCTGCGAAATTGATTAAGGAAGAAGCCTTAATAGTGTTTTATAAAGAAATAAGGTAAACTTATAAGAGAGGTATTAAAAGAAGGCATTGATTAGTATCGCTATTATAAGGTAAGTGAGATATAAATAGAATAACTATTACTTATATCTATCTAGGAGATTATTTAATCTAAAATAATTCTATTTATAAAGTAATTAGGCCTTGAGGCTATAGTTTAAGAGAATAATATAATATTTTATACTTAATACTTTATCTCTACTGTCTATTTACTCGCTAGTGTTAAGCGATTTTTTTGGTCTGGTAATTCTCTCGATCTTAACGCTATTAAGAAGGCCTAACTATAGATAAAGAAGAGAATAAGCTTTTATAGATTAGCGCGAGACAAAAAAGAACTCAGTAAGAGATAGAATGAGGCTTAGAAAGTATTGCTATAATTATAGATTTAAAAATGGATTGAAGATATTCCTTATAATATTAAGAAGGTGATAGAACTTAAGAGAGACAATGAATATCTAGAGAGATATAAAATTAAGAGATTCTATAAAGTGTTAGGAATGCCTCGAGGAACAGGCAGAATGATAACACAATAGAGGGTTAAGATATTTCTATCTAGAGGTGCGCTCTAGTATAAGACTCTAAGCATAAAGAAGAGAAGTTCCTTGTGCGGGTAGCTTGCGTGAAAAGTGCGAAGCTCAAGAGTCCGCTAGACTATATTTGTGTGCGCTGTCTTGGCGCGCGCTTAGGGGTGCGCGCCATGCTCCCTGCGCGCCCGTTAGAACGCTTATTCTAAGTTGCGCTCATGACATAAAGGTTGTCGCAAGATTGAAGAGATTTATAAGTATTGCTAGATTAATGAGAAGAAAAAAGAGGAGGACTATAAAGATATAGTTGATTAAGAAGAGAAGGATCTCTATAATACGAACAACTATACTGAGAATAAATAAACTTCTATGATTTCTATGGGAGAGCTATATAAAAGATGAACAAAAAATTATTGAGTTAATTAAAAGAATATTATTAGAGCATTATGTGAAGCCTATAGGTATAGAGGTAAGTAAAATCATCAACACCATGATTGTCTATACAAGAACTCAGCCTTGTAAGGCTCTAGATATTAACGCTGAGGTGGATGCTATCAATATGTGAGTGATACGCTATTGATGCATTGAAGGACCTTGTTGTGTTGCTCCTCATATAATTTTGGTGAGGCAGTTAACAATCTCTAGGCACTTGGCATCATTCTAGTATGCCAAGAACCCTAGGAACACGCTAGTAACTAGTGTCTGATTCCATATTTTGTGCACGCCTCCGTAATGGTGAGACAAAACACCCTTTTGCTTTTGTTAAGATTAGTGACGTAGAGTTTCAATGTTAGGCATCGCTTTACGCGTCTCTCGAGGCGCTCAAAAAGACATTACTAGGCGCAAATCGGGTTTTAGCGCAGAGAATACTCCTTTGGAGCACGCCTCCGTACTCCTGCGGTCTGGAGGCAGACATGGGAGCCGGTTGGCACCGCTTTGCGGCTGGACTCCGCTTTCTGCAAGCCATTTCGCTTCTGACAACAAAACCTTTCTGGATTGATATAAGTCCAAACTAGTAACCACTGTCGTGGTCGCTCCGTCTCCCGATGCCAACCCTCGGGTCTTCCTGGCCATCTCACTTCGGCTCTCAAGGTGGCAGGGATGGCCAAAGAAGTCATAATACATCTGGTCACAGACTGAAACTACAGAAACTTTAAGTATTATTGTGTGTACCTACAGTGAACATGGGCATTGAAGGCGACTTGTATGATCTTGTCGCTACGCTAACCTCTTTATCACGTCTTTCACTCCCTTCCGTTACGGTATTCATCAGACTCTGCACGTCCCATCCCAGATGTTGTCCTGGGGATTTGAAGTGGTACCTCTCCGGCAAGTGCTGGTGATTCGCCGATACGGAAAGCTGATACGGAAAGCTTCAAGTCGCCTTTCGCTAAGGGGCGAAGATGTGGCCCCCAAAGTCATGTCTCTCCGG
Organism: Exophiala spinifera; assembly: GCF_000836115.1. Classification (NCBI taxonomy): domain Eukaryota; kingdom Fungi; phylum Ascomycota; class Eurotiomycetes; order Chaetothyriales; family Herpotrichiellaceae; genus Exophiala; species Exophiala spinifera. Next base: position 3,342,091 of record NW_015622513.1, read on the forward strand.
TTGCTAAAGACCCTCCCTGCTCGCGAGTCCTTGTCACACTGTTCGCCCTGGCTAGTCCTTCGGGTGGGAAGGCGGTATTATTCCACTCCGGCGTTCTGGAAGGCTTTGCAGGGACCAGGACACGATTTTCAGCCCATCAGAGAGCGCGCTCCCTCAAGTGTGGAGGTCAACACGAGAGGTTCCAATCTTTCCCGTCACCGCTCTTGCTGATGTCTCTCTGCCCACTAGTCGAGCACTTGCAGCCTGGGGAAGTTTCACCTATGGGACTTGGGGGGCGTTCAGGGCGATAATATGGGCAAGCCTCCTGGAGCATAGCTTCGTATCACTCAGAGTCACCACGCCCCACGCCATCACCAAAGATACAAATTGCTACCGATCAACCCTTTGTCTTCCTCATGATCCTCAACATCCTGTCGTGAGTCACCTTCAACCTCCTTCTGCTCCTACTCTGCTGTCTGTAAAGCACAAACAGAGCTTCCTATATACCTATCCGGACGTACGCCTTTACAACAAGAAACGCCGATACTACAGCGGTATCTTGTATAGCCATGTGGGGCATTGCCGCACATAGGCCTGCAGCCTTGTCTCTAACCCTGCCCGGGAGTCGAATCAGACTCGGCGACTCACTTCCTCTGTCACTGGCAGTGTCCTTGAAGAAGACACCTTCAAAGCGGCGCAAGAAGACTGTCTTCATATGGTCCTGTGTAAGTCTCCCTTGCCCTCTTCATAGGATCGCAGCTGATTACAAGTGAAGTGTCAAGACGGAAAAGGCGCCATTTCTCTCAAGTCAGAGAAGTGCCCGAGCTGCACACATCCGAGATGCAATAGATGTAGAATCCAGAAAATCACTCAATGAAACTGGGCAAGAACGGCCGCTGTGAAGGAACCATCAAACATGGCACTTTCAACAACCCATGGGATTGCGTTGGCACCACTCTGTCTGCGAAATAATGCGGAGCAGAGGATCAAGGATCAAGGATCAAGGGCTTTTGGGACAGCTGTGTCTGTTGGCACCCATCATCAACAAGCAAACTGGCTGTTCTGTACGCCAACTGGACGCCAGCGTCACCTTTGGAAGAGGTGTCACGTGATTGTAGGGATTAGCTGCCGATGACCGGATGAAAAAGAAAGGTATAGGTGTGGGCGTTTGACACGGGATCTTGATGAGCGTCACGGAGGCTTCGGAGTGCACAGTATCAGGGAGAAGCATTTTGTACGAGTGTCCTGGTCGGATCGATACTATGGGGTGGCAGAGACGAAGAGATTTTTCTGCAGCATTAATATCATTGTCCCGTGCAGTCATGGTTTTCATCGGGGCGGCGATTGGGTGACGGTTCACTAGATCCCCCGCCTGCGCCGCCTACGCCCAGTGAAAATCCTGCCGCCCAATCCTCGTCCTCGGCCTCTTTTCCACTCCACATATTGCGTCTTCTGGTTGAGAGAAGAAAGAATTTTGTGCAAAACAACTGCAACTAAGTTAGTCCTCTGACGCCTTCTCGAGATCCATGCCTCTTGACACTGCTGCCCTCTAGAAACCGGGTATCGCGTTCATGTGCTTCCCAAGCATCTTCACCTCTCAAGTAAGTCCTTGGATTGCCCCTCGACGAGCCCACTGATAAGCTCCTCCTCAACCCTGCCGTGACAACAGCAAACACGTCAACCACAGTATCTCGGGTTGAAAGCTCTGCTAACCTCTGTGCTCACAGGATTACATCAGTGGTATTTACTGCCGTCCGACCTTCGACGTTGCTCTCTCTCTAACTCCTGTGATAGATCATTTGTGGAAGGCTCAAGCCAACTAGCGGTCAAGAAAACAAGAAGAAAAAACAGTCATAAATCGTTGCAATCATGTTTTCTCGACTGCTGAAACCGTCGGGCCTCGTGCCCAAGACGGGCAACATTATCTCAAGCTCCTCGGCTCTGCGAGCTCGATCTCTCGCAACCGTGTCGAACAATACGCCCAGACAACAAGATCTGCCTCTGCACAAGCAGTACAAGCACACCGCTCCTGCCCACGAACGGGCCACGTTCACCATACGAAACGGTCCCATCTTCCACGGCACATCGTTCGGTGCTCGAAGCAATGTTTCAGGAGAAGCTGTATTCACCACCTCGCTCGTGGGATATCCTGAGTCATTGACCGACCCTTCCTACCGAGGGCAGATTTTGGTGTTTACACAGCCTCTGATCGGCAACTATGGAGTGCCATCAAACGTTCGAGACGAGCATGGCCTCTTGAAATACTTTGAGAGCCCCAACATTCAGGCCGTCGGTGTTGTTGTTGCAGACGTGGCAGAGAAATACTCCCACTGGACGGCCGTGGAAAGCTTGAGTGAATGGTGTGCCAGGGAAGGTGTTCCGGCTATCACCGGAGTGGACACCCGCGCTATCGTGACGTACCTGCGAGAGCAAGGTTCCAGTCTGGCCAGAATTACCATCGGCGAGGAATACGACCAAGATGAGGACGAGGCTTTCGTTGACCCGGAACAGATCAACCTTGTCCGAAAAGTCAGCACCAAGGCACCATTCCACGTCAGTGCTGCAAACCCTACCGCCCACATCGCCGTGCTTGACTGCGGTGTGAAGGAAAACATCCTTCGTAGCCTGGTCAGCCGAGGAGCAAGTGTCACTTGCTTCCCATTCGACTATCCCATTCACAAGGTTGCTCACCACTTTGATGGTATCTTCATCTCCAATGGTCCAGGTGATCCGACCCATTGTCAGGACACTGTCTACCATCTTCGAAAGTTGATGGAGACTTCGCAACTGCCCATCTTCGGTATCTGCTTGGGTCATCAACTTCTGGCTTTGGCTGCTGGTGCCAGGACCATTAAGCTCAAGTACGGTAACCGGGCACACAACATCCCTGCTCTGGATCTCACAACAGGCAAATGCCACATCACCAGCCAGAACCACGGCTATGCTGTCGATGCGTCGACACTGCCCAAGGACTGGAAGCCATATTTCACAAACTTGAACGACAACTCGAATGAAGGTGAGTTGTGCATTTCATCTGAACACATACGTATCTTGTGCTAATCCTCTGTAGGCTTGATTCACGAGTCTCGACCTATCTTCTCGACCCAGTTCCACCCTGAAGCCAAGGGCGGTCCCCTTGATTCGTCGTATCTCTTCGACATGTACTTGGACAATGTGCAGAAGTACAAGCAGGGTCAAGCGGCCTTCCAGCCCACTCGTGACAGCAAGCCCAGCCCACTTTTGGTTGATTTGCTCGCCAAGGAACGAGTCGGCGTTGATCTCACTCAGGGTATCCGAAACATGATGGCATCGACTAGCCAAGAACCCGAACGAGTTTATGCCGCAGGTGCTGCATGATGATGCGTGATTATGGAATATGTGGCCAAACGAACGGTTGATACTGGTTTTGAGTGTTGTGGAAGCGGAACTTGATTTTCCTCTTGAATATCAATCTTTACGTGGTCGATTTATAGTTTTGTCTTGAGCTTGAATGAATTATTGAGGAATGAAGCCGGTGTTTCTCTTGCGTGAATTTATGTGAGTCAGTGCAATCGGTCTTCGAAGTGCATCAGAGAGATAGTCCTTACTCTGAGGGTCTTAGCTAATGTGTATCAATCAAGTCGGATGTGCCTTTTTTGGTGAGTAAAGGAGTTCCCATAAGGCCCGACGGCTTAAGGTCAGGTTGCTTAGTAAAAATACGAAAGTACCATGGGTTGACCCAAGGATGGAGGGTGATATCCTATGGGAACTTTCAGGCATCCCTCTTGAATTACTAAGAAGAGTTCTTGAGCCCTGGTAGGCGTGCGAAGCGACGAAGGAGACACCACTAGTTAACTTACAAGACCCTGGTTCAACTGGTGGGTGGCCTTGTCAAGAGACCCCAGGTCACAGAGTAAGTCTACTTCCATATAAAAGGTATAAAAAGGTTGGCTATCCATGTCTTCACGCAATGTATTCATGACCACCTACCCACCTACCTACCTACTCACTTTGGATAGGTAGATAATCTATACTATTCTATCATCAGGCCCCTGTTGTGAGAAGGTCTAAATACACATATACCAGGGACAACACGGATGACAACGAACACACACACACACGTATACACGCACACACAGACACACACAGACGGTCGTCATCAGAAAGTCTGTGCCCGTCCATTACACCATTTCTCCGCCCTCCACCAGACGTCTACCGTGTTGAGTCAGGGGTCGGTTCTGTTCTGTTACATCTTGGGGAGAAAAGAGTGTGAGCGAGCGAGTAAAGAAAGTACTTTCAAGAGTGAGTGAGCGAGCCAGGTCAACGATTACCGACCACCTCCTGTACCTAGCCAGTCACTTACCTGACGTACCTCGTAGGTGACTCACTTTAGGAGGTGGATGACCACAGTATCCTTCTGGCATCTTAACCCCCATGATGGCCGGACCGGACGCTTTCAAACAACGATACTTTACCGAGATCGGACCCAAGTACGCACACCTGACGGGAAACACGACACGAGACCTCCTCAAGAAGCTCTTGAACATTCGACAGGACCTTTCTGGGTCCATCACTTCCAACTCGGTGATCCACGACAACGCATGCGGTCCCGGCACGGCGACTGAGGCGTTGATATCTTGGTGTTACGAGAAAGGCGGTGGCGGTGGCGGCGACGGCGATGGTAATGGCAGCGACACCACCACCGACAAGAATGTCACGCCCGTGCCTAAGAGCATCGTGGCGACAGACTACGTTCCCGCCATGATCGAAGCCGGTGAACGTATTAAGACGGAACACATTGACGCCGCGATCGACGACGACGACGTCACCGCCGCACGGCTCTGGCAAAACGTCCGGTTCAAAGTCACCGACTCATCGGATCTGAGCGAGTTCCCAGACGGGACGTTCACGCACGGTTTCTGCAACTTCAGCGTCTTCAACCTGACGCACCCGGAGCGGTGTCTGGGGGAGATGTACCGCACACTCCGGGGAGGGTCTGGCTCCGAATCCGGGGCGACGGCGGTCGTGACGTGTTGGAAGCGGTTCGCGGCGTCGGATCTGCTTTCGGCCGCGCAGAGAATCGTCATGGGCGACGAGTGGGAAAGGGACCATCGCCTCCCCGTCGCGGGGCCCGAGTACCTGGAAGACGGGTACCTGGCAGACCTGGTCAGGAGGTCGGCGGGCGGCTCCGACGCGTGGGAGACGGTCGAGACGATCGAGTTGAAACATCTCGTGAAGGATGAGGAAGACGGCGAGGGGCGGGATTGGGATGGCTTGTACGAGTTTCTAACGACGACTTCGTTGAGTGGTGCCGCGACGAAAGGCTGGACCGACGACCAAGTCTCGCAGTGGCCCCAGGCGGTCAAGGCGGCCATGAAGAACGAGAAAGAACGGTTTGGAGGCCTGTTGTTCGAGGCGTGGGCCGTCGTGGCGACGAAGAAGACGACGAAGAATAAGTAGCGGCAGTGGTTGTAGTCATAGGCATGCTTGTTGGCGTCCATGGAATCGACTTCGGCTGAATGCGAGAATGCAATTGATTACATATACCAGGTACATACCTACTAGACAATACCTACGTACTTTAGAATCCAGGGTAGGTAACATCCTTACCTCCCATGTGTGTATCTACTGTATAGTCCTCCCGCAAATCAACGCTGGTCGACGGAATATGCACAGTATGATCGCTACAACTCCAGATGACAACCATGCTCAGATCAAAACCACCCCTTGACGTTCCCCAAAGAGACACCTACCTACCTGGCCGATTGGCTGACCACCCAGGGACCGGCACCGAGGGAAACAAAACCTACTTATCATGTCCAACCGCTGCTCTCTTGTGGTTGTGGCAGCGACCCCGTAGAATACCTCTTCAGCGAGTCGCTGTCATATTGTGGCTGAATCATCGAGTAATCCAGCCCCTGTGCTCTCCTCCTCTTGATCTTGGGAAACCTGTAAAATCCGAACCCAGTTGTATTTTGACCGGTTCCGTAGCCTTTCGTAATCTGCGACGAATCCAACATGTTCTTGATCCACGCAACGTACTCCGGCTTGTCCTCTAATACCCTACTGGCCAATCCTACGGGGAGAAGCCAGAAGAGTGCAGAGTCTCTACTGTTCTTGACGTTGAGAAGCTGGAACTCGAATGCCCGACAGATCTCGACCGCCGGCTCCGTCAACGAGTCGACATTGCCCGGCAGATTCAGAGGTGTTTGGGATGGCTCGATTGGAGGAGACAGGGCTTCGTCGTCGTCGTCGCCGTCGTCAGTGGAGGGGCTCAGACTCCACAGCAAGCCCAACAAGCACAGCAACACTGCGTTGTACAAAGCAATGTCGATGGCTCGAGAGAATGTCGAGAAGATGAGGGTTTTGCGAATTGGTCGCGGGTTTTTGAGGAATTGATGCGACGGGATGACCTCAGGGTCGACTTCCCAGCAGGCGTGGGGGTTGATCTCTTCCCAGTGCCAGCGCCAGTTGTACAGTTTTGCCAATTGATACTCGATTCGCTGTATCAGATCCAGGCGGAAGTCATCCGCAGGCCACTGCTCAAGGCGGGCTTGGTCCTCGAGAAAGCCAGGGACGAAGGCAAGAATGTCGACGAGTTTGTTTTGATTGCTCTTGTTCTCTTGGCCGCATGTTGACCAGGGTTGGTCGATCCAGTCGGATTGTTCGAGAAAACTGCGGCTTTTTGTGATGAGGCCGATGGTAATCTGAATACGAATGGATTAGCGAAAGGGTCGCTTGGGAGACCAGAAAGTCGTGACCTACTAGAGTTGCTCGACAGGATTCAAATGCAGACCTCAATGGATCAAGGGCAAAGCGTGCTGGTCCGCATAGCTGAACAAGCTTCAGTAGACCTTGGATGTGAAAGGCGCAAGCCTGAGGGTCAGGAGTGGTCGACTGAGGGCTGGTGTGTCAGTACTGGACGAGCGAAGACGATGGTGAGACGAACCGAATGCATAAGAAGAATGGTGATAGGAATGATCAGCCCCTCGCTACCAGGTGATCCCACGCGGAAGAGGCGGGATGATAAGGCTCGCACAGTCTTGTCGTAATGCATAGCTCCGCTTACTTCAATGTCCGGTTGATGATGGTGTTTGCCAAAGATGCTGAGAGAAAACGCCCGGCAAGCCTCAAGTGATAGCGAGTCCAGGCGACCAGCGGCGGCCATCTGAAGCCATGGAGACCCATAGCTGCTCCATACGAAGTTGTCGAAGAGGTAAGAGAACTGGATGTTGTCTCGGAAAGCCACTAAACTCAGTTCTTGAGGCAGTGGTGCCAGTTCTTGGTTTGAGGAGAGGACCAGATTCTTCGGGACTGTTGTAAGTGGTGGATTCCTTGTCGTCTTGGACGACAATGGAGCGGCGGATTCCTCAAAGGTGTGGAATCGCATCTCCAGTTTACGGTCGTATCCCGCACAGATGTATCCGGCCTTCGAACAACGCTTGCATGTTGGTCTGGACTCGTCTGGGAGAAAAGGCGGTGGCGTCAGCGAATGGCGCTCGAGGGCTCGGGACCTGCAGGAAAACTCACCACACTTGATTCTCCTCTTCAAACACGTATGGCACCCCTTGCTTCGACCAGGCACTCCGACCATGCTGGATGCGAGATTAGTTGATCGTATCGTGGTTGGCTTTATCGCTGCATGTCGTTCATTGCTTCCTCAAACGGGCTTTGCAAGATATATACTTTGTTATTAATGTGGACTGGGTCTCTGAAATCAAGTCCACGCCTCTCCACTGAGGTCGGCTCTTTGTCATGATCAAGCGCTGTCGCGAGCTGTAGGGGAGCCGCCGCATTAGACCCTGATAGGTGTCTGCAGAGACGACTTTGCATACATAGGCTTAATATCACCGCCCCCAAGCTCGATTTGAAATGTTAGGCGGAGAGTACAGTTCCTGACTCATGGCCCATGGGACGCACTATGGCGCCGGGGAAAGTCTCTTTGTAATTCCAATCATGCCTGCCCTATCGACTTCTAGCAGCTCTCGCGAAGAAGCGGGCCTTAACGGCATGGCAGCTGCAGACGGTGCTCAAAAGAGGTGCGGTGTGGCTGATGACTGGGATTGCTCTTGATCGCTTACCTCATGTTGCAGACGGAGTAGCCGTATCAATCCCCGAGGTAGGAAGCCGAGATAGGGACGAGAGTAGCCGCCGATGGCGAGGCTAGTTTGTAGTAGTGAGGCTGAGACCAACCATTGCTGAACGCCCCATGACATAAGTTTCAAAGTTATAACCGCTCAATGAGCATTCAACGTACTTCAGGCACCAGGGCATAAGCGGAGGCTGTTGCAGTCAGCTAGCCATCTACGGCTCGAGGCCAGGTGTCTCTAGGCTTCCCCGGTCTCTGTACCTGAACCTTGTGCTCTCGCTTCTGGCAGTGCGAGGGTGGATGGTTGGTTGAACTGTACGAGCACATGGTGGTCAGAACCGAGATAGGCATTTGATCAAGGATAGCAGCGATCTTCGTATTTCCAGATTGCCAACCTCTAAGTTAGAATTGCGGACATTTTACCCACCGAAACAACAGCTGGCTCAGAGGATAGGGGAAAACAGTCTTCCTCAGCCACATCTCCCGACCCTTTTCCCTTTGTGATGTCGCCAAGTGTGATGTCGCCTAAAGCACGCCCGTTAACTGCCGATTAATGCCTAATTTTCAAATACTGGCCGATGAAGGAAATTATAGCCGACTTTGGCCGCAATGTCCCTCCCGGATCATATCGCTTCGGGGAGTACAATGGGCTATGATTCTCGCATGTCGAGATCTGCTCTGTGTGTAGACTCAGGAAGTCTGAATATGTTATTCGAGAGCACTGACGTGTGGCGCGAGGAACTCCTCCGATAGCCTGCTGAATCACCCTCCGACCATGCACTGCTTGTTTCGATGGCATATGTAGCTGGGACCGTCCCTGAAGGAACACCGCTAGAGATCAGAGATAGGTGTAGCCGACCAGGTGGTATGCTTAGAGGCTGCAACTACCTGCAAACCCCGCAGATCCAAAATTGCCTTTTCCATTTTGGCCAAGGAGGATGCCACCTTCTAGTTGGCTTTGCTTATTAAAATAGACAGTGCCTCGGATGCTGAGTGCACCGCAAAGGTAGTACATGAAGCTACTCCGTACGTACTCAGCGTCGAATACCAGGCCACATGCAATATTTTCCGGCTGTTGTGGGAATCGAGTATTCGGCGACTGCTCCGATGGCGCTGTCGTCGCTCTCTTTTCCTAATGACAGTTGGATGAGACTCGTCCCAATGGATGCTTTGGCTTGTACGAGGCTACCACAGCGCTCAAACATCGCTCAGGGAACAGAGTCCAGTGAAAGCATGAGCAAAATGCACACAGGTACGTCCTTTTCTTGTCTTGAGATGAGGCTGAGGATGTGCTGGCACCGGTGCAGGGCAGACGTCGGATAATGTCTCTTCATCCGGCTTAGTCATGGCTTGGCGTCCTGAGGCTGAGTTCTTGCTCTTTCAAATACCTGTATGGAGTATTTGTTTGGAGTCTTTTCCTTCTTTCTTCGTTCATCAGCCACAAGTCGACGACGCCCGCACGAGTCGCTTTGCACGATGTCCGCCTCTCTTTTGCATCGCCCAACTCCTGATCCCCCTAGTCTTCTTTGCGCCCTAGAGTCGTCTCCAGAAGTTTTCCAGTTGGCCAAGGCGTTGGAACGCCGTAATGTTCGTTTGCTAGCGGGCGAGCTGGGAGTTGTGCCTTGTCGTCATGGGGCGCACTATGAAACACCCAGTGGCAGTCGTGTGCTTTGTACGAGATCATGCTGCACCGTTGCTGACACTTCTAGTTAACACCCCAGCCACAACTTGGAACACAGTCTTGCTGATCATGGCGTTTACAACTGGATATTGTCATCCACCTTCTGCATACACCAGCCACAGCATGCTGGCCCGGTTTCATGGGAGGCGCCTGTCTAAATCCTTCCACAATTCCAGCCTTCGGCGAAGACTTGGGGCCAAGGCTGACCAGCACAAATCTACCAAATCTTCTACAGAGGATGCCAGAATCAATTACCATTTTAGGGCATTTGAGAAGAGCGACCAAGTCCTACAGTTTGTGTCATATCCCCCCTCTGTTAGTGGAGTCTAGAACAGCAAAAGCATTACATTGATCGAAATTCCAAATGATGTTGATCTCAACTTTCAGAAAGCCTCGAAGCAATTTTCAAGAAGCTCTCCTGTACGCCCTTCTCTTCCTTATTTCGTGTCCTCCTCAGCTGGTATCTTAACACACACACACACACACACACACACACACACACACACACACTCTCTCTCTCTCTCTCTCTCTCTCTCTCTCTCTCTCTCTCTCTCTCTCACTGTTTCGGTGCTATGGTGGTATATCGACTGCAATCTGTTCCAAGAGCATGCATTTGCGAAACGGCAGACGCCCCTTCTTTGCAGCTGGCATGTTACCCACCTCCTGCTAGGTGCGGAAAATTCATGATTCCTTTCACCTTCACGGTGGAGAGTAGCGTCTTCGACTTCCCAAAAGTGGAATGACAACTATGCGCTTGAAGACTTTCGCGATACCGGGCAGTCTTATCGCTGGCACAGAACGCTACCACCAGATTACAGCGTCTTTCTGCAAACCGAAGCACAAAAATGGAAAGGAGAAGACCCTCATTCTAGCTACCCATGGTATTGGGCAGGCAAGGTAACGGATCTGCCTTGGTGAGTAGACTGCTCTCTGCAGCTCCTTTCATGATGTGGAATCTGAATTGAAGGAGAGTTCCCCCTGATGCAAGTCTATCTCAAGGCCATCACAGGGATTCAAGACTCCGTCGTCTGCCACGGCTCCTGTCTATGCATCGGCCCAGGAGCCCGCGCGTACCTTCTACCGCACTCCAGAGACATTCGTGACATGCCTGCATCCGAACAATTGCTATAATTCCTGTTCCACTGCAACTCGACCCGGGCGTATGGCGTTATCACGGATCCCTTGAACAACCATGTTACATAGGAGTTGCTCTGCGGATGCAGGCGAGGATACTGCTATGTGGGCTGGAGTGCATGTGCAGGGGGTTGGCCGTGTTTCTGGGTTCAGGCTACTCGGGGTCGGGAATAGATTTAGTCAAATGTCACAAGCGATTGGGTAGGTATTTTAGGCATTCGAAATTACGACCGAATTGGAGGAATGATGTCCAATACTACTGATCATTGTACATCGTCAACTCACTTTGCCCAGGCATGTACATGTGTGTCTCACCAGGTTCACGTCAGCTGCGGAAGGATCCGACTTCGTCAAGAGCCATCCATGGCTCGATGCAAGGCCGCGGGCTAGAGTTCATCAACATCCAAACCAACCCTCCACCAAAATTTAGTTGCAGGCATTATCGCGAGGCGTTCTACGTAAAATCGCCAAAAGAGGAACTCGCGAAATATTTACGCCCCAATTAGAGCTAGGGCGAGGTCGACTCGCTCCTTTCTGATCAGCGGATCCGCGTTTGCAATCCAGAAACTTGTTACGCTCGTATGCTGAAGGAGATCGACAACTCCTTATCAGAGTGCTGACAACGGATCCTGACGGGAGCTGTTTCCCCAGGCACGCCATTGAGCTGCTCAGGCACATATCGATCGACGTGGAGGAAGAGTGGTTGCATATATCTTGCAGGGTTGCTTTGAGAGCCGCCAATGTCCGGACAGGTGACAGACTCGCGTAGCGAAATGATCAACGAACCGTCAGCAGAACAATGCATACATACGCGAAGCAAGGGTGAAGACGCCTAATGATTAGATAGTCGAGAAGGATCTCCTCAATAGTGCTCCTCAGCCTGTAGCGATCAACTCGTGATCAACCAGGGTACCATGCACCGGGACTGTCGTTCACGTGGAGTATACCTGTACTGTGCGACTCTTGATTGCATCCTCATGGAAGATCACTACGACGAAGGGCAGAGGATATACACTCCCGCGGCAAACGGATCACTAAGTTAGTCCCTGGGGATGTACTGGTACTCCTTTGACTGAGAATTGTAGAGATATGAAGTCCCAAGAATAACTCTGGTTTACTGGTACATACGACATCCGCCGAAGTTATGCGCTGCCCGCGTCGAATTACTTTTGGGGTTCGCTGGCACCACTCCCAAGAACAAAGAGCATGCAATAGTAAGCGGTTACTCTCAGTACTATCTGGACCATGCACTGTTGCAGGATAAAGAACAGCATGGATGAACCCAGTTTGGGGGTTGGGGATGAGAGAGAGAGAGAGAGGTTCGGATGGGGGACCGAAGTCTCAGAGACACCTGTACCAAGATCGAAAGGGGTGATCGCAGCGCAGATCATACTAGCCCCTGGCCCATCTCATGCAGCTAAGGAAGATGTCAGATGATAGTTTGATCGCAAGAAGGCAGAAACGGGAGTGGGCTAGCAACACGAACGCGGAAGACAGATGGTCAAGAATTCAGACAGACGCCACCATGTCTGCGCCCGTCTTCTGGCCCAGAGAGGGCAGTGAGAGGAGAAAGGCTGTAGCGATGGCAGACTGGCTTCTATCATCCGGCTGCCACAGACACCTCCAGACACCGGGGTGCGCGGACCGTTATCAGGCATTGAACCTGCGGCCCGTAGTATGGAGAATCCAGTTTACAGTATTTGCACGGTGTCCCGTCTGCAAAAGTCGGGATGCGCAGAGGACCCTCGAATCCGATTGAGGGGCGCTTCGAGCTCCTTAGGCTCGCGTATCGTGCCCCGTCGAGCCTAAAGTTTTGGGTGGGACGACGCCTACAATGCCCCGTACTTGGGATCACCAACAGGCCTTAAAGTACCTAGGTACCTACTGGTACTAGTTAACTCCCTACAACCTACAGGGAGTCAGCTAACCCAGCAGCTTCCCCAATAGGGGCCAAAAATGCCCAATTGGCAATTGGCCGGCGCCCCCAGTTAATGAGAAACAAGCGTCCACGGCACAAACGAAAGTGATCACCTGAAGACGCAGTCGTCATTTTGCCGTCACCTTCACCATGACCGCCTCCTCTCACCCTTCAACCCAGGAAAAGGAGTGCCGCCTATACCATCAATCACCTAACCCGCAGTGCTTTCATTATCGATGCCGAACTAGTGTCCTCGCGCATTTGTGTCTCAGGGATTTCACGCACAAAGACATCGAGAGTGTCCGGACCCTAGACCCTCAATCACTGCCTTGCTTGGGAGCTCATCAAGGATCTTTGGACAGTACTCTTGGGCCATGGCGAGAGGACAAGTTTTAGCCGACATGTTAAAATCAAGCCACTGCTGCTCGCTACCCACAAGCTAGAAGCTACTTTCAAACCATCCCCTCCACATCTCAGCAGGGATGGCCGCCACCGATTTGAAGGCCGGCGACCAGATCCATCAAGGGTAAAATGACATGCAGTATCATCCCCCGATGGGCACTAACGAGGGTTAAAGGATCCTGGATTTGACATCACATCAGCGTCTGCACGGGTTTGGGGTGGAACCGACTCTCCCTCCGCAACCCCTTTCAGCTTCACAAGACTTTTTCTCCAGTACGCCACACAGACACTACTGTATGTCCAAGGAAGTACGTCTCGACGCCGTTTTGTCGCGTTAATGGGGTGCGGCCTCGCCCTTGCGTCTGTCCGTGCCGACTACCCTGATTGCGGCTGAAGGTGATTCGTATCTACTGGGACTGGCCCGATGGCAGCGACTCATAGTTTGGTCACGCTCCGCAACGTATCCACTGAGGCTTCGGTAGAATCAGTGAAGTTCGGATACTCTTTCGCGACCCCGGACCTCATCAGCTACAATACCAGCTTCACCATGTTCCCTAGCGCCACGGATTTCGTTGTGCGGTCGCCAACATGCTACTGTTGGGCTTACAAGGAGCGACAGCTGGCATGGCGGAGGTAGACCCTCTTCATCAGTGTGCCATCTCTAGCAGGAACCTTATTGCTACAGCGGAAACGCGCAGTGACCTCATGCCCTTCCTTTGGTGTTTGCGGGACCTCACCTGTCAAGAAATGCGCCAGCACACTTTGGATCCGTTCTGCCTCCGAATAACGCCCTGGCTTGGGCCAGCTTTTCATGGCACACCAGAATCTGACAGGAAGCTGTCAACCGCGAGTTTGTGCAGGCCATGTCCCTGTGCCATCTTCTCCGCTGTTCCTTGACTATGTACTGTACTACCAGCCTTCTGCGGCACGGAAGCTCTATCAGTGGACACCGTCATCTCTCCCCCTTCTCGCGACAGTTCTGATTCCGCTCTTCCCATGCAGCCCAGTATCTCAGGTTGCTGGCATGTGCTGCCAACCGGCATAAAACAGGAATGCTCCCCGTCAACGGTTCGTGGGCCAATGCGTTCAATCTCAATTGATTCATATGTGGGCATATCCCAGCATTCCCCTTCGGATATTTTGCGACGATCCTCTTCACTTGTATCACCGAGGATCGACGCAGGATTCCTGAATTTATAGAGCGACAGCTGCACCTGGTTCGTGCCAGTTCGCAAGACATCCCTGCCTGTCAGGCTCGATGACCCGAATTAACGCAATGGTCAGTCATTCAACAACAACAACAGCCCGCAATGATCCGCTCCGCGCTTTCGCGGACAAGAGTCTCCCAGACCTTCCAGTCTCTTTCGTACCAAGTTCGCAATCTCTTACCGACGAAGATGAGGCTTGCCCAAGCCCAACAGTACGGGTATTCCGGGGCCCGCGCAAAAGCCCTCGGTATCCTCGCAAGTTACCACAGTTTCAACAATCCAGAAAATGGGCCAAGGTGCACGATTCTCGAATACCGAAGCCTGTTCCGATCATCACGGTGACTCAATTGCCTACAGAGACTCCAGGAGGATCAGACGGCATAGACGACTCAGCAAATCGAGCTCTTACCATGCGCGAGGTCTCCTTTGAACAACAGCGCGCAACCAAGAAACCACTTGCCCGAGGAAGAAGCTCCCATAGATCCTCTCCATCTAGGGTCACGAGTGATGATAGCATCGACAGCCAAGATGGAAGCGTGTGTCATCCGACTTCTCAGCAGTGCTTGCCTACAGGCAAAGCAGGCATGGCAGCTGTTGCCAGTACAGCTTCAAAGAAGTGGCGCAGATCACGCTCTCGTGGACGTAAGGTAGCGCCAACGAAACAACGGGAGGTCAAATTTCAGAGCGCGGCAGACAGAGCCGTAGGTTCAGCTTCAGCACGAGTCGCGATGCCGGCTAGGTCGAGAGGTCGAGAGGTCACCTCAAAGCATCTGCCACTGTTGCCCACCGAACACCAGGATAAGGCGGCTTCACAAAAGGCACCGACAGCAAATCAGCCACGAGTCCCATCCCCGATCCCGTCTCTTCACGATCCTGAAAAGGACCTCAAATTCTCATCTGAGTGTCAAGAGCTCTTGCGCAGGATGGACTTTGGCCATGACTTCTTGTTGCCCATGTTTACGGCAGTCGAGTCTAAAGCATCAGCATCGCAAGATCTGCTTGCAGCTGCAAATCACCGACCCGATTCGCAACAAACCATCTCAATAAAGGACGCACTAACCAACTTACCACCGACAGATAAGTTGGTGGAGCGCCAACGTCGACCCCAAGCGACTTCTAGCGTCTCCAGCAAGGCAGTATCGAACCTCGCAAATATGTTCCAGCTGGCACGAGCGAAGTCCAATCCGAACCCATCAGCAGTCAAGGGTCAATCCTCCTCAAGTCCAAACCAGCCTACAAGGACTATGTCGACCACTCGCCGGCCAATCATGGATCGGTCGTTCCTTCGAATGCCTTCAGCTTCCTCTGCCGCTGCCCGTACATTAAGGAGCCCGCATTCAACTATGAGTGTTGATACTCTGGCAAAGATTGAAGCTCAGGTTCACAACGGAGAGACTGCCAATATCAAGACAACATCGGAGAAAGTTTCGTCCTTCAGCTCCGAATCAGGCCGACGTGGGCCTCCCAGTATACCTCCAGAACGACCTTTACCAGCGTTGCCTCCAGATGCCTTCCCAGATCAAAGTTCACGGCACAGTGCTGACAGTGGCCGAAATGGTCTGGATGCTCAGAAAAGGCAAGCATCGGCAGCGCCTATGATCCTGTCCAGATCGTCTATTCGTGTAGTGTGCCAGGCCCCACCAGTTGACCTGGTAGTTGATCCATCCAAAGTTAGACCCATGAGCCCAGGTCTCGAGCAAAGCACAGCTCAAGACAAGAGACGCGGCACTGGTGCAGCGGCAATTCGTTTGGCAGATCAATCTTCATTAAGCTCTCTTGCTTCGGAGTTATCGGGACACTCTCGACGATCGTCACAGTCTTACCGACGAAGCATCTGCAGTGCCCGAGCCGACAAAGTGAAAGAAAAGCGCTTGAGAGATATTGCAACGTCCAAACCCTCCTTATCTTCACCCAATCGGCCAACCAGTAGCAACTCCACTGGACACCAAGATGTGAACACCACCACCACCCCTCCTCCAACGTCCTGGGATCGCCCCATAACCTTCAAAGGACAAGTCCAGGTGGACCAACTTGATCAATTCCCCGCAGTACCTTCATCACGGCGAGGTAGTAGCGTTGCCAGTGTGCAAAGTCCTACTCGAGTTCGCGGACCCAGTTTCAACAGTTTGACAAGCCCATTTCGACAGTCTTTGCAGAAAAATACTTCAACTCGTCAAGGACAAGTCCTGGGACAAAGCAATATCTTTGTCGTTGTGGATTCTGATCCAGTTACTGCACGCTTCCGCGCCGGGGCCATGAGCCCGAGCCCCAGTATCGGTAGCAGTAATGCTAGCGGACGTCCTATCAGCCCGGTAAGGAACAAGCAATATAAGGCTGGTCCTTCGAGTTTGAGAGAGGTAACGACCCATCGAGGGCCTAATGGTCCAAAGCCAAACACCGCTAGCGTCAGGGTCGCGAGAGTCGAATCACCTACCCATCTTGCCCCTCCTCACCGGAAGAGCAAACGTCATTCAAGGCAGAACAGCGTTCAAACGAGCAGCTCCAGTGACGAGTCCACGACGCCGAGCATCAACCGCAATGTCCGGGCCAAGTCACCCCAAAACAGACCATCACGGCGTCCAACGAAACGAAGAAGATGGAACAGTTTCGACATTAGCTTGGTCAAGACCCTCCACGAGAACCTCGAGGACTATTACGGTACCATCTTGAAGCAAGAGGAGAGAATCAGATGGCAAGCGGACCAGCTGCGAATGATGGTGAGAGTCATCGCCCCCATGAACCGTGCACGTGGCGTCAAGGGCTCGTACCTCGAGGACATTCCCGACAAGTTCGAGCACGAAGACGATGCCTTGGTCGTCAGCCAGCAATACGCGCAAACCATGGCAACGGGCCACATTCCTCGACCTCCACGCCGTTCTCACGTGAGACAGTCAAGCTCGGGCGGCGGTTGGCCGCTGAGTAAAGTCAACACCAAAGAACGCGTCACGAAGCCGGGACAGGGTCAACACAGGCGGTACAACAGCACGCTTTCCGAGACCGGAGAGGAGTCTGACATGTTGTTGTTGTTGCAAACGACAACAGGCAAGTCGACGTCGGCGAGCAAGGCTCAAAACGTCGCGGTAGAAGATCCTTCCTTGACAGCACTGCCACCGGTGGACCGCGAGGCGATGAAGACGACTCCTGCTGCTGCTGCTGCCGCCGCTTCGGAGTACGGCAACGACAAGGAAAACAAGGTTCCGGGAACTACCACTAGGAGACACGACAAGGACAGAGTGTCGGCCCGGACTTCCGCCGCTCCAAATTCGGCGTTGGCATCGTTACGCCAGCCTCCTCCCGTGCCGCCGAGCCCTCCCCTCCCTCGACAGCTGTCGGCCGACGAAGGGGCCGACATCTTCAGCTCGCCGACGACGAGTGGTGGTGGTGGTGGTGGTCAGTTCGACGACGCGCTTTCCTCTCCGGGGTTCTTCGAACAGGATGGACAGAACGACGCGAACGTTTTCAAAACCGGACACGGAGGCCGCAACAGTGCGGCGAGATTGAGCGTGGACCACTTTCTCGCCAGCACGGAGCAGATGGACAAGGCGCTGGGTCTGTCGGCGGCGGCGGCGTACATTTGATCGAGTTGGCCCCGGGGAGGGGAGGGGGGAGAGGGGGGAGAGG
>NW_015622513.1:3360201-3693133 GCF_000836115.1 Exophiala spinifera
GGGGGGGGGGGTTGTGTAAGGGGGATGAATCATGAAAATGGTTTACGAAATCTTGTTTTTTTGATGTACAAGCGACAGACAATGATAATAATCACGTTTTGGACAGGACGACGTCAATTTTGGCGTGTCAAGGGAGCGTCCCAAGTTATTTTGTTTTGGCACGTACGACACCTGTGGCGCGGACGGTAACAATGGTTGTCAGTCATTATGGTAATACATAATAATATTACTCAAATCACCGACTGACCTCGGGAATCTCCCTAGGTGGCCAAGCAAGAGTGTTTCGATTCTTAAAAGTACCTTTTTATGTCAAAAGACGCACTGTGCGTACTGTGCGGACGTTGTGTCATTGTGTCAAATGTGACGGAAAAGGGCTCGTGTGTGTATGTATACTAACTGTGTCGCTCAAAGACATGAGAGAGACACATACATAACACTGGGAACAACACAGACCCGTAGATGTGTAGATGATCTATCTATCCGTCCGTGTGATTACATTGGTGGTAAGGATTATATTTCAATTTCCGTATCCGCCGCCGCCGCTGCCGACTTCCAAATCCTCAGTGGCGGCCGACCTCTCCGTTGTCTCTGTGCCGACGCGTCGCAAGCGTCTGGGAAACCGATTGCCTCCGTGCCTGCTTGACTCCATTGACGACATGGCCTGTCGACCTTGCTGCTGCTGGTACAGGCCGAGACCAGACACAGCATCCGGCTGGTCGTGTCGCGGGTGCTGCTGGTGCTGATGATAATAACGTTGATCGAGGTGGGAAGCCCGAGAAGTCGCAGCTGCTGCACCATCCCAAGCCCCATTCGCTCGGTATGCTTGCTGCTGCTGCTGCTGCTGTGTCGCCCTCTCAATGTATCCTTCTCTATTAGATTCGTCAAAACCATCAATCGGACGCTGCCTCGAGACGGGTAAGCCTAAATGACGATTCCCAACGCCGCCGCCTCCTCGCCGCCACGGACGTGGAACGTTGCGCTGCCTCATGATGATCCCCGTGAGCCAATCCACTCCACCACCACCACCACCACTAAGTCTTCTCTCCCCTCGACTCGTGTCCGGTGTACTGTGAATATGATGTCCATAGACGCCCCCTGAGCCGGGGCCCATGTCCATGCGCGTCATCATCATCGCATCCTCCTTCTCCTTGCGCCGACGGTGCCTGTCGAGTTTGCGATTCACCCACCAGGTCTGCACGTCGCCGACGACAAACGCCAGCCCGATCAAAGGCACACTCAGCGCGAACCCGATGCCAAGAATCCACTTGACCACCCATCCGAGATGGAGGTTTCCTTCCTGGCTGCCGGGAGGTCGAGGGAATTCGGCAATGTTGATGGTGAAGAAACTGGCCAGGAAGCTCAGCGGCAGGAACACAATCGTCACAATGGTGAAGACCATGATGGTCTGTCCTTGTCGGACCGACTCTTCGGCCTGTTTGCGCTGGAACCTCGCCTCGAGGGCGTTGGCGTGCTTCTGCTTGAGATCCAGCACCTGCGTGAGATTGTCATTGACGCTCTTTGCCTGGCGCGTCATCCGGCCGAGGTCCAAAATGTCGAGGTCGACGAGCCGTCGTTGCTCTCCGACTTTGTTGTACAGATCGAGACGATGGTGTAATCTCTTCGCGGTGCGCAAGGTGGCGTCAAAGTCGTTCAGGACTTGTTGTTGCTGGTGCAGCACGCTGGTCAGAATGTCCAGTTCGTCTTCGACATCCTTGCACTCTACAAGCAATGCTGCTTCCTTGTCAATGTTGAGAAGATCATTGTCGAATGAGCCAGACATCTGTTGGTGCCTGTGGGCGGTGGTGGTATCGCTGGCGGGCACAGTACCGCGGTGCGCGTGACGGATACTATTACCGTCATGGTGGTGTTGGTGGTGGTGGTGGTCGTGGAGCTCATCGGATGACCAGTCTGAGGAGTGATCGTCGTCTTCTTGGTCGAGGAGACCCATGCGTGAATCGTACAGGACGTTACCACCGCCCTCGTGGGATCGTAGCCAGTGGGACGAAGCTTCCTTGAACCGTCGGAACAGCTTCGTTTCTTTCCTCGTCAGGCGGCCGATGCTTAATTCGAACATTTCGGCAAAGAGAAGGTCGTCATTGTCCCACTGTTGCCGGTCAAAGAGACCTGTGCACCGCTCGGTAATGACGGTGGCGAGTTCGAAGACGTTGCGCACTGGTGGACGCGTCGATGAATTGATGTCTTCAACAACTCCCTCAAACAGGTTCAAAGGGTCGCGGTGTGGCTGTTTCCAGCGTTCTGGAAAACACGAAATCAGCAGGTTGCCGATGCTGATCATCCACAACTGATCCACCATGAAGACTTTGAGCTCTTTTCTGCGTTTCTTGCAGTATCGATATACCACCTGGTCGGCGTCCTGGTGGTCTGTCTTGGTACTATGATGTTTGAACTGGTCCAGTGTGCGACGAGGATGCAGATCCGTCGAACCTGAAACGTAGCCGTGGATGAGCAAGATGTCCTTTGCGATCCTGGAGAGTTCCGAATCGTCAAGAGAGTCTGTGTTCCCCGCCGGCGCGCGTAAAGACTGGGTGAGTGAAGTACGATTTCGGTCAGTTTCCCAGTGGAGATAGGGCATAAACAAGACCATCATGTCGTCCTCCTGTTGGCTTTGCGCCGCCGCCGGTGCCGTCGATCGAGCAGATGGCGGTGGAGGCGGTGTTGAAGGTGCTGCTCTACGATTGTTTTGGTGTGACAGTTTCTGGGGTGTCGCTTGCGTCTGCTCGGATGCTTGTCTTGGTGGGATCCATATACGTTTGC
The DNA here is from genome assembly GCF_000836115.1 of Exophiala spinifera. NCBI lineage: Eukaryota > Fungi > Ascomycota > Eurotiomycetes > Chaetothyriales > Herpotrichiellaceae > Exophiala > Exophiala spinifera. The sequence goes on from NW_015622513.1 coordinate 3,362,977, forward strand.
AGGAAGGACGCATAAAGCGCGAGTGAATTTCGGAGCCACGGTGTTGCTGTCTTCCAAGCAAGCGGAGAAGACTCTTCAGGGCGGTCACATCCTTAGTGTCGCTCTCTAGGTAGTATCTTGTGAGTAGAGCTTCGAGCCAGGAGATGTTGTTTGCGGGAAGGTGAATCCAACGAAATGAGGGCTTTTTGCCCTCGACCTGGTCGAGAGCTATGGGGATAGCGGGCTTCTCTGGATTGTTCTGGTTTCGGGCATACACAATCTGCCAAACGGTCTGCTTGTTAACCTTGTTCTTGTGCTTAACGTTCCCTCGCCCGTCCTTGTCCTCGAAGAAATTTACCACAGCTGCGCGGAAGCGTTCGCAGGCCTTTCTCGCGATACGGTTCGTAGGACCCTTTAGCACGTACGGACGAAGCGCATTGACGATATCCCAATGGCCATTCTGAGCGGCACGGATGAGAGGCGTGCTGTCGAAACTGTCCTTGCTATTCGTGAGGGCATCTGGTTCTCTGAGGAGTCGGTTTAACGCGGCCAATTTGCCGCTGTCTGCTGCCCAATGCAGCGAGGTCATTCCAGAAGAGGTCCTAGCATTGACATTCGCTTTGGAAGTCAGCAGAGCATCTATTGCCTTCTCGTTGCCTTCCTTTGCAGCCATCAGCAACGGGGTCCAGTCACCGTCGCTTCTGGCCTCAATTCTAGCACCCATGAATATGAGCAGCTTGATCATCTCAGGCTCGTCATGTCTTGCTGCGAGATGAAGCGCCGAGTGACCTTGGTCGTTGCTTTGATTGATATCGGCCACGCCCTTGCCCATTTTCAGTAATGCATCGACAAGTGTCAGCTGGTTCCGTGCGGCAGCCCACAACAGAGGTGTTCGGCCTTCGCGGCCGTGGCTGTCTCGTTTGTTGAGGTCTTTGAACTTCGGCAACAGCGCAGACAAGGCCTCTGGGCTCCAGTCTGTTTTGCGCTTAGACTCGGAGGCCATGATTTGCAAGCAGTTCTTGCCAGTCGCGTCTTCGAGATTGGGATCAGCCCCACGTGCGAGCAAGGTGAGAATGACATCGCTTTGGCCCCGTAGACACGCGGCCATCAGCGGTGTCCTCCCAGTCGCATCTTTGGCTTCGAGCTCGCAGCCTCGATCGAGGAGCAGCGTGATGATTGCATTCCTCGTCTTGTCGTTGGCGCTGGCGATGGCATTTTGGAGCGGGCCATGGTTCCCGACAACGTCGGTTTTCGCACCAGCATCCAAGAGCAATTTGACGCCATGCTCGTACCCAATGCTAATGGCCTTACTCAGCAGCGCACGAAGGTCATTCTCGTCGTTGCGCCGGCTCGAGTCTTCGTCCTGCAATAGCCGTGCGAGATCTTCGTCCTTTTTCTGTGTCACGGCTTTAGTGAGCTTTATGCGCAACGGGCGCGCTTCGGTCGTAGCTGTAGCCATTTTCTCGCGAGTTGTCCCTGTGCATGTTGATTGAGCTGAGCAGAGGCCGAAGACCGGGTTGCAGACATAGATGGGACAAGGCGCAATGAGCAATAAAGACGTTTTTGACAGGAATTCAGCTGGCCACCCTCGTGATTAGGGAGAATAGGCGAGTTCGAGACCAGGGGGTGTTTTCCCAGCCAGCGAAGCTTCGAACAATTAGGCTAGGCTGGTGAGGCTGACGGTTTCCCCCCCGAACTGGAGACCCTGCATGGAGCGTTCCGTAAATGTTGCCATGCATCTCTTGGGGGCTAAAAGTTTGTGGTACCAGGCTAGCAAACATAGTTTCACGAGGCAAAGACCGCCGTTGGAAGCTGGATGCCAACAACTGAGAGGATCTGGCCTTCTCGTGTGAAGATTCACCTTGTGCGAGACACAGTCGAAAGCCTGTTGGTCACCGGGAGGTACGCCACTTCGTATCGATGACAGTGATTAGCCCAAGGCAATCATACCCTTGTCTAGCATCATGCAATGATGTGGGAGCTCTGCCGTGTATCTAGTTTCGATACTGCATTTGAGAGGTGGATGTGAGGGAGTAACTTCTCGCAGAAGAATTGGGAATGTGTGTAGCGAGACCGTCAGCCATATGTCCACGTATCCTTCTGTCGACGGACGACCTGGCTAGAATCTCTGGTCAATTTCAGTCCTCACAAACTCGGTTCTCCGGCCAGAATCATGGGAGTGCGTAGAAACTCCCGGACCGTTTCGCCGCGGTTGTATCCGCGCTTTGCATTCTGCACGTCCCTCCCGGACCAGACAACGCCCATTCGGACGACCACAATGCGTTGCGGAACGTTATCGAAGCTAGCACCCATCCTGGAAGCAGGCGGCTTGGGAGTGCAAACACTACACACGGCGTCGAATTGACTGCTGCCTGGCTCAGAATGCTATCCCTTTTCGAGATTCAAGCATACAGTTCTCGAATGCTTCTACCGAAAACTTCACCTTGGCTGAACTCGATACCCAACACCAGAGCCTTACCGATAGTCCCAGACACAATTGGAACCTCCAATTTGTGTACCTACAACAGGACCTCGCACTATCGTTCGACCGACCATGGCACCAGAAATTGAAATTCCCACTACCCATTCTGCCCTGACATTCACACGGAGAGGCGACCCGCTCAGAGTTCTGACCATAACACACGACTTCCCAACCCCGAAACCGTCCTCCCTCGGGCGCGGTGAAGCTCTCATCAAGGTCTCCGCCGTGTCCACCGACGCCGGGGTCACATTCATCATAAAAGCGATCCCACATCTGACCAGCAAACCATGGATTCCCGAGATAAACTTCGCCGGCACCATTGTGGCCATGGGACCACCGTCCTCGGACGACTCGAATGGTCTACATGTAGGCGACGAAATCGTCGGCGTGCGCGCCAACCCATTTTCTAGATACAACGGTGCCATGCAATCGTATCTTGTCAGTCCCGTAAACATGCTCGTTCGCAAACCCAAATCAACCTCGATGATCGAGGCCTCCGGTCTGCCCGCCATGGGATGTACAGCCCTCCAAGCGCTCGAGCTCGCGCGAGTCAAGAGAGGCGACAAGGTCCTGGTGACGGGAGGAAGTGGGGGTTTGGGAAACATGTGCGTCCAACTGGCGCGAGCTCTTGTCGGCGAGTCGGGAATCGTCGTGTCGACATGTTCATCACAAAACTCGGAACTTGTGAAGAGCCTAGGAGCAGATGAGGTAAGGCGGTCCTTTGATCGAAGCAGAGCCACGCACAGACAGCCGGACTAACACGGGTGGTGCGCTCAGACAATCGACTACAGAGTGCATGATCCCCTGTACGAGTACCTCAAAAAGCACCACTCCTCAGCCCCGTTCAACGCCATACTTGACGTCGCCGGCAATCCCAGCGAAATGTTCACGTCGTCCCCAGAGTTCCTCACCGAGTCCGGGATGTTTGTTGTCTTGGGGAACATGAAGGCACTAGCAAGCGCCTCTCTCCTCGCCCTGCTATCTGGATTACTGATTTTTCAGCTGAACCGCTTCCGGCCGGTGTTTTTGGGAGGGACACCTCGAAAATGCATTTTCTATTCAGCCACGCCAAATAGCAAAGACTTGAAAAGAATCTGTGACATGGTCGAGGCAGGACAGGTCAAGTCATTGGTTGACAGTGTGTGGAAATTCGAGGACGTGATCAAGGTACGTTACTGGCGTTAATTTCTGAACTTGATAAAGGCTGATCGATTGCGGTAGGCATACGAAAGAGGCCTGAGCCAAAGAGCCAGAGGGAAAATCGTTGTGACGTTTGAGTAGGACAGTGCATGCACGTACGCCGGTCGTGATGCTGCAATCCGATGCATGAAGCCGAGACACTTTTCGGCGCAATTGATGGCTGAATTGACAGGAACGGCCGATCCATGCTCCTTCCTGCTGGTATGGCGGAGCTGGTGTGTATCGAGCCTGGGCCATTGGCTCGCTCCGAGGCAGACAGTGTATCCATGCACCTTCGACTGAAGGCCGTGCAGCCTGCGATGCGACGAGTACATGTGGCCCAACATGGAAGGAGACAATGTCGTCCCATCTCGCGTAGACATTTCGTAATGTAGGACCGGTGTGGCACGAATCTCACCTAGGTATGAGGTACAACCTGCCTGAAAAGACGAGGTAGAATACCCATGCATTCCCGGGGCCCCCTCTCACTCTCATCTCAATCTTGGTGCAAGCTCGAAGCGGTGTACTTTGGAAGCGTTTGCACATATCGACATGTCCCAGTTGAACCCTTCCCCCCTCCGGATTCCCCCCTCTCGAATTCATCAACAAAATTCGTAGGACGGCCCGGCCATCCCTCGAATCGTGCGCGCGTGTATCCGTGACGTGGTATCCCGAGACCGCGTTGTCTTCTTCTTCTTCTTCTTGTTTCACTTTTCCCTTCCTCGTCCTCCCTGCACACTTTCTTCGCCCAGCACCTTCGCGCTGCCCATGAACAAAGCACCCACGTACCCGCCCAGGAACCGCATGTCTTGGGCCTGGACGGCCGTCATCCTCACCAGGTTCTCCGTGTCGGCAAGGTGCGCGTTGAGCTGGGCGAGCTGCGCGTGCAGGTGAGCGTACTGGCGGTTCTTGTTGGTCGACGTCGCGTTCATCGAGGTCGCCGACGACTGCTGGTGCTTGGACCCGGGATAGTTGTTTCGGTCCATCTTGCAAAGGTCTTCTCTCGTCTTGCGCAGACAAAACAACTGGTTCCCCGTGTCCCCCGTATAGACACGGAGTGGAGATTGTTCTCGGGAGAGAGACAGAAGGAGAATGAGAATGAGAATGACAGAGGCCGAAGGATATGCGAGGTCTGCGACACCAGCACGGAGTTACGAGGTACAAGTAAACACGTCCCGGACTATCTGCGGTAGAGATGCAGATAGGCACTAGCCTCACAGTCGCGTGGCATATCCACCTACTGTACACAATGTACGGCGCACTCTGCAAGGTATATTCAGACACGACCACAAAGACCCTACCCAGTCAAGGAAGGTTCTCAGGTTACAAGTTTGAAGGATTCATGTCTTAAATCTTTGCTCGTGTTGTTTAATTAAATATCCTGCTCACCAAGAGCCGGCGAGGCTCCTTCTCCATCATGTTACCAGAGCCATTCCTTCCACGTTCCCCATCCGCCATACAAAATGCCTTGATATTATTTCGTAAAGTCCTATCGTGTGCGCGCCTGGAAAATTTGTTATGCCCTTGAGTGTGTGAGACAACGAGGTCTTTCTACCAGGTAGCCAATATCAAGACGTGCGAGGAGAAGAACCTTTAGGCCCTCCCCTTTCCAATCCACTTCAGAGTCGACAAGAGCGCGCGGCCATTCAGATAACAGATCCCGTCTCGTGTGCGCTGGAACAAGGCCCTCCAATCGCTCCTGATTACGATGTCGTATTTACTCGAGAAGTTGAGAAGCAAGCCGAATGGCTCCAATGTTTGATTCCGATTCCGCCGTGTACCCCAAACTCGTCTCAATGCTTTTAGCAATGTTGAAAAGTCCCGTCTGAACCTTTCACGTCGTTAATTAAACTTGTATGCAAACCAGAGTGACAACTAGACATATACACAATACTCTGCACAACGCAGGCCCTAGGTCGAGAAACACCCACGAAAGCCAGCGTGGGAAGGACAATTGTTCAATTAGATGCATTTCGCAGCTGCTAGTTAGTGGGCACCAAGCATCTGCCTTTGCGCAAAGCTGCTGGTACTGCTGTGTGCGGACGGTTCAGACTCGATGTTTGCGCTTCCGCTGTCGCCGCTGCCCGCGCTGGCGCTGGCGCTTCCGGTCAAGCTCTTTACAGGTGCTTTGGGTGGCGGGAATGGTTTGTTATTGCCGGCTTGTTCGACCTGCCCGGGAATCATACCGTTTTGTCCCGGGGGGTATCTTGGTATTGGGGCGGGCATGCCTCCAGGAGGAGATGGTCTGCCATTGCGGGAAGGGCCTGGCTGCATGTATGGGTCATTCGGTGGTGAAGGTCGGCCACCCGGTATCCGTCCAGGTGGACCAAATGGGTTCCCAGGTGAGCGACTTGTCCGCCGACTAGGTGGACCAGGGTATGGGCCGCCGCTCATGCCCGGGCCACCATTCATACCAATTTCTTGCAGACGGCTTGCAGTCAGAGAGTTTGCTCGTGACTCGTCGGCCATTTCCTTCCGATCGACATTGCCATAGCGATTCGAGGAGAAGCCCATCATAGGGTTGTCCAGAATATTCGATCCAAGGACAGGCATATCTGACAAAATAGACGCGCTCGTCCGGTGCCTTCCCATTCCCATGTTAGGCCGGCCATACGAGCCTGGCCGCATAGGGCCTCCATTGACATAACCATCCTTTCGTAGCTGACTTTGACTAGGGGCTCGTTTGGTCCGTCTTGATGTAACGCTCATCATATCGAAATTGTCTGGATCAATGGAAGGAGGAGGAGGTCCACGAGCCATCATAGGATCGAAGAAATCGTCGTCGTCATCGTCATCATCGAACTCCTGATGACGGTTGTGAGAAGTTCTGCGACCGCCACCCCCAACTCCTCTCCTCATCGCCATCTCTTGTTGTTTTATTTGCAGTTCTCGCTCTCTCAACATGAGTTCACGTTCCCTCAGGGACGGCCCAACACCATTCTCAGCAAAACCAGCCGGTGCGCCATCGCCATCGGCCATTTCATCATACAAGACGACATGGCTGAATTCGTCAAGATTGTTCTCGTCATAAGACGGCCTTCGTTGCATTGGGCCTGGTCGCTGAGGAAAGCTGTTTGGAGGGCCTCGGAACCCGTTCACAGGCGGGGGCCCGCGCCTTCCAGGAGGACCCATTGGAGGCGGGCCACGCATCGGGCGTGGAGGGCCATTGAACGAGCCGTTCGGCTGTCGAGGGGGAGGAGGGTTGGATAGAGAGATTGTCCGGGGGGGTGGTTGAACTGCTGCGGTAGGAGATTGCAGTGAAGCTGGAGGAGCCGCTGAAGCGACGGGACGGTCTTTGTTGACTGTGTTAACATGGCGCAACAACGCGTACAGTGTCTCTATTCGTGGGACCTTCACACCAGCAGCTTTTGCAAGCTGGACAGGAGCCCCTAGGTATGTCTCAACCTCCATCGGACGTCGTGCCGAGAAATCCTGATACATTGTGCTGGCTTCTTGACTTGAGTCGATCATGTTAGAAATCGTGGTTTCTTTAAAATCTGCAGGAAAAACACAATTTTGGGCACGTGCTACTGAGAGCAGCTCTTCGATAACGTCTGAAATGAGGTCGTGAACCCCTGGCATTCGCACAAGATCGGCGAGGTTTGCAGTTTCGAATACGACGCTTGTAGGATGAAAAGCGATAGGCCTGAGATGTGATTAGCGAGAGACTCGCGTTCGACCATGACGTCTACTTACCCAATCATCCTTTCATACTGCTGTTGCTTGATGTTCGAGGATACCTTGCAGTCAACCTGCGCCGTGGTCAGGGTCATTGCCAGTGCTTCCGACATGTCGCGTTGAATCGCTTCAGGGATGGTTGAATTTTGACTGGACGGGCCAACCCAAATCTCCGTAGAACCTCTGTGCTCGAATTCGCTAGTACCCAGTTGTACCAAATCTGCACCCGAGACGAGGGAGAGGACGACGTTTGTCGGAAAGCGTTCCTCTAATTGTTTTTCCACCCCCAAGGTATTGGTAGTATTCACAAGAATGCATGTGTGTTGAGGAGTGACGACAGACTGGATTATATCTGCAAGATTGTACACATCGGGGAGGGCTTTGACGCAAAGAATGACATAGTCAAAGGCTGCCTGCCGGCCGCCTGCGTCTTCGGGTGTTTGAACCACTGCAGATGGTTAGTCGAAGAAGATGAAATGACAAGTTCACGTACCGTATCGAGGCTTGAATCGTTCGTTGCCGAACATTTGAGATCTGTAGTGAGGGTCAATGGCGCACTCGCAGGCCTTTGGAGAACTTGCTTACTTAAAAGAGACGCCATATTGGGCGACGCTCTGATAGTTGGCTTTCCAGACCAACGTAACGTCGCAAGCATTGGTAGCTTGCAAACGCCACGATAGGAAAGCAGAAACAGCATTGCCGCCCACTAAACAACAATGTCTCAGTTCTCGGTTCATGACTTGGGCGCGAGCACGGCTGGAAGAGGGCCCGCAATGGCAGGACGTAAGGGGGGTAGATTGTCGACAACAAAAGTTGAGTGATGCTCACCGGAAAGGATCCTCAACCGAGGAGGAGCAGGCGCCATTGTGTGCGTAGGTGCCTGTTCAGCAGGACCTGTTCAAGATATTACAAGACGGCCGGAAGAAGGCACGTCCGATGGGCGTATGGAGTGACCGCAATGCAGCTGTCCAAATTACCCTTTTTTTTTCTCTCCCGGAATAAAGCGTAGTTTTTGGGCGAGTACTGACGCCGTGCGAGACCGAATGAGGACGAAACGAAAGTGTACAAAGTTAACAGATGGCGGCCGACATCGAATTGAAACGAAAGACTGGATGTTGATGGCTGAGAAGTGAAGAGTCGAGGTCGAAGGAGCCCTGGAGGTAGGGAGAAGCGGGAGGAGTGAGGGCTCGGCGGAGCCGGAGATTCTTGCTGTGCAGTAAGACAAGGGTTGGAAGAAGAGAAGTTGCTCCTAAATCGAATCCATGTAAAGCAGCACTTGGAGGGCCACAGCGGTTGAGAAGGACTATAACGAACGTGATGAGGGCGCGGTGAGATGGTGGTACAGGATAACACGACGGCAAAGACAAACGACGTTGACAGTGCAGTGGCTGCGGTGATGAAAGGGAGGTCGCAGCAAAAACCAAATTGAGAGAGGCGTGGGAGGCGGCGCGACGATTGTGATGCGCAATGCGAAACGGGGGGATAAAGTCGCAGTACTCGTGCGGGAGCGCTAGGTGCGAGGACTAGTTAACTTTATTACTTGTGGACTCCTCGTTCGCCAGCTCCAGCACCAGCACCAGCGCCAGCAACGGGCGGCCCACGGCCACTACGACGCACAGCGGCGCATACAGGTACCCCCAGGCACCAGTTTAACGAGGCCCAGTTGGCAGTCCGGAATTTGTCCCTGAGCCAGTGAGCCCTCGCCGGTGACGCCTCAACAGCGAGCCACTCTCTGCTCCTCCTATTCGGGCTGCTACACGGTCAAAAATAGCTACGAAGGTCCTGCAAGTCCGTAGGGAGGAATAGTACTGGTAGGTACTGCACAAGTACTCTCCTGCTACTAGTCTACTGCTACTTTCGTGAAAGATAGTGCAGTACGGCAGTATCAACGGCCAACGCTTAGATAAACTATTTTTCCCTGCTAGTTACAGCTTACAGACCTCTTGTCCGCCGGAGGCAGCATCCGGATGTCTCTATCTACCATGTGTGGACGTAGGTGCCCGGTATTCTTCACGTCATCACTTGAATTTTTGGTTTGCATGTAGGACAGCTGGGTCTCGGTGCCAAGCCAACGATTGAGAGCCCGTTCGATCTCGTGTTTTAAAACACAGTCCTTGCTTCACCAAAGGCTGCCCTTCATTCTTTACTGATGGAGCGCTGTCAAGGTGGAAAATTTCCAGAGTAATTTTTTCTTTTTACTCTTGTTCCTGAGCCATCCCCATTGCTCCGGAGTATGTATGGAGTAGGGTTACGGATGATCCGTGTGTCCAAGACGTGTCCACTCTGTTCGCGCCCTCGGACCTTCAAGTAGAAACATCCCGATATCAGCAACGGATGCACAGTGCACAAAAATGATGGGTCGAAGGTGAAACTTCTGTTGAATGATTCCAGAATTGAATGATTGTAGAAATTGAGTGCACTTTCGGTCACTACACAAATTATACAGACGGCCTGTACTCGTTTGTATATCTCTGCAATCTGAAGCCCGCAGAAATGTGGAGTTGAGGCACCCTGACAATGTCCGTTTGCCGACGACGCTATTGTCTTGATAGGTTGAGGCAGAGCTCCCGCCTGTAAGACTTTTTGTCTGGCGCTAGTTACCAACTTACAGTACCAGCCCAGCTGAGGAACCTGTCAAAGACCACACGCGGACTTCTGGATAAGGTATGGAGTACTCGTACAGTACCGGAGACTCGAGGTGGGAGCCCGAGATTCTGGTGGTTTTCACCCAGCAACTAGTTTCTCGCAATTCCGCCACAACTCGTGCCCTCGCCAGAGCCAATATCCACCACTAACTTGTTGAGAACAAGACTGGTCCCATCTTACGCGCCCGAGGATGTACTAGTGAATGATGTACGCGGCTTGATGTCGGCTAATCGAGCCACTGGATGTTTTTCACGTTGTTCTCGTGGTCAGATTTACAACTCACAGCCATGGGAATTCAGGCATCCCGGTTGTTATGGAGCGGGACAACACAGCAAGGAGAATCCGCACTCGGCCTTACTTGCACACTATCTCCTCAGGAGTGAGGCATCTACAGACTACAAGGATACAGCCGCTTCTGCTGATCCCGGCTTCATATGGAGAGGAGAAAGGCGAGCCATACGATCAACTTCCCGTATGACGTACCCAAACACCGGGAGGTCAAGTCTAGAAGTACCTACAATAAACTCGCTCGGCTGGTCGCAGGCGAACTCGCTCGAAGCTGGTCAACCCCAGCCTGGTGAGCGAAGGCCTACCACGTGCTGTTGTTGTCGTGATTCGTGAGCATCCGGCTGGGTAACAATGCCGGGTGATGGGTCGTTGTTTATTACGACGAGAACTTGTACGACATGATGAATGAACATATATATGTTGCGCTTCCACGATAGCATCTCGACTTGTCGTGCTAAACAACTCCGTATGGCTCGACTCTGACCTGGATACTATCAGCGTCGATTCTGTGTGTTATGAACATGAACACTTTGCAAGACTGCCTGCAGGGGCAAGACATTGAGGACGGAGATTTCAGACTCTGCTCTGGGCTGTTGCCATGGCCGCTAATGGCATACAATGAAGGTTTAATTGGTCGGCCGAAACAGAGGCTGAATCAATGAAGATTTGGGGATACTGTTGTGTGTCTCAGGTGGAGCAGTCAATCAAAGGTGTTCTGGCAGTGCTTGCTTGGGTCGTGGACCTGTGGGACGCGATGCATCTGTCGGAGCACTGCATGTCCGGATATTGTGTACGCCTTGGATGGAGTATCTCTTCAGCAGCTGCACGCCGCGACGATGTTGAGTCTTGTTAGACTGCTGTGGTGCATTTGTCTTGGCGCCGATGCAAGATGCTGCTATCCATCTTGGTGTGTCTGTCGGTGCGACCCTTGACATGCATGTATCCTAAAGACTTGTTACGGAATCCTCGACTCCTTCAATGTGCACGCGAACGAAAGCTCCTTATGCTTTCTATTCATTCGGATCTCCAACGATCCGCATCCACTTAGCTCACTAACTAGCGGGCAAGCGAGATACAGTACAATGATCCGGAGGACCCGGGGCTAGTGAGGCTCATCCAGGTTTTCTTCCTCGCCTCTAAATGGCGTAAACATGGCCGAAATTGACAACGGGCAATCTGAAGGGCAGGGGGTTTGTGCCTTGCCATCTGGCAATAAAAGACTCGAGAGTTGGCATACTGTGTTTTGGCAGCTGCAGGCGGTCTGTTCACCGCCCCTGGAGCCTCCACAAGGCTAATATTTGTATTGATCCTGCAGATCATCTCGTTTCTTACCCGGGGCCGTACGTATTGTACAAAATATTATTGTACAGTTCTGTCGGAATTCCGTAGGCTGTACTCCGTGCTGTACGTACTCGGTCTTGTGTCAAGGACGAAGAAGCACTAAGCTGGTGGTGGCGGGTTTCGAATAGATATCCGCATCTCCTGATAGATATCTGTGCAAACATATCACCGTCGCGGGATTTATCGTGTATGCCTTGCGATTGTGGACTTCAGAGCTCTGAAAATGATGCATGGCGCGATCCCAGGCATTTCCAGATCCTGCCAGGAATTGTTCTGTTCGCTTGTTTGATGGGTTAGTTGGATCCTGGTCAGAGACCAAAACTTGGCAAATGTCGTTGCATGTCCCTGATGATTGTATCAACCATCCCTGGCACAGGTGTCGCTTGCTGAAATTGAGGTTGCAGCGAGGCTTTGCTCTTCGACGCAATACGTGAGTCCTTTGAACCAACTACTTCGCTATCTGTCGACTTGATGGCATTTGGAGCGGCCGTTGTCGATACATACTGACCACATCTCACTCACGTTTACGAGGCGAGGTCATACAAGTGTACTAATCTTAGTAACCTTGCGACGCGTTCAGTCTTTTAGCGACAGGGACGTGTTCGCCCCTCGCTTAAACGAGGTCAGACATTGTACCTGATCTTAAGCCTGAATACTACGTGCGCAGGTTTTTTTCTGTCGTAGGTAGACTCGTAGTGCAAGCATCAATGGACGATGGTCCTCTGGCCAGGACGCTGTGCCCTGGAGACGCCTGCACATTGTTTGCTACCCGGGAATCGAGGACAATGAAATGAGGTTGCCCACCAACACAGCTTGGGCAAAGAGTACGCAGTTGTCGGATACCTCGTTACGTCAGTTGGTTGCAGCTTCTGCATCACGTATCTTGGGTAGGTTTCAAAGTTTGTCGACGGATACGGAGGGTTCATGCATCAGAATCAAGATGGTTGAATGGTGTAACTCTGGCAAGGAAAGGTTTACTCCACGGCCTGTGCTCCTCCCCAACACCGACGCACGAAAGCCTAACAGTAGTTGTACCCTAAGCGGGCGAGGCCGGTGTCAGATCTTCCTCGTGTTCGCTTGCCGGACGCCGAGACCAGAGCTGTGGCCTCAACCGAGAAGAGACGCGATCCTTGCGCGTTTCAGATTCAGGGCAACCGACGCGCTCCGCTCAAAAGTTCAGTCAGAGACTCCAAACCAATTTATCTTGAGACTGAAGGCGCCGAATTTCTTTACCCTCATTATTCCAGATTCTGTGTGCGTACGAGGAGGGAAAGTTTTGATTATGAGTCCAATAGTAAGCATTGTCTGATAAACCAAGAATTTATGCAACTTCTATGCACGAGGATGACTCAGCCACAGCACCCATTGCCCCTTAAAGGGTGCACGGGCGACAAGACTTGCAAAGGGGCCGTTCAGAAAACGAAGTTTGGCCCTGGCATCTGCACATTCAAGTTGACAGTCGACGACAATGGCATTCAGGGGAGGTCGCAGAGTTATGTGCTAGTTCTTGTCCTCTGCCTAAAATGCCTTCGCAACAGTTCTCTGCATTTCCTTTTCCGCAGGGGGTGTCCAGATAGGTCTAGGATTTCTCAGCCTGGTTGCCTTCGGGCCACTCGGAGCCAGTAGTTATGCTTAAATCCGTGCCTTTGCCCCTCATGGGTTGGAGCCCCTGGTTCGTGGCGCCAAACGGCCAATTGAAGCTGGTCCAAGCATGCCTAACGGACCAACGCCAGCCTCATATCCAAGATGAACGATAATGGGAACTCAAAGGGAGAGCCTCTGCTTGGTAAGCCTATTAGCCCGCTGGGAGCGGTGATGATCTGGCTTGATGACCACTTCGCCGCTCGTACATGGACTCCATCTGGACATGGTTGCTGGACGAGCATTTCTTTCGTGCCGACTTCTCGGTGGCAGGCGATCGCCGACGGAGGCGTCTCCAGGGCGTAGCTGTACGAGCTACAAGATGTTTCCAGTAGGCAAACAGAGATTCTCCCTACTGATACCGGGACAACTACATGGAGGTACTGAATAGTGAACCCTAAGTGCACCGGAATGAAGCTGCTACCATCAGCCCGCCCCTTGGCGCGTACCGTGAAGCACTGCGCGCCTGAGCTTGGGCACATTGTGGTTGGTTCCCTCGCAAGCAGCGCCCGGGGATTCCGTACGCTACGCCTACAGTAGGTAGGTATGTATGCTTTTTCGAAACGACGCCCCCCTGCGCTCGGGCTGTAAGCTGTCGACGGTCGACAGTCGTAGTAATCTTGCTGATCTCAGTCAGAGTACTTCTTTTTTTTGTTTGTAGACACGTATTCTGCCTATCTAACATCTACTGGGAACACGAGCGAGGTAACCGTGGATCAGAACTCGCACTCGCACTCGCATACTCAGGACAGAGTCTATCGCCCCGTGCATTGGGTGTCTGCCCGTAGCCGTGCGAAGGTCCGGGCCCGAGGACCCTTTTATTTCTCACGGCCGGTGGATCACGAACCCTCCGAGAATCCCCCCAGTCATCCTCCGTCTGCGGCGAGAGCAACCCAGCCTTCCAACAGACAGTCGTCCTTCAATCCTTATCTTGAGAGGGCCTCACTGTTCTGTTCACGTTCGTCGTCGCTCTCCCATCGCCGACCACGCAGCTATGTGCCTTCTACCTCATTGCTGACGTGAGCCGACTCTTCCGCACCATCCCCTCTCAGCCCCAACGATACGGGGAAGCCCTCTTCTCGATCTTACGCGATTTGTGCCCGAAGGACCAGAATAGCTGCAAAAGCGTGTTTAATCACGCCTTAGCACGTTGGTGCCGTTGTTCTGTGGTCAAAGTCCCGCGGTCGCCTTCGTTCACGCGCCAGGCTAGACTTCTGCATCATGGCGCGGATACATTTTACAACCGGGGAGAACGAAAGCACCCAGCCAGATGTCTCCAAACCGGTCAAGAGAATGCGCTGGGCAACGACGCGCAAAGCAGGACAAAGTGGTGTGAACAAACGGCGTTCTCTGCTTGCCAGGGTTCCTAGAGTGACCCTTTCAGCATATGAAGAAAAAGCCCCTGGCCAGGACAACCATGGCCAGATCACCGATGATAGTCCAATGGGACAGGAACAGCAAGAGGAGAATTCGCAAGGTCGCACCATTTATGTTAACCAGCCCTTACCGCCAGCAGCGTTGACAGAGGAGGGACACATCAAGGCGCATTATGCAAGAAATAAAATCAGGACGGCGAAGTACACTCCTCTGAGTTTTGTGCCGAAAAATTTGTGGTTTCAATTCCATAACATCGCCAACGTATATTTCTTGTTCATCATTATCCTCAGTGTGAGTCTGGTGGTTTCATCTGCGCAAAAATCCGACTGACCAATCCTGCTAGATTTTCTCAATCTTCGGCGCCTCCAATCCTGGTCTTGGATCGGTCCCTCTGATCTTCATCTTGGTGGTCACGTCGATAAAGGATGGTTATGAAGATTTTCGGAGAACCGTACTCGACAACGAGCTGAATAACTCGCCGGTATACCGCTTGGTGGACTGGAATAATGTCAATATTGGTGAGGACGATGTCTCCCTATGGAGGCGCTTCAAAAAATCATGCACGAGGACTCTCCTTGCAGCGTATCGTTCGATAAAAGGCCTGAGATCGAAGAAGCAGAAGCGCTCAGAAAACGATCTGGACGGTTCTGGCGCCGATGGCAGAACATCCACGGGCACGAGGCCGACCATTCGGGCCTCTGTTTACTCTGAAAGGACATCGTTCCATTCCGTGCATACTCAGGGAGATGATATCGCAATGACCCCCGTCCCATCACCTGGCTATCGTGCAAGTCTATCGCCCAATGGCCAAACGTCAGAACCACCAGCCAGCGCATTTTCCTATGAAACTGCAGAAGAGACCCAGGCCCGAGGAGAGAATGCTCCATCAGCCCTCCGTGTCAGCGAGCCTGCGAAGCGTAAGAGCAACATCGCGCCTACAAAGGATTACGGCAGCATCATCAATCCATACAAAGAAGTCTCGGGTCGGGCTCGATTCAAGAAGGATTACTGGAAGAACGTCCAGGTCGGAGATTTCATTCGTATCTACAATGACGAACAAATCCCAGCAGATGTTGTTGTCCTATCTACGTCTGATCCTGATGGCGCCTGCTATGTCGAGACCAAAAATCTGGATGGGGAAACAAACTTGAAAGTTCGCCAGGCTTTGCAGGCGGGTCGTAAGGTGAAACACGCACGAGACTGCGAATATGCGGACTTCATCATTGACAGTGAAGGCCCTCACCCCAACCTTTACTCGTACAGCGCGGTCGCTAAATGGCAACAATTTGATCCTCGAAACCCAGACGCTCCTCCACGCGAAATGGCAGAACCGATCAGTATCAACAACCTACTACTCCGAGGCTGCAGCCTGAAAAATACTGAATGGGTCCTGGGTGTTGTCGTCTTCACAGGGCAGGAGACAAAGATCATGTTGAACTCCGGCATGACACCTAGCAAACGGGCGCGGATGGCTCGTGAGCTGAACTGGAATGTCATCTACAATTTTATTATCCTGTTCTTCATGTGTTTGGTCTCGGGCATTGTGCAAGGCGTTACTTGGGCCCAGGGTGACAATTCCCTGGATTATTTCGAGTTTGGTTCCATCGGTGGCAGTCCCCCGTTGGATGGCTTCATCACTTTCTGGTCGGCCGTGATTTTGTTCCAGAACTTGGTACCTATCTCCCTGTACATCACTTTGGAGATCGTCCGCTCATGTCAAGCCTTTTTCATTTGGTCCGACGTGCACATGTATTACGAGAAGCTTGATTACCCGTGCACACCAAAGAGCTGGAACATCTCTGATGATCTTGGCCAGATCGAGTACATCTTCTCAGACAAGACTGGAACATTGACTCAAAATGTCATGGAATTCAAGAAATGCACGATCAACGGACGACCATACGGCGAAGCATACACTGAAGCTGAGGCAGGCATGCGCCGAAGACAGGGCGTTGACGTCGAGGCTGAGACGGCTCGCGTTACTCAAGAGATCGCAGAAGCTCGAGTGGAGACCCTAAGACTGCTGCGAAAGACCTACGATAACCCCTATCTTCATGATGACGAACTTACATTCATTGCACCGAATTTTGTTGCGGATCTGAATGGACAGTCCGGCGAAGAGCAGGCTCGAGCCTGCGAGCACTTCATGGTTGCATTGGCACTTTGTCATACTGTTATTACAGAAACGACTCCTGGAGACCCGCCTAGAATTGAGTTCAAGGCACAATCTCCAGACGAGGCCGCTCTTGTTGCCACTGCGCGCGACATGGGATTTACAGTGCTTGGCCGTACCAATGACGACCTCCACGTCAACATCTTGGGGGAGGACCGAACATATCGTATCTTAAACACGCTTGAGTTCAACTCCACACGGAAACGAATGAGTGCCATTGTCCGAATGCCAGATGGAAAAATAAAGCTGTTCTGTAAGGGTGCTGACAGCATGATCTACTCGCGACTGAAGAAAGGCGAACAGCACGAACTCCGCAAGTTGACGGCCGAGAACCTAGAGATGTTTGCTCGGGAGGGCCTCCGAACACTCTGTGTGGCCGAGAGAGATCTTGATGAAGAGTTTTACCAAGAGTGGAACAAAGATCACGACTTCGCTGCTCAAGCACTGACCGATCGAGAAGATCGTCTCGAGGAGGTGTCAGATCGTATCGAACGGGAACTCTCTCTCATAGGAGGAACAGCCATCGAAGACCGTCTTCAAGATGGCGTCCCTGACACTATTGCTCTTCTGGGACAAGCCGGCATCAAACTATGGGTCCTAACCGGCGACAAGGTTGAGACTGCCATCAACATTGGCTTTTCGTGCAACTTGCTCTCAAACGAAATGGACTTAATCCTGTTCGATATCCCTGAAGGGACTGTAGATGATGCCGCCAGCCTCCTCGATAAGCACCTTAAGACGTTCGGTCTTACAGGATCGGACGAAGAATTGGCCATTGCTCGAACCGTCCACGAACCTCCACCACCGACTCATGCCCTGATCATTGATGGCGAGTCACTTCAACTTGTACTTCGAGACGAATTGAGACAGCGATTCCTGTTGTTGTGCAAACAGTGCAAATCAGTGCTCTGCTGCCGAGTCAGCCCGGCGCAGAAAGCAGCTGTTGTCCAACTCGTTCGGAACGGCTTGGATATCATGGCTTTATCCATCGGCGACGGAGCGAACGACGTTGCTATGATTCAAGAAGCCGATGTTGGTGTTGGTATTGCTGGCGAAGAAGGACGTCAAGCAGTCATGTCATCCGATTATGCTATCGGCCAATTTCGATACTTACAGAGACTCATTTTGGTTCATGGTCGCTGGTCTTATCGGCGTCTGGCAGAATCAATTGCCAACTTCTTCTACAAGGTATGTCTCTTGGATTTTCACATGATACAGCCACTAACTAGACACAGAACTTGGTCTGGACTTTCGCTCTTTTCTGGTATCAGATCTATAACAACTTTGACATCACATATTTGTTCGACTATACGTACATTTTGTTGGTCAACTTGGCCTTCACGTCGGTGCCCGTGGGTCTCATGGGCATTCTGGATCAAGACGTCAGTGACAAGGTCTCATTGGCAGTCCCTCAACTGTACAGACATGGCATGGAAAGGAAGGAATGGACGCAGACAAAGTTTTGGTAAAAGAACCTGCCTCCTTGAGAATTTCTATGCTAATTCAAATTCAGGTTGTATATGGCTGATGGGCTTTACCAGTCCGCCATCTGCTTCTTCATGGCATACCTCCTATTTGAGCCCGCTACATTTGAAACCGAAAACGGACGGGGTATTGCCGACCGTAGTCGCATGGGCGTCTTCGTTGCTTGCGCAGCAATTGTGGTAATCAACTCATACATCCTCCTCAACACCTACAAATGGGACTGGATCATGGTGTTGGTTACGGTAATCAGTTCTCTGTTGATCTTCGCCTGGACCGGCATCTATTCGTCTTTTGAGGCCTCCTTCCAATGGTACAAATCGGGCGCGGAGGTATATGGTTCTCTGACATTCTGGGCATTGACACTGTTGATCGTGATAATCTGCTTGCTCCCTCGATTCGCCGCCAAATTCTTCCAGAAGAATTTCAGACCCTCTGATATCGATGTTGTTCGAGAACAGGTTCGACAAGGCAAATTCAAGTACCTTGACAATTACGACGCATACGTCCCTCCCAAAGCTGTGGATGTGTCCGCAACTTCGTCCGAGCGACCAGAAGAAGGTTCGAATGAGCTGGACAAAAACCAAGGCCACAACCGGTACCCAAGCATGGCTGAGTCTCAGCGTCCTATTGTTTACCCACCATCAGAGGCACCAACTCGACACCCTCACAGCCAGACGGGCAGCGACGGGACAGACAGGACTGCGCCCTCGTTTGATCTATCCAGATATGGTGGTGATGGACACACCCCAGAAAGGGTTCGTGCCAGAAGACCTTCGTTGGAGCGAGTTCGCTCTTCCTTCGAGAGGCAGCGACAATCCTTGGACAGACTGAGACCGAGCTTTGAACAGAGCCGGGATTTTACAAGTGCTGCAATGTTGACGAGAATGGAGTCGGGATACTCGGCGTCGAATTACTCTCACCCCCTGACAGGCTACAACACCCGGAGGACGGAAGACATTGCAGAAGAGCATCGGTAGCGTTCGAACGATGTCAGGCGTCTTTACATTGCCTCATGACTTCATGGCCTTTTCTTAGATTTATGATATTTTCGGCGTCTTGCTTGGCTGGATGGGAACGAACATCCAGAATTGAGTGATTGGATTATTTTATAGTGACTCCCTCATCTGTATATAGTTTAAATCTACCACAAAAGGTGGAATGGCGGACTTGAGTAGAAGAAATGAGGGAATACCAATTGATCTTCAAAGCTAAGAGCATTTGACTGGAGACTCAGTACTAAGCTAGACCTGAGGATTATTTAATTGACTATTACGCGCTCGCCTTTTGCCGCTCAACGCGCGCGCGGGTCTTTCGTGGCTGCGGAGAAATATTTCTACGGCGGACGATGCAAGAACCTCGCATAGACAAGCCCTGATATCAACAACATGCAACACCTCACCACCCACTCTCGAACCATGTCTCAATCTCAGTCTCACTCTCGCAATCGCTTTTATTGACCTGTTCCCTTCCTATAAATGCTGCATCATTCCGCTATGAAACACCACTTTTACTCTGCTTCTGACTCCGTCTACGCTCCTGTCCTCTTCCACGGATCGCAGTCATGGCGGAATTCATAACGACCCTGCAGTAAGCCTTCTGTGAGAAAGGATTGATTTGGCTTGACACTAAATTTACCTAACTAACAGAGAACTCCAACAACTACCCGATGGGCTACATCTCCTCTGCCCTCGCCAATCAGACGAAGACTTCGACCGCTACGAAGATGAACACGACTGTGAGGGAGAAGGAGGACGGCCTGTTGATCCGGCACGAAAGGCCAGGTTCCAGGAGACAAAGATTCGTCGGAAGAAATTCATATCCTCTCTCCAACTGCTAGCCTACGACGGCACTGAGAGTGAACAGTACCAGGCCTATATCTGGGACACTGTTGATGCTGCTCTGGCCAGGTGCGACATATGCATCCGGGAATACTACATTGCGAAGGTAGACTTCTTGGCCACGTTACGGGAAGAGTATGAGGAAGAAGACATCAAGAATTTCTTTTCCATCATCAACCGACGGGATGTCCAGCGAGTTACTCGAGGTCTGGATTCTGCAGATCAGACCCTCCAAAATCTGCCCGGACCGAAAAGAGTAACATCAGCGTTAACACCAAAGGATCTACATGCTCTCTACGAGGCCCTAGTGTGTGAAGTCTTCTTAAGAGATGAAAACCTCCTCAAGGAACATTTCGACAGTCCTTTCAAGACAATACAATCACGAAAACCGCTTAAGATGCGGGAAATCCTACCAGCCGCCACACGATTTCTTTTCGATACCAATCCGGTGCGGCTAGCTTGGGCGAGTTCTATCTGGAAACGGCTTGACAGAGTTGTGAAGGACATAGAATTTGACTGGGCTATCAAAGACTTCCTGCAGGAGAAGGTGCAATATGCTGTCGAGCCTAGTGATACCACCAGATTGTGGTCCGCACTGAAGCTCATTGTCAGCAAATTAGATCATCGCATGATCACGTACAAGCTATTCGATCTGCAGCCGAATCTTTGTACCACCGCTCTCAACCACCTTTCACGACGCTCAAGCGCGGTCCCTTTCATTGTGCAGACTCTGGAAGACATTCTCGACAAGGCTCCTGACGCATTTTGGCAGGCAATGGGCTCAATCTCATCCCAGACGATCGTAGAGCAAATCTTCGCGAGTCCAAACTTCAACCGGCACTTACAGGAGTCTGTCAGACCGAGTCCAGAGACAGATGGGAAAAGCCACGTCACGAGCGACCCTCGAATCGACAACGATGTTTTGTCATGGATATCAGCATTCATGGAATCTCTTAAGCCGGCCAATCGTCCGGCGGCTGCACAAACGATAGTTGCTCAACTCTTTGAGAGGATCAATGATATCAGCCTTGTAGTCCCCGCGAGACTGATCTGTTTTGAGACTGCTGTTTCCGTCCTTCTAAAAACAGTTATCAGCTTCACTACCAATCAAGATGATCAAAAGACCATCGAGCGCCTGGTGTTGTCAGACACCCTCAATCTCGTTGGGTACCGTTTAGATGAGCTTCTCAACCCGAAAGATCCCGCTTTGGCTGAAGCTATGAGAGCTGTGAAGCCGCAGCTGCGAGGCGATATTCTAAACCTCACCAAAAATGCCGTAGCACTCGAATGTCAGTGTCTAAAAGCAGATTTCGAGATGATCAGCACGAAAGTCAATCTACGAAAGGGATCAAGCTCATATACTCCGGAATTATGGACTGCGATTATCGACAATCTGAGGGATGACGATCCTTCTTTATCTTCGGCAGCATTGCTTGGAACGATGGCACTGCCGGGCTTGGAACAATTTAGAATAAGAGAAGGTTCGCCCGATGTACAAGAAAGAAAGTCGTTCAACGCTATCTTTGACAAAATCACTGGTATGCTTGGGAAACTTCTGGAAAGAATTTCAGAGTTCAGCCCAGATCATCTGGATCGTCTCTTCAGAGCTCAAGACACAAGCATGTCTCTCATTGCCGCCCTCTTTTCGCCACATCAGAGCACATATGAAGCCGCCATCGAACTGATCAAGAACATCAGCGGAGAGTCAGGTCGAAAAGAGGCGCTAGCACACCTGATAAGCGCATTCCTTGGTGTCACAATCTACGGTATTTGCTGGACTTTTCGGCGGATTGCAAACTACAAGACCTTCGCCTCAGTTCCCCGAATGCTTAAGACTGGCATGGAAATTCTGGAGATTCTTTGCAATTTGACCGATGGCCAATTAAGAAGAGCAAAAATCTCCTCACGCGACGCATCTGCTATTCAGAGCTATTGGTCCTATCAGTGGATCGCATTGAGAGTCGTGTATAGTCAAACTGAGAAATGGTCACTCGAACTCCATAACAAGGAGCTCATGGTCGAGGTTTGCCGGGATGCTATGCAGTACGCCCAGGCCCTGTTTGACCAGTATGACCTGTTCTCCAGTGTCATTACGAAGGCGAAACCCGACAAAGCAAAAGAGATTCACCGCCTGCTTCTCGATTCTGACGATCCAAGTGTCGGGTCACCTCTTGGTACTTTGGATGCCATGTCAAAGTGGCTCAGGTTGCGAGACGAGTACCTTGCTGAAACCTTGGTGTCACTCATCACGAACATGTTGTACCGGCTAAAAGGACACGATGCCCTCAATGCAGAGAACGAAGGCCTAATCTATATTCAAGAAGTCACAACAAAGCAGTCTATTAAGACCATTCTGACTTCCTCTCAGAAAGCAATCCTAGTTCGAGCGCTCGAAAACTACTGGGGTCGCCAAATCGTGAAACCCGTTGTCAAGAAACAAGCCACCCTTAATATCAAAGGCTGGACCGAATCAGCTGCTGTTGCCCGATCCGACGCTTCCGCTTCAGAATCTCGAGATGTTGACGCAGACGAATTCGGCGACGATGATATCGCCGATGAAGACCTCGTCGAGATCGCGAGCAAGACACTTGGTACTCAGAAAGCGAGCATTACTTCGAAAGACAAGAACCAAATCAAGAATCTGCTTATACGGCAACAGCCTGTGAAACCGAAAGCTACGAAGCCATCGACAGTGGACCTAGCTGCTAAGAAAGCTCAAGAAGCCAAGGCATTTATCGAAAACCGTAAGCGTGAAGAGGCAGCTCGTAAACTGAGAGACAAGGAAGCCGCCCTTAAGTTGCGGGGCAAGATCGGCGTTGGCAAACAGACAGCAGGTCAGGGTTCTGGCCTTTCCGGTCTTGGAGTGGTCGGGAAGGATCACACTGTTGGCAGCAGTGGGATAATGGTATCATCTGACTCCGAGTCGGATACTGATTCAGACGAAGAGCTGTTTGGGAAGCTCCCCATCACCCAGGGGACTACAGTGCGCAATCAGGCAGGTTTAAGAAAACCTCTGTCAACCGGCCCTGTACGCAAAGTCAAGCAAGTGCGCTCACAACGGGATATCAGAGCCCGACTTGCCCCGGATCTGACCGAGCTCCACAGAACAATCTTGAGTTGGGACTTCTTTGCAGATACCGATCTCCCACCGAATTCCCAGAAGAACGATTATACCTTGGTCACAGACACTTTCCGCACTCCCCAGGACTACCAGAGTACGTTTGAACCACTCTTGATACTCGAAGGGTGGCAAAGCTTTCGTGCAGCTCGTGAAGATGGCACCTTCAAGCCTTTCGAGGTGAAAGTAGCCAATTCTCTGATTGTAGATCAGTTTGTTGAGATCAACTCCCAGGTGTCCATGGCTGAAGGCAAGGACCTTGGCATTAGTACCTCTGATGTTGTGCTTCTCTCAAGGTCCAACCAGCCCGATCGAGATGCGAGCGAGCCACATTGTCTTGCGCGGGTGAAGGAAATCACGCGGAAAAAAGGCGAGGTTCAGATCGTCTACCGCGTCTCCGCCTCTGCCAATCCCCTGAGACCATACTTGAATGACCAAGCACTTGTGTACGGAGTCCAGATTTTGTCACTCACACCATTGGAGAGAGAATATGGTGCATTGATGGCGCTACAGTACTACGATCTTTGCGAGGAAATCATCCGAGCCAAACCGTCGCCGATTCTGGATTACACAGAAGAAGACCTCGAGCCCCTGAAGAAAACCTACAATGTCAACTTGGCCCAAGCCAAGGCTATTAAGTCAGCCCTTGATAACGACGCATTCACCTTGATTCAGGGTCCTCCCGGCTCCGGAAAGACGAAAACCATTTGCGGTTTAGTCGGGGCTATGCTCACTGGCTCCATCAAGAAGCCCGACACCTCTGGCCAACGTTTGAACACGGCGACAGGGCGCCCTGTCGGTGCGCCTGCATCTGCGAAGAAAATACTCGTCTGTGCGCCCAGCAACGCGGCTGTGGACGAATTAGTTATGAGATTGAAAAAGGGCGTTACTCTTAGGGATGGCACCCACGAGAGATTATCCGTGGTGCGTTTGGGAAGGACTGACGCTATCAACACCAACGTGAAAGATGTTACACTTGAGGAGCTCGTCAACGCTAAACTCGGTACAGCAGCACCAAAAGATCCTCGGGATGATATTCACTCAGTCATGATGAAGCACAAAGCGATCTCAGAGGAGCTTAATGCACTTCGAAATCGCATCAACGATCAACGGGGTCGAGGCCAACCAGTACCAAGCTCAGAGGAGCAACTTATGGATGCTTTGAAACGCGAGAAGAATGGTCTCAGTTCGAAGATTGACGATATGAGAGAACGTCAGAACACCGCTTCTCGTGATATGGACCTCAATCGCAAGAGAATACAGCAAGAAATCCTTGACTCGGCCAACGTGCTTTGTGCCACCCTCAGTGGAAGTGGTCATGAAATCTTCCAGGGTCTCAACATCGAGTTCGAGACTGTCATCATTGATGAAGCGGCTCAGTCTATTGAACTCTCCGCACTGATTCCACTCAAGTATGGCTGTTCAAAGTGTATTCTGGTTGGTGATCCCAAACAGTTGCCACCCACGGTCTTGTCACGGGCAGCCGCCAAGTTCCAATACGAACAGAGTTTGTTTGCGCGTATGGAGAACAACCACAGAAAAGATGTCCATTTACTTGACACACAGTACCGTATGCATCCGGAAATCAGCCTCTTCCCCAGTAAGACATTTTATGATTCTCGACTCAAAGATGGTGCTGGCATGGCAAAACTTCGACATAGGCCGTGGCACAACAGCGAAGTCTTTGCCCCCTATCGTTTCTTTGATGTTCAGGGCATGAGTCAAGCTGCAACCAAGGGCCATTCGTTGATCAACGTTGCCGAATTGAATGTTGCCATGCAGCTTTATGACCGATTGTTGAATGATGTTCCGAAGTACAATTTCTCTGGAAAGATAGGCATTATTACACCTTACAAGGGACAGCTCAAAGAACTGAAGTTGCGTTTCAAACAACGTTATGGTGAGGACATAACTTCTAGAGTCGACTTCAACACCACCGATGCATTTCAAGGCCGAGAAAGTGAGATCATTATCTTCTCCTGTGTGCGAGCATCGACCAAAGGCATCGGCTTCTTGAACGACATTCGCCGTATGAACGTCGGCTTGACGAGAGCCATGTGTTCACTTTGGGTTCTCGGTAATTCTCAGGCACTTATGCAGGGCGAATTCTGGAAGGCATTGATCACGGACGCGAAAGGCCGAAATTTGTACACTCAGGGTGATATTACGAGCCTCCTCCGTCGGCCAGTCCTGACTGATGCCATGATGGAGGCTGATGTTGAGATGATGGACGTGGACGAACCAACTTCTGCGATCGAGCCAGAGTCCGATAATCATCACCATTCCACAATGGACTTGGATCGGCCAGAAGTCGAGACTGCGCAGCCAGTCATCAGTCGCCAAAACTCGGATGCACGTAACTCGAACTCAAAAGGACCATCGCCTGCGATCACCAAACAGCCCGATTCTAGACCTGGATCCTCCTCGGTCCAACCGACCCCTTTGCCGTCAAGACCAAGCAGCAGATTATCCAGCGACTCACCCATGTCGACCTCCTCCAAGCCTGACGCTGGGCGCCTTGATCCGTCACGTCCCGAGAGCAAGAGAGAACTGATCAAATCTAACACCACGGGCTCAAATAAAGCGCCTCCTGCACAGGTACGCCCAGAGGCATACTCGGATTCAAAGCTTAGCTATTCAGAACAGTCTCGGCCTGGGACCCATGGTCCATCTGGGGGTGGTAATGGGTTGAATGACCTTGCCAATTGTGCTATCTGTGGGTCATATGATCATTACAGCTTCAATTGTGACAATGAAGTGGCCAAGGCTGCAGCCCTGGGCAATTGTCACCGTTGCCATCGTCCCGGGCACAACTATACCGGCTGCACAGCGCCGCGATGCATCACTTGTGGTGAAGTTGGGCATGCTAGCGAGAGCTGTATGGCGCCTATTAGGCATAGGTTAACCAAAGCTCAACAAGTCGAAGTACACAAGCAGGAAGTTCGCTTTGGAATTGCCAGGGACAAAGCGAGAGAACGACGGGCCGAAAGACAACTTGGCGAGCATGGAGCCAAAATCCCTACGGTCAAGAGTACATTGCCATCAGCCAACGGCCAAGCTTCCGATGCGAAGAGGAAGAGAGATGAATCAACGGAATCTTCTGACCGTGGGAAGGTGAAACGACGTGACAAGGCGGCCGCCGGGAAGGTCCCAGCCCATAATCCAGGTGTGCCGAACAACAATTCTGCACCCAACACGTTCTCTCGTCCTCCGCCGACTGGACCTAGTGCAGGTGTCGTAGGTCTCTCGCGACCACCACCAACAGGTTCAGCGGAGCTACCACCACGGCCTCCGACGGGACCTGGAGGTCGACCAGTGACGATGAACAATGGACAACCGATGGTGCGGAAGAAGAGGGCCAACGCCAACGACATGTTTGTGAAGAGGAAATGAGACCTAGCCATGGATGACTCGGGTTGTTTTTGGGGGTTTTAGCCATATTTTTTTTTTCTTCTTTTGCGCATTGTATGGTGTACGATTCTACTCAGGGGCGTTTTTGACGAAGGTGGGCTGATGGCTTTGGCATCGTCATGAAGCTAAGATGAACTCGGTTCCGTTTTATGAAACGCGAACTGCAACTGCTCTTGGGTATTTCTCGCTCCTTGAGAGCACGATCACTAAGGGATCGATCGAGGGGTTACAAAGAGGGGACAAGATCGCATAGCGCGGCGTCGCACAGCACAGCGCAGTACAGCATAGCGTAGCGTAGCATAGCATAGCGAGAGGCGTCGTCGTTACTGCGCCTTACGGTACAGTACCAATAGAGAGTCAAAGTCGTTCTTGGGCGTTTGCGGTTGGCAGGTATTGATTGATTTACGTACCTTTGAACCCGAGCAAGTCAGTAGTAACCAGCATAGCACGCATGGGCAGCCGAGAGTCTGGGGCCTGGAAGACCCCGGGTATTCGTGCTGCGTAAAGTACGTAGCAGGGAGGTCAAGACACGCCTAGCTTGCACCCAGGTAAGGGTCAGAAGGGAATCATTAGATGATAGATATCATGGTATGTCATGGCATAGCACGGTACATGCACAGCACAGCGCAGCATA
This sequence comes from Exophiala spinifera, assembly GCF_000836115.1. Lineage (NCBI taxonomy): Eukaryota > Fungi > Ascomycota > Eurotiomycetes > Chaetothyriales > Herpotrichiellaceae > Exophiala > Exophiala spinifera. The sequence goes on from NW_015622513.1 coordinate 3,390,247, forward strand.
TTCTAGCATCTCACGGCATAGTGTAGCATAGCATAGTATGGCATACCACGGGTCAATTTGGATGGTTCATGTTCATTTGCATTGTCATGTTCATATCCATATCGCAAGGCACGTTATGCGTTACGACCATCTCGTTTCTTCTGTGATGAATGTGTTTGTGTGTGTGCTGTGTTGTGTTGTGCTTTTCGCCACGGTTTTGAAATTTTTGATTTTGTCTCCTCCCCTTTTTTTCCCGTCTCTGCCTGTAACACAGTATCTACTACTATGCTACCGCTGGCCCTGCCTTTTTGGCCATTTACCTTGCGCAGTAGCCGCCGTCTATGAGAATGTCTGAACCGGTGGTGTAGGAACTCGCGTCGCTAGCAAGGTAGACATAGGCGCCCTTGAGCTCGGTGGCCTTGCCGTCTCGGCCCATGGGGATCATGCTGTGCCAGAGCTGCTGGACGTCCTGGGGAACGAAATCCGAGAGACCGGTGTCGATGTAGCCTGGCGAGATGGAGTTGACGCGAGCAAAGTCACGCCATTCGTTGGCGAGGGAGCGAGCCAAGTGGATACAACCTGCTTTGGCTACGTTGTAGGATGTCTGTTTTTTTGGCAATCACGTTAGTCCTTGAGCCTCATATACATACATATACTTATATGTATGATGAGAATCGTGCGAAGAAAAACCTCACCTGTTCCTGAGGGAAGTTGGCAATATGACCGCTCATACTGGCAGTGATGATGAAGCTGCCCGTCTTGCGGTCACGGAAATGCAAGCCCACGGCACGTGCGCAGTTGTACACGCCCGTCAAGTCGGTCTGGATGACCTCGTTCCACTGGCTGACGGGGGCGTCGAGGACACCGGCGTCGGCGGTGCGGCCGGCGTTGGCGATAAACACGTCGACCTTGCCAAAGTCGGCGACGACGTCCTTGACGAGCTTCTCGACGTCGGCGTAGTCGCCCACGTTGCACTTGTACGCCTTGGCCTTGACGCCGAAGTTGTCCGCCAGCTCTTTGGCGTTCTTCTCGCCGCCCTGGGGTCGAGACGCGTACGTGATGGCCACGTCGGCGCCCATTTCTGCGCAGCCTCGGGCAGCCTCAGTGCCGATGCCGGTCGGGCCGGACGCTCCCGTGACAATCACCACCTTCCCCTTGAGGGAGAAGAGGTCCTTGAGATGGGTGGCTTGGGGGACGGTGATAGGCATGTTGATGAGGTCTGGGGGGTATAACTGGAAGGGGATTGATGTATTGACTAGACGGGTGGAAAGCGGGAATGGGTGCACGAGTGTTGAGTAGAGACAGAGAGAGAGGAAGATGGAGATCGAGATCGAGAAAATTTCAAGCTACCAACGGGAAAATTGAGGACCATGGGCTCGGTGGTTTAAATACTGTGTTCGGTATCAAGTGAGGTGCGCTGATGGTGGTACGTGAACTACTCGCACGGCGGCACCTGCGGACGAGGGGTTTGGCAGAGACCTCTGATGACGTAACGCGGCCTCTAGCGGCGCTCCCGATCCGGCAACCACCCACTCCTGACTCAGCAGCCCCTTGACTCAGCAGCCTCTTCGTTACCCAACACCGTCTCGTCTCCGTGTGTCTTTGTGCCTTTATGCCTTTCAAACGGTCCCTACGCGTACGCCAGCATCCCGGTGAGGGCTGAGTGCCGACTTGGCCATGACCGGCGACGGATGAAAGGGGCATCAGAGCCACTGGATATCCACAATCAGCATTGATCTACATCTCGGTACCTAAGAGGAGGCTAGCTCTCTCAGTACATGTACATAATGAGAACCATACATCAAGATCCTCACATAGATGTAGCATTCCACGTACAATCAGCCATAGCTCTCCCGCCCTCAGTAGCCAAAAACCTCCCCGACACTCAAGCCCACCACTCGAGCACCGCCGAGTGCAGCCACTACAAGGACAACATCCACAATCAGGAGGACGCCACTGGCCATCAAATACCTCGGCATGAAAACCCTGTACAACATCAGATGTCGTCGGAGATGTCCAGCCCACATCGTCGTGGCCAACTGTATGGTAGCGTAGTACAACGCATGTGTAAGACAAGCATTAACCACATCGTGCCACACTCCCCGTAGCCCGGCTTTACCCAGAGGTCGTTTCCAAAGCACCGTCAACGGGACTGCCGCTGCACACATGATCTGTGCTCCAAAGGTATTGAGAATCACCAGGAGCGGCGACCAGGGGTATCGGATGGTGCGGAGCGGCACAAATGCTGAACTCCACTGGATCGAGGCGAGGGTGGCTTGGTGGCCAGTCTTGAAGAAGTGGTAGGAGCCAAGCAGCGCAAGAACAATGGGTCCAACGCTAGATGGAGAGGCCCATGTCATCGCAAGTGCATTACTGTCCAAGATTTCGAGTAAGCAGAGTATTTGCCATGCACAAATGGCGATGGAGAACTGGCCCATCGGTGGGAGCAGCAGGGCTACAGTCAACACTAGCATCGGGATCATCAGGTAGAACCGACTACCAAACGCGTTGGCATAGCCAAAGACCGTGAGCTGAGGGCGAGACGGTGCTTGTGTTCCCCTGGCACTCGACTTCGGGTCGGTGATCGAGATGTCTATGCAGGGTTTGGCCCAGATGAATGTACTGACACCGACAGGGAGCGCGATAGCAAGTACGCATCGAGCGACAGTGATCTTGGCCGTCTGAAGTGTCGATGAGGATATTCGATGTCTCCACCACTCGCCGTTGTCTGCAGCGTCAAGGGTCCAGTATACTGCCACAAGCAACAACCCTATGCGAAAGCAAAATCCAATCCAGAACCCAGCTGATCCGGCATATGAAGCCGTACCTCGATAGAATGCCTTGGTTATTTCTGGCAAGATCAGAGCAACCGCAAAAGGCACTAACAACTGCCAAGGCGCAGATGTAGATGAAGTGGTGGAAGCGTAAAACGTCGACCGACAGCCTGGCATCTGTTCCTCTCGACAAAGACGCGAGAAGGACGACAACCTGGCAAGAAGTACAAACATGACTGACTGGTAAACGCCCAAGATTCGGTCTTTCTGGTACGCTTGTCGTAAAGAAGATATCAACGCCACCAAGCCAAAGGTAGTCAAGAAGAAAAGCAGGATGGTGTCCTCATGAATGGTGTACGAATTAGACGCAAATCCTGCAGCCTGGGTGACCACGAAAACGAATGTCATCCAGCCCCATATCGAGGGAAAACGAAAGCGTCGAGCGACATTGTTTTGATAGGACCACACACTTGCACCGAGAATACCGCCACATGTGACTCCAAAGACGAGACCGGCAATCGCAGTGAAATATTTGGGAAGAATAATCCCCAAAACTGGGCCGAGAGCGAGGCCGGCTGTGCTTCCCAAGCCAGCGCTACGAAGCAGGCCGGTGGCGACGAGTGCCTTGTCTCCCTTGGAGAAGCGAGCAAAAAAGAGCAAAAATGCAAGTGCAGCAGCCGAGATGCAAACACCGTACAACATGTCTCCAAGATTGAAGTTTGCCCACAATTTTCGATACGTTGAGATGACTTCCTCGTGCCAGTCGACAAAGGCGTGATACGAGTCTTGCCAGCGTCCAGTGCCAATAGCATCCACCGATCGCATCATATGCGCAGCCTGGCTCTGGTAGACATCATCCGAGAGGCCAAGGTCTCGAGACTGGGAATAATGACGCTGGTACCGCGCAATCTGGGCTTGGACCAAATGTGCAACCTCTGCCAGGTTCTGCCATTTTGTCTTGCCAGGTCCCGCAAATGCTTCGGCGATGGGTCTGCCCAGATTGTTAAACGGCACTGGTAGACCTAGCAGAAGAGATAGCGTTGAAACCAGGTCTATCTGTCCGATGGGTCGCTCTTTGGCATTCAACGGTGGTGTTAGGGAATCGGGACTGACTCTGCCAAATCGAGGCTTCTTCGAGTACATCCATAAAGCCGCTTCAACTTCATCATCAGATTCTCCCCCATGATCGCCCTTGGCATCCATACCGTGGTCACCCATGATGACAAGGAGCGTGTCGTCGTCAAGTCTCTGCATAATCTGCTGGATGACGCCGTCCATTTGCCGAAGTTTCTCAGCCATTGCAGGGTGCTCGGGTCCGTAACGATGGCCCGCGTGGTCAACGCCCAGAAAATGACCGAAAACAACATCCCATCGGGCAGGAGATTGCTCCAAGAGTGGCATAATATGTTCTATAACACCATTGTCGACGGTATGTAGATCCCAGACATTAAAAGAATCATATGGTCTCGTCATATTTGGGTCGAAATATCCGGGAAACAATGACTGCCATGTGTCGTCTCCTAGGTGGACTATTGTTTTCCCTGCATCTTTCAGCTGAGATACGATGTTATCCTCGTCGATTGCAGTGCCTGCAAAATTTGAACCAATGTCGATAAAAACTGGAAGCGTTCCGGTGGTCAGGCCTTTCAATCGCTGGAGCGTGCTCGTCGGAGGATCGGCAATGAAGGGTAGTAGGAATGCATGCTCTGGATTGGCGACAGCAGTATCGTAGAGAGTGGGTAGGTTATCAAGGTAATGTCTCTGAGGATGTTTGATGGATGGACTAGCTGTCGAAGGAACAGTAAAATCATATCGTAACGCGTCGATAATTATGACTACAGCTCGATTAAAAGACTTGGGATGCCAGCATCCATTTGCCTCCCTAGACTGCTGTCCACTTGGGAGTGCAGTGCATTCAGACTTGTTATCTAAGACAAGTCTTGTAAGAAGGAAGCCTTTCGCAAAGAAGAGAATGCCGATGATATGGACAATCCTGCTCCGATTAGCGCTGGCTGCGAAGATGAGGACACACCCACGTCAGCCATAGAAAGAAGACACTAATAAGAACATGAGAGACTTTGAACGCAATGGACCTCTGCCGCTCTCGAGCCTCTGTGTCTGGTGTCACTGTTGAGGTGGCACCGTTAAAGCTCTCGGCTTGTGGACTCTGGTCAGCCAGCGTTGACATGGCCTTCTGCAGACTCTTGAAACAAAAAAGGAGTGGAAGAAAGTAATCTGTATCATGAGAGCATCATAAAAGAATGTTCGGACCGCTATTGACCCGGTAACAATATTTACATGAAAAGTCGTGAACAAAACTTCAGCTTCAACTGCGGAGGCCCGGAACTCACTTTCGAAAGGTCCTCTGTCATTTCCGTGAGAGGCAGGTCTAGCGAGCGGATAAGGGTTTAGCGTTGCAGATCACCCGCTTTGAAATCGCTTAGCTGCACAGGTTGGCCACGCCGTTCTGAAACACATCGTCACAACCAACGACAGAGAAAAGCAGAGTCGAAGCGGCGAACAGCGATATGTCAATATATGTACCGCTATGTGATAAGGAATGTTTCAAACCCCACAGAATGCTGTGGCTTGGCTTGGTAAGCGGGGAATGAGCATAGGGCAGCATCATGTCTTTTCCAGAAGAAGCTTAGTCCCGCCTTATATAAGCAAAGTTTTTCGCTGGAACCATCTGTGCCTGCGACTATGTCATACAAGTAATATATTTCGTATCGGCTTTGTCCAAACTTGCCATTGTTCTTGCGCATCCCGTTTATATCAATGATGGACACTGCACAAGCCGCCACAGAAGCGCCTGTGGTCACTTTCAAGAAGCGAAATGTCAAAGCGAAGTCGACCATAAGAAAAAGAGTTGCCACACCTCCCTCCGACTCAGATTCTGGATTCACCTCTTCCGAAGACGACGAAGGAAGGCCTATCAAGCGCCGGCGCAAAACTGCTGGAGTAACAGCATCTTCAGCAGAAAATCCTACGATTCGAGTGGCGCCTACCGAAGATCCATCAAGTGCAGTAGTTGTGCCTACTACCAATAAAGATGATGCGACAAAGAGATCAGACTGGTATGATGAAGAGAGGTCGAAGGGTGGAAAGTCCGCCACACAGACGCAAGATGACACTGTCCTTGATGGCACGTACAAGGGCACGGCGAACTACCAATCGTTCATTCAAAAGAACCCAGATCGTCTGGGCAAGCAAGTCGGACCTCTAAAGCAATCAAGCAATGTCAGAACGATCACTGTCACAGATTTTGCCCCTGATGTGTGTAAAGATTACAAGCAGACCGGCTTCTGTGGCTTTGGCGATAGTTGCAAATTCTTGCATGCAAGAGAAGACTATAAACAGGGTTGGCAGTTGGATCGAGACTGGGAAATCGACACCAAGGGGAAGAAGTTGACTGGCAAGACCGTTGCATCTGCAAACCGCGGCCAAAATACCCAAGATGACGACGATGACGAAGCATTGCTGGAAAGCATTCCGTTTGCCTGCATCATCTGCAAGAAGCCTTACACAAACCCTATCATAACAAAGTGTGGGCATTATTTCTGCGAAGCATGTGCCCTGAAAAGATATCGAAAAGACCCTTCTTGTGCTGCATGCGGTACTGGAACTGGTGGGGTGTTCAACGTTGCAAAAAAGCTGAATAGGCTCCTGGATAAGAAGCGGGAGCGAGAACTGCTGAAAAAAGAGAGAGCAGGTGAAGAGGCGGGAGAATAGCGTAGGAGTACCCTCCCCTATGTTTTTGGGTGCCCGGTCTTTGCTGCCTGTGACAGCCCTACACTACGTAGATACCTCATTATGTATAATAAGAAACTACGGAATAACTTGTGCAAGCCGTCAAAATCGTTCTCTACCATTCCTTCATACCTCTGTTCGTTATTGCAAGTAATACTCCGCCGTAGGGCTTTAGGCCGAAGCAACGAAGTGCTGTCCTTCGATCGGGGCACCACCCATAGCCATTAGTTAACTTCGTACCATACACTCGAGTCTTTCGATTTATCTCAAATTTTGTAGAGATTTACATCAAAATCTGTCTGGCAGGTGAGTCGCATGACCAGGGCCTCATTCCCATCATGCGCCCTTGACTTAGAGCGTCCTGTTTTGTCGTTCGCTTCCAACGATCGATCAGAGTGCATTCAGAATGAAGGTTGCAACACTGCAATTTTTTCCACGTTTGGGAGAAGTGGCAGCGAACTTCAGTCGTGCAGAAAGTCTTCTGATGAGGGAAGAAAGAGAAGGCCTTCTCCAGGATATTGACCTCTTGGTTCTCCCAGAACTTGCTTTCACTGGTCAGTCGCTGTTGCTTTTCCAATATTATCCTTGTAGCTTCTTGAGCCCTGAGATAGCAAATGATCAATATCACGAGCTCTGCCATTGACCATCATGCCAGGCTACAACCACCCTTCACTGGCAGCCATTGCGCCTTTTCTAGAACCCACCGCTGCGGGGCCTTCAACAAGGTGGGCCGCTCGCACTGCCAAACGACTGAAATGTACCGTTGCGGTCGGCTATCCTGAAGCAGCTGAGGAAGGAAACTACAACACTATCTTCGACAAACACATCACGGCCGAAGCTGGTGCCGTCGCTTACAACTCACTGGTGTTTGTCAGTGCTAGTGGAGATGTCGTTGCCCACTATCGAAAGTCTTTCCTCTACTACACTGATGAGACCTGGGCCCAGGAAGGCTCCGGTTTTTGGGCCGGTGTGTTACCAATAGGAGGGAAGGGTCAGCAGGTCAAGGCTGCCGCGGGAATATGCATGGATGTTAACCCATACAAGTTCGAGGCACCTTGGACAGCCTACGAATTTGGTAATCACGCGCGGGAATCCCGTGCAAAGATTGTCGTCATCAGCATGGCGTGGCTCACGAGGCTGAGTGCCGAAGAGCTGTCCAGTCAAGTGATGAGTCCGGACGAAGACACCGTCAGCTATTGGGTCGACAGACTCAGCCCGTTGTTCGGTCCGCAAGGGGCCGATCCCGAAACCATTGTTGTTTGCGCCAACCGCACTGGTGAAGAAGGTGTGAGTCCACGAATTGGCGAGGTAAGGTACGCCGGCAGCAGTTGTATCATGGGTGTGCAGAAGGGAAATTCGGTCAGGATATGGGATATCTTTGGCAGAGCACAAGAGGGTGTTCTCCTGGTGAATACCACTGGTCCCGCAAAGTACACGATCAAGCTGGGGGTAAAGCCTGAGCAGGAGGACTCGGCCGCGGAGAACCCTACGGACTGAAAGTCGATCACAAAAGTCGATCTCACAGGGCGAGGCTGTAGTCTTGCGCTCGAAAGGTGAACCACACCAGGGCGGAGCCAGTCTCTTTACGGTCTCCACAGGTCTACAAAACTGTTTGATGCAAGACTGGGCGAGAAGCCTGACATGCACTCACACATGACAGCCTGGCAGATATGGCAAAGTCATGTCTCAAACGGGCTGTCACATGCACACCATGTTGACTATTCCACCAATGTTTGTCGATCCCCCGGGAGCTGTTGCCGCCAGCCGCGGACAGTGGGACACACAACGCACCCTGGATACAATTGCGCGTGTGTCAGCCATTCACCACAGGATGCCGCACGTATGGAAACAAACGGCGACGATGGAGGGTCAGCATGGAAAAGCGATCATGAGATACAGCAGGTCTCTAGCCTGGCGGTGGTTGGTCACATGCGTCGCATCCTTTGGAGGGGTATCTCCTGCTGTCTGACAGCAACTTTTCCGGTTCAATTTCGGACTGTCTTTTGGTCAGACCTTTGTTTTTTTCCTTCCACTAGTGTTCGCTGCACAACCACCCGGCACTGGGCGAATTTCACGCTTGCCCATTCTTGTCTTAGCGTGCTTTGGTCCGCCCTCCGTCGTCCCTTGATGAACTTCCTCTCCCGTGACCTTTCCCAGACTTGTAACTGAATACCTCGCTCACTGCCAACACGATTGCGCTGTGTTCCATGGCTGGCTAAGAAATTAATTCGCCTCTTTGTCGAAACATTCCCGCGTTCCAAGCAAGTTGCAGGACTCTTCGCAGCGGTCGTCAAACGTGAGTACATCCAAAATCCCTCATTTCTTTCAACTTCGTCGAATCCGCGTCTCTTGAATTACATTATCACACGTGACGAGTCTCTATCAGCACGGGTTCTGCGCAGCTTCAAAACATCGTCACGGGAAGAGACACATGCCGCGCTCGGCTCATCACAGCAGATGAACCTCGCCGCGATGGAATCAGCCTGTCACGATGATGATGATGTTGTTGTTGCTTATAGCTCCGACTCTTCACTTCACTTGCGCACTCGTGAGATGGCACTCCAACTGAAGTGAAGTCGCCAGTCCGGCGCGTATATTCCTCACTCCACCTCGCGTCCCTCTTGACCTTTCAAAGTCGCTGCATCGTCGAATCACACAGACTCGAACTCATCCTTATATATTCCTCGCCATCTCTGTGTTGCATGTGTTATCCTTTAGCCATGGCTAACTCCAAGAACAGACAGGCACCTGCGCTGCCCTCAGCCGCTTCCTACTATCAATACCCCGACCAACTGCTCGTACCCAGTCCTTCTCGAGAAGCTTAGGGTGCTTCCCTCGAAGAATCTAAGCTGGACGACCTTCTAGATCAAGTGGCTGATTACGTTGGCACGATGGAGGCTTCAGATCCGAAGATGAGCGCTGCCAACAACAAGCGCAAGAGACTCCCTGGAGATCAGGGTCTTGGTCGTGACGCCAAGGCACAAAACACCAACGGCGACCACCAGGACTATGCTGCGTTGCTTCAAGGTCTTGATGCTGTTTCGGGCGCAGATGACAGCACGCGAACTGCGCAAGCTGCTCTCGCAGCACCAATGAACTCATCCGCATACCCCGAACCACCTTCCTTTGAGGGGGCAGCTGCACTCTCCTCGGCATTCGACGAGAACAGCCCGCCTGCGATGCCTACCATGGGCAACATGAACAACATGGGTAACAACATCGGTGGTCTGCCGCACAACAACATCCATGGCGGTAGAGGTTCGCAGTCCGAAAAGCCAGCCGTCGGATCTGCCGAGTGGCATCAACAACGCAAAGACAACCACAAAGAAGGTCTGTATCTATTCCCTGCCGCAGTCTGATCTGTCCTGACGTTTATCAGTTGAACGACGTCGCCGTGAAGTCATCAATGAAGGAATCGAGAACATCGCGAAGATTGTCCCATGCACGGAGAAAAACAAAGGCGCCATTCTGCAACGTACGCACGAGTATATTATCGCTCTCCAGACGAAGGAAGCACAGTTTGAGACCGAGCGTGCAACTTTTGATGTTGCCCTCAAAGAACTCACAAATCGTCTTGATCGCATGAAGGAAAGTGCTCGTGCGGCGTGGGCTGAGAGCAATAAATGGCAACAACGTGCACGTGATGCCGGTCTGCACTTTGATGATTACGACGAGGCAAATCTCACCGGTTTCGAAGAGGATGATGTCGCTGCTGCCGATGTTGTGTCGTAGCTTCGTCCAAGTTTCATGAGTTGATGCGCGATTTTCTCTTAGCTCCGCGTCAACACGATGACAGGGATCGGTTGGCGTTCAGGCATTTCTTCATGCCTATCTTGGGACTTTTCCTTTCGGTTGACCTTGATGACACTGGGTATGGAATGATATGGAAGTGGTGCCAGGTTCGGTGCATTCGTTGGTGCCAACAAAAATCTCGGCCAAGGTTATGGTGAGCCACTTGGTGACTATGGATTGCCACATGCATGGGCAGTGATCGAAAGAATAGATGAGTACTCGAGTAAGGTACTTTGGGGTTTGTTCAGTGGATATTTGTGAGCAAGGGCTGCTTCTTTCTGCACATTTATGGCCTGGACACGGACAGCACTGCCATGTCGGAGTTTGAACAAAGGGCCCCTGGGTGCCTTGGGATTTTATGAGATACCATTAGGAGCAGATGGGGAGTTGATCAATGGTTAATGGAGTTTCTTTTTTTCCTTTTGCAAAGTCCTTTATTTTGCAGTACTCGGACCCGTACTGTGTCTTCTGGTAGGGCAAGGCAAGTAATTTGGGAAGTTGTTTGCTCGCATTGTCTACCTACCTACCTATGTTGGGTAGGTATGTGATCCGCTGGATTGGCCCTCTTGATGACAATGCCATGGGTGGTAATGTGCCTGAGTCCTTTTCCTTCTCGTTCAAAGATTAACCAAATAGTGAAAGTCCTCGTGCACACCCCAGTACATGTAATGCAGGGACTTAGATACCTAGAAGCAACTTGATAAAATATCCGAATAGAAATGCCCTTGGTAATCGCAAATAGAACTCCAACAGCTGTCATCGACATGCTTTTCTCTGCTCCGTACTGTCTAGGGCATGCACGATCATTGAACCGCACTCTGTGGTTTGGGAACCTCCCTACTGTATGTATGCTGCCGTCCAGCCAAGAACTGCAGTGTCTTGAAATCCCGTCCGTTTGCATGGCTGGCTGTGCCGGAGCGAATCATACCGTATACAACTCCTTCCGGATACGGGGTTGGTGGATGGATGCATGGACGAACGTAACAATGTAAAATGTAGATAGATCGTATGTCTTCTTCCCTCTCCCTCTTCCTCCATGTTCTTCCCCGGTGTTGCATGGACTGACTGGTAACTACATACCTACCCCTATCAGTGTCACCAGCAGCAGTATCGCCGTCGCTCTCACTCTCACTATCCATTTCCTGGAGGTCAGGATAAGTGTGACTACCTAGTCGCCTCTACGCAAAGCCGGAGTTACACTTGAAAACTCATCCAGCACAGCTCACATACCAAGACCAAAACAGTCCCAAAACCATATACTGTTAATAAACCTAGCTGGGGACCTAGGACAGGTACCTTCGGATATTCCACAAATCATGGCTATAGGTGCCGTCGTTCTCTACCCGGCGTCGCCTGACGCGACATTCGACATGACATATTACCTCACCCGCCACAAACCGCTGTGCGTCGAGCGCTGGGGAAAGTACGGCTTCAAGGACATCACTGTGCTCAAGGTCAACGCCAGCGCGGCGGAAGGGGAGAAGCCAGCGTACAGTGTCATCGCGACCTTGACGTGGGACGATGATGGGAAGGGAGATGGGATCGCAAAGGCTTTGACTGGTAAATTGCTTTTCTGATTTATCTCCTCGTCTGGGGGCCACCCCCTTTTCTTCTTTTCTCCCCTTCTCTCCCTGTTCGGATTTCTTTCTTCTATACTCTGTCCATTTCTCTTTCCTTTCTTGTCTCTCATCTCTTCTCTCGCTCTCTTGGATCCCTCATCGGAAACCAAGTTGGAATCTGGATTCCTCCCCCGTCTTATAAGTTATGTCGCGCCGTGCCATATCCAATCACTGACGCACGCCTTTCGGTGTCATTGTCCGTTTGTAGGTGAAGATGGAGAAGCCGTCATGGGAGATATCCCCAATTTCAGCAACAAGACGCCATTGTTCCTGATGGGAGATGTTGCAAGGTAGTTCTCACACCACCAAAGTCTTCGGAAATGTCGATTGATAAATCCTAGTTAGTTAGTTAGTTAGTTACGAAGGTGTTGGACCATCTCTTGGGAATTCTTCAAGTGGTTTTGACCAAACATGAACCAACGTTCAGAATTGATTCAGTACTATTCAAAGTTCAAAACGCACCTCCCTAGTGTTCGCTCACACATCAAACGGAAACAAAACAGCCTCTCTCTTACCTATTTCTTCCCCCTCAAACTCATCCTACCCGTCATACCGTTCCTCGGTCTCGCCGCGCCATGCAACACCTGGTATGGCCTGTGACCTTCAATAGTCAACCTCTTCGCCCCAGGCACGCCATCTTTGAACTCATCCTTGGTCTCGATGGGCGTCCAACTATGTATCTTGACGCCATCGTACTCGGGCGTGAAATCCAGGTCCTTGACGACCAGCGCCAACGAGATCTTTGTCTCGATCATGGCCAGTTCCTGGCCGATACAGTTCCGCGGACCCTTTTCGAACGGTCTCCACGCGTCTTTGCCCGCCGGCGTGTGCAACTTTGCGTTCGGGTACGGCGTCAGCGACGGCAAGAACCGCTCCGGCACGAACTTGACCGGGTCAGGGAAGTAGTCTGCGTTTCTGTGGATCATGGTGGCGGCCGGCCACACGTGGAACCCTTGGATGGGATAGTTCTTGCCCGTCTTGGGGTCGTGGATGTACCGGTCCTTGGACGCCGCGATGTCCTGGGGCCGGCGAAGTTCCCGGAGCGTGCTGGCCGGCGGGAAGAGGCGGAGGACCTCTTTGATCACGGCGCCCATGTACTCCAGCTTGTTGATCGAGTGAGGGTCCGCCTTTATCTTCTCGGCTACTTCCGCCGCGGGGACATCGGCGCCGTAGACGGTGTCCAGCTCGGCGACGACCTTGGTGTGGACGTCCGGGTGTAGGTGCAGCAGGTACATCGTGTAACAGATCGTCGACGAGGTGGTGTCGTGGCCCGCGAAGATGAAGGTTTTGATCGAGTCGATGGCTAGCGTCCGAAAGGACGCGTTCAACCCCGAAGACGACTTGTCGTCGCCCACGCCCGCGGCTTCATTGTCGTACGCGTCAAGCGCGAGTTCGATGACGGAGCGTTTGCGCTCTTTGAACCCCTTCTTCTCGGTGGTGCCATCGGCGGCCTTTGCGGCCTTGCGCGCGGCGGCACGCGTGTCGATCTCGGCACCCAGAAGAGCGTCCAGTTTGCGCATGTTCAACCATATTTTCACTTCGCGCACAAAGTTCAGCCCGTCCAGCGATACACTGCTTGAGACAGGCATGAGATCGATCTGGTGCCGAAATGTTGTGACGATAGGGTGTGGTTCTGGGTCGAGCTGGGCGCGAAAGTCGGTTTCCATCACGATCTTCCCGATAATGTCGATTGTGTAGGACGTACTGAGAGCATCGAGGCTGAGGAATTCATTGGTCTTGGCCTTTTCGTGGAGGATGTCGAGGAATATCAAGGTCGAGTCGACGATGAACGGAACCAGACTTATGAGATGACTTGCTGAAAAACCGGGATTGAAGATGGAACGCAAAAACTTCCACCGCTGTCCATCGAGACCAACCATGTTGTCACGCCCCAGGAGCCTGTCCAGGTATCCTGTCGTGAGAGAGGATTTTGGAAGAGACTGGCCAGTAGTCACATACTTCGAGGCCAGCTCTGGGTCGGCGATGAAAAGCCACCGGGGCCCAAGGGGCCACCAGTCGATGTAGAATACATCTGCACAATTAGTGAGTCTCCGTGTGTAACAGCATGGAGGCACCACTGACCGCCCAGATCGAACTTCTTCCTGATATAGTTTGCCCAACACTGCATGTGAGTGTCTGGAGGGAACACTTTCTTGCATTCCCCAGCAAGCGGGAGATGGCCCCAGAAGGTGCTTGATCGAGGCGGTTGCGGCTGTTTTTCAATAAGTTCAGCTGGACAGGTCGAGCGCGGTACGACACTTGGTCGCCGCCGAAGAGGCACGTACCAGGCCGTCGAATTCTCTACGTTTCCCGTAGACGAGATTGATAAAGAACGCAACACCCGCTGTCACCAGGGCGAGGATTGCCCCGAGAAGCCGCCACATGTCGACAGGATACAAGTCCAGCTAGGCTCGATCAAAGCTTTGCCAGTGATTGGATTGAGAGCGAGAAAGAGAGCCCTGAGCAAAGACGGAGGAATCGTAATCATGAAAAAAAATCAAACAAGAAACCAGTGTCAGCCTTCGTCCATTGACCACCGGGTAGAGGCCGATCAGAGTGACCGCGTAAACATGTCCTGTATTTATGCTAGCCAGGAGGCCTAAGGTCTGGCGTCCATCTTTCGTATACTTTTTGTGCCACAATGGCGGGAAAGTGAGTTGCTGCTATTCAGGCCCCCAGCTTACCTGTAGACTGGTCGAATGCGGACAACAGCCGACCCAACACGTCGGACTAAGAACGGCGGTGTATTGTACGGATAAGAAGCGTTCGAAATGGCCTGGGACGATGCTTATCTGTCTATGCTAGCCGTGTCAGAACACGCATCCATGCTCGTACGGGGCCATGTGTTGGGGTCCACTTCAAAGTAGAAACTGCACCTAGTTGATGTGTGAATACATCTGTACAAGTTACGAGCATTTATTATTACTTCGTCTCCCAGGGCCAAGTGCAACTTCTACACGACAAATTGATCCACATTGGCTCCGTTTCATCACCGCCGTCGCCCGTGAGCTTCAAGCAGAAGTTTGCTATCTCCAGCCAGGCAATACTCTTGAGTCCGAGGAGATGCGTGCATGTTATCGAGCCTGTGTCCTCCATCCTTCTCGAGCCAAACGCCAACGCCATGCCATGCTTGTAGATCTTCAGTACGACCCTCTATTAGGTCAACTACCGCCTTTTGTCGACGTGCCCATCATATCTCAACCAGGGGGCCAGAAGCCGGGCCAGAAGCTGGACCAGAAGCTGGACCAGAACTCGCTGACTGCGCTTGTTGCTGGGCAATAGCACCTACAACCCGCCCAAAGTATTGCGCAACAAAACCCTCGGTGTAATAGCTGTGTTCGGAGCTGTGATCACCAACCAAGTTATGCGCCAACTCGTGACAGAGGGTGACCCACCAATACACAAACGCCTCAGCGTACCCGTCCGCACCTACTGCAACAGCACTCTTTTCATGCAAATCACAATAGTATCGATAGTTGCAGAAAATGCTCCCATTACGGTTGAAACCGATGGTCTTGCCAGAAGGTTCGAAGAAGATGTTAATTGTGCGTGGATCAAGACTGAACACTTCTGCGACTCCTTTGAGTAAATTTGCAAATGCTGTCAATCCTGTCGAATGTCGTTGGAGAAAGGCCGACGAATTATCCACACTCGAAGGAGACAGGTACATCTGGATACCGTGCTTGATGTCAGCAACAAAAGTGAGATCGTGGGCAGGACGTTCGTCGCAGTATGACTTCTTTTCAGTGAGGACGTTGGTCTCCCCTGGGCTGAAGATATCCGAAGAACTGTGTGCACGTGATTTCTTGACGGCATTGAGCAGATTCTCCCGCAGTTGATGTGGTGCTGTGATGGACTGCTGAGGACCAGCCTGGCCGCCTCTCTGGTCATAGTGATACGGTGGAGGTGGCTCACGGACACCATCACTGCCAGCGACTGCCCGGGGGTCCTCGTTTGCATCTTGACCCAGCATGGATTGAATGTGTCGGTTATTGCTGAGTCCCAGCTGCCTGGACAGGTTGGAGAAGAGGTTGCGACCGTGTCTTCGCTGACTGTCGTCCGTGGAAAGCGTATGCGTGGCAACTTCGGGGTTGTGGGTGAGACTTCTGGAATCAGGCGAATCGGGGAAACCACCTGGCAGCTGCTTTCGCTGTGACTCCTCGTGTGTAGCTCGTTCTTGCGACGCTCGCCACGCCTTTTCCTCCTCCTCAATACGTTTTTGTTGCTCCTCGAGTTCTCGCTGTCTCCTGCTTTCGGCAAGGCGTTGTTCGGCTGCCTTTTGCTTCAATATTCGGTTGACATTAAATCCGCGAGCGCGCAGTTCCAGAAGTTCTGTCCTCAACAACATCTCCAAGGTAATCGCCATATGAAGCTTCGGCCTGTTGAGCAAGATGTGCACCAGGGCTTGACTCACTTGGTACAGGTCCGGTTTGGCACCTGTAATCCACAGTGTGTATTGGCGGTCAACGAGGGTAATAACAGCAGTGCGCTTCTCAGTGTGGCTTATATTACGACCTTTGAGAGATCTTCTCAACGAAATTGAAGAGACTAGTTGGACGGACAGGTTCTTCTCCAACCATCTTGCATCATGCTTGATAGTTTCACGCGGCTGCTCGTGCAGGAATAAGGTTGATCTCTCGAGGATCAATTTCTGCAATTTCTCCGCAGACTTTTGATCCGGTGCTCGAGGACCATGACGGGCAGCTTCTTCAACCAGAGAGCTCAGCAAGGGAGATCCTAACATGTAGTAGAAGTCTTCTAAGCTTTCCTCTTGTGGTGCGGCCAAGATATTGGTCTTGAAAAGATTGTAGTTGAGGTAATCGTCAATGATGATAGCATCTTGAGCACTGCACAATTGGAATTCACGAATTCCTTGTGCTTCTTCCTCGTCCAGGGGCTCGGCGTCGTCCAATCCAATGCTTGGTTTCTTCTCGCTAGGCTGCGACACGGGGAGCTCTTTGCTTGCAAGCAGGAACGGTGCCCGCTTCATTTCTGCCCAAAGATCTCTGTTTTTTTTAAGGTCTTTGCTGCTGTCTGCCATGCTGCGCAATAACGCCAAGTATTTCTCGACGTTGCGGAACGTGGCCGAGATACGAGCAGGTTCTTTGACCAGGATCTGAGCAATCTCGACCTTTGTCGGTTCCAATTTGGAATGACATCTCACAAGAAACGAATTCGCTTCGTCGCCAAAATCAACATAGTTGAATATTTCGCTGAAAACATCACTCTCACCCAGGAAAACGCTTCGCGGTGAAGCATGCGTTTTCGGTGCCGAATGTTCTCTATTCTTCGCGAACACTGGAACAAACTGCAGGTCTTGAAGCCTTGCAATATGATTCCCATCGAGTTCGCCAAGTCGTCCGGCGAAATATTTGAAGATAGACCGTGCATCGCTATAATTTGTCGGAGGCTGCTTTGCTAATACGTTGATACAAATATCCATTGGAGGGTTGAGCCTGATGCCGAACTTTGAAGCATGTGGTATCCAGTCTCGCTTCAGTACGTCAAACCCGAGACGAGCCGCATCTGGGTTTGCGAAACACTGCGAAGGAGTGGCAAGATTATTAGGCTTGTTCTCCAAGGGCAGAAATGGCGATGTAATGCTCAAATAGTTGTATGCGCCATATCCGTGAGCATGGTGGTGTGAGAGGAAATATGCCAGGGCTCTATCTCGCAGGTCTAAATTCTGCGAATCCATTTTCCCAGCGGCGGCCATGATTGCAACCAGTTCTTCGACGGACGGTGTAGTACGGAGACCCAGAGAGCTTAAGAATTTGCCTTCTAGACTATTACTCCGGTACACGCCCTGCCAGGCTAGTGTTGGAAGTCCCAGCTCTCGAAGTTCAACACGCGGCTCGAACAAATCAGAGATTCTATACCGCTTAATATGTTCTTCTGCGTCGTTGTCCCGGGCATGCTTAGGACAAATTGGAGTGGTTCGAAGCCGCTGAATGTCCGCCTTGGGAATATCATCCCGCACAGAGGCAAGGTAGCTAATAAGGTCAATATGGCTCCATGGTGGTTGTTTAGTATTCTCGCTCTTTGCTGATTTGGGGTCCATCGAAAGGAGTCGCTCGAAAACAACACCGAGTTCTACGGTCTTTCTGACACCCAGCGCTACCAAGAGTTTCTCCTTGACGTTGGGCAATTTTTGGATAGTAGGAAGATCGTCAAACAGTTTCACATTGGGAAAGTAAGAGTCGCCAGGCTTCTTCATGCCGAATTTCGTAGGGATGACGGTATGTTTTGCCAGCAGCTCTACAAGAGATGTTTTGGAGGATTGGCTCAATGAGTCCCAGTGTTTTGAAAGAAGGGGCAGTACTTGAGAGCTGAAATCTGCTGACGTTGTGATGTCTTGGGCCTCAGTCAATACTTGTCGGTTTCCCGATTGGGCCACAAGCCACCTCATCCAAGGCACAAGTTGCAACTCTTCCCATCCAAGGCTCTCCAGTTCGTCCTTGCTCATGCTTTTAGTGAACTTGTGGGGCATTACAGTGGGTGGCAACGGGAGATGAACAGGTGTTCTGCTTGGATTCAGGAAATGCTTCATTTCTCCGAGTTGAAGGAATGGACTTCTACCTCCAGCATCATCGTCGTTATTGACCACGGCGACGGACAATAGGCTCTTGATAGTATTTGAGTCCAGCTGTCCTCGCGAAGCTTGCTTCGTGAGCCATGAGAGGAATTCCGATACTTGCACGGCAGTCAATGGACTGGATTCGAGGGCGGTCTTGATGTCTGAGACAGTGACTTCGGTGATGAGACCAAAGTCGATAAGCTTGCTGACAAGTACTTTCGCTTCCGTAGCTAGTTTCTCTGGTAATGTCGGAATGCCTTCCATGAAACTCATGTCCTTGGGAGCAACACGCACATCATGGGTAGGCAGAACACCGCAAGTTGAAACAACTTTGATCGACGCTTGTTTACTGCACGTCCAAAACGCATCTTCCAGCAGCTGACCAATCTGTCCTGACGGTGTCGAGTCTCGAAAGGTGAAATTTTTGAAGATCGTGATCGCCTCGTCCAAAAACGGACTCACTTCTTCTAACCGGATCTTGGATCTACCATTTGCCTCTCGCATTGTCTTTTCCTTGATCTCGTGCATTTCGCAAGACCAGGCAATTCTGCAAACAATGCCAGCTACCCTGAGCATTTCCATGTTCCAGGTTCTCACATATCTCGCGTTCAAATCGATGGACTCTCGTTCAACTGTCGGAATCACTGATGGTGCCGAAATGTGAGCACTCAGGCCAGTCGTCTGATGGGTGGGGAACCCGATGAAGATCTTGCCTCCTCTGCTGGGTAATACGGTGCCAAAGACGTCTCCAGCTGCTGATGCCTTGGTGAGACTCTCATCGGGGATGTACGGTGCTGTCAGAATGGCAAGTTTGGTGAATTTTGGTGGTGGCTTCTTTGTGGCTCGTTCGAGCTCCTCGTTGAACTTTTGACCGGTAAATGTCTTTATGGTTGCGGTGTTGACATTTAAGAAGACTGTAGCTGATACCTTTGAGGCTAAAACTTCAGTATGGCTGGGCGTTTCCGGGCGAGACTCGGGCTGTTGTTCTTCTGCAATAGCTCCGGCTAACCGCGAGAAGAACTTTCGAAAAGACGGCGCCGAATCTCGATCTGCTGTTCGAGTCGAATCCTTGGCCACTTTCCATCCGATAATACCCATCCATTGCCCATCGATCTGCGCTATCTCTTTGCAGACCTTAGCCACCTTCATGAAGCCCTCCCTCGTCTTAGGCTCAATATCGCGAGGTATTGCAATATCGTAGCTCGGTGACGTCTTCTTTGTCAGAGACAGTATGTTCCAGTTGTCTATCCAAAGCTCAATGTGTTCCAGTCCCACAAAAGTCAGACTGTTCGCCAGGAACTGTGCCAGAGGTAATAGTGGCGGTACAGGAGACGTAGTGTCGCGATAGTCCAGGACGAAGTTTGTGTCGCCACTTTTCTCCGAGTCTGGCAGCTGTAGTCGTCTTGTGAACAGTGAGTTATTTTTCCAGAAGAAAGCCATCGCCTCTTTGCCCGATGATACGAACGGGTTCTCGCAGTCTGCAAATGTAGAGTAGAAGCCCACCCCAAAGGCTCCGATCTTGGTTTCGTCCGGGTTGCCCTCTGCTATTCTCTTCAGGCGGTTCCAATCATTCTCGCTGAATGGTAGACCATTGTTTGTAACCACCAGTCTTTTCAGAGTATGGTTCTGCACGGTATGCTTCAACAAACTGGAAGGTGAAGAGTCGGTGGGTAGAGGGACCGTTGAGGAGGGCAGGGTCTCGAACTTGATCGTGATCTTGGTGGCTGAGGCATCGGCAGCGTTCTGCAAGAGTTCTCTGAGGACTGTCCACTCTCCAGAGTATCTGGCCAAAACCTTGTCTATCAGTGCGCGAGTATTGACGGTGACAGCCTCCTCGTCGGCACCAGACCGGAGAGTCTGAGCGCGCAAGGCGTCGAAATCCATGCTGAAAAGAACGACACAAGTAGAAAAGAAATGGAAGAGAAACGCTAGAAAGAAAAGAACGGCACAAAAGGCAATAGGCTTATAACATGTTGCTTGTACGGGTGCGAAGTGTGGCGATTCAATCTGAGACGGAGTTTAGATGTGAATGTCTGGATAAGGCGAATTTGAAATCGCGGGTCTGCAAGGCTGTTTCGCTGACGTCGGTTCAGGGACCGTCTAATCGGACGGAGGACGGAGTAGGCACCTGCCAATTGCGTGGAGAGGACCTAGAGTGCGCCTGGGATTAGCCCACTTTAGGTGCCTTACAGAACATGTAGGTGCATAGTGGCCTCTAACGGTACCCCGAACTGCAGCTTGCGGGCCCTCGGAGTCTCCGTACTGTTAAGTTCTGTCAAGAAGCCTACCTGAAGTTAGTGGCCGGGTGCGCCTAGTGGGCCACTAACGAACTAACTACTCGTGGTCTTAGCTGAACGCGAGAACACGTGAGCAGAACGAAACGACCTCACACCGGCCTCTCCTGCAGAGTTGTTTGTATGCCAGCAATGCACCACAGAATATGGGCTACAACCCTTTCGACCCCATTGCTGGAGCAAAGGTCAACGTTCTCTGTGTGCCAGCCGGACAGATTACGCCAGACCGATTTCAGAGATTTGTCAAAACTCTTCAGAAGTCAGCGATAATCCCGCTTGAGGACGTCGAGCCTTCGGCGACTGGCAAAGGTACGGGCGATCAACAACTCATTGAGCGAGAAGCATGTTCTAACTATGGATCTCCAGAGCGTCAAGATGGCCAAATATTCTACGATATTTCAACATATCAGGATGCACGAAGGCCAGATTTCTTCCCATTTGACACGAATAGCCGGAGTCAAATCCTGTTAGGTCTTATTGATGGTCACAGAGTTGAAGGGCTCTCGCAGTCAGCCTCGCTCGACCAAGCGGCTCCGCATGGTATTTCCGCTGCACACCAGTCCATCAAGGATGCATTTCTACACCAGTCTCCTTCGATACCGGGATTGCTAGTGCGCCAACTCATCTGGTTTGGTAGCCAACCCCCGACTGATCTGGGTCAAGATCCCCTCTTCGTACCAGACGAAGATAACAGGAACGCCGCTCATGATGTCATGGTCAGTCTATCGAGAATGTTCATGAGTCGTACGACAGACACAATCGATGAGCTCAAGAACCAGCCGATTAGTATGGTCCCGGGCATGGTACCAGGAGTCAACTCATCGCTTCCCTTGAGAGGTGGGCGGACACCGAATCTTGAAGACGGCAATTCCAACCCAACATCGACACGATCCCCAAACGCAACCCCTGTACTGCAGGAGACTGAAGCACAAAGCGAAACATCCCGAGGTCGCTTCAACATCATCCAGGGCATGCTTCGGCTACAGAATGGCCTGTGGACCCACGCACTGGACTGCCTTTCGGATGGGATTTCCATCGCTCAGAATGGCCACGACCACTTATGGCATGGGAAGGCCTTAGAGAGCCTTCTCGTATGCATGATCATTTTGTCGTGGTCGAACTCTAGCTTTACGATTCCTCAAGTTTGTCGCTCTCTTCCCAACAGAAACGGCTACCTTCAGACTGATTCGGGCCCAAAATCAGCAAAATCTGGTAAGGCGCTAGCTCAACTGATGCCGCCAATGGTTGAGACCATTCTCGAACTCTATGCAAAGGTCTCCAACTTGGACCTAGGCGGATCTTTGCAAGATGTCTTGAGGGAAGCCCGTGTCAGGCTTGTTAACCTGTTGGTGTGTGTGAAACGGAATGGAAACATTTTGAGTCAAGAATGTCTCAATCAAATTGTAACTGGCCAGCGCGGTGTTGCAGATTCGAGAGAAACTTCAGGCGAACCGGTTGCGATCTCCAAGGCTGGTATGGCCAACATTCTGATCGAAACACTACAAGCAGCCCAGTCAAGCAACAGTATTGGACACTATACGACTATACTCGTTGCCGTATCCAGCAGTCTTTCGACCCTGGGACTGGATCGTAAGCACGCATTTTATCTGAAAATGCTGATGCAACAACTCGTTCCAAAGCTTATCGAGGCGAGGAAAGTGGGAGCTTCTGAGGTGGGCGTACATCCTGCTGCAGGGCTTCCGCCCGTTAGCAATGCATCTCAAGGAATTATCCCGGAGATGGCTGCTGGCACGAGGCTTGCGTTGGATCTTGCTGCTGCTGCGTATGGATTGCCGCTTTCTCCCGTCCCAAACCCGCAGGAGGTCATTCCGGCAAATCTAGAAGTCATCCGGGATAAACTCCAAGCATGGGCCATTGAGCATAGCTTCGGAGACACATTACTGAAGATCGAAATGCTACGAATCTGTGTAGTGGCCTGCGATGCCTTGCCCGATATACCAGCGAGCTTACACTTTACATCGAGTATTCTCCGGACCGCAAAGCAGGTAATTACCATGCCCCTCCAGGAACCGTGCCTAGCTATTCCGCTCATCACAGCTGAAGAGCAAAGTAAGTTTGTGGAGAGTCTGAAGAGAGCCATTGCAGCAGCGTCACGCATTGGGGAGAGTGGCTATCGCGCGGAGTATTGGGACGATTTTCTGGTGCGAGACGTACAGGTGTTCGAGCGCGATTCTTTCTCGAAACTCATTCCACATAAGCCAAGCGATCTGTCCATCCAAGGTACCACCAACCTTGCGGAGACCGTACGCGACCCTTTCATTTACAATCCGTTCTCGAAGGCCAAGTCAGTGGCTGCTGCGCCAGTATTGGTTGCCGAGGAACTGGCGACTTTCGCAGTCGTATTGCAGAACCCACTGGAAGTGGATGTTGAGATTGATCAGATAGAGCTTATCACCACAGGCTGCGAATTCACCGCGTCGAAACACAGCATAGTGTTAGGGCCTTTCTCGACGCAGACTTTCACGTTGACTGGCAGGCCTTCAGGAAGTGGCGATCTTGAAGTCATTGGTTGTCGGGCGAGCATTCGACACTGCTACCCTCAAGACTTCCTCATCTTTACTGATGATTGGAAGTTGCCGTCTAGTCCCAAGGATAACGCTGTGGGCAAGATCAAAACCAGGAGGAAACCCAACGGCGTCCCTGACGAGGACATTGCCACGGGCACCAACCTCAAACTTCAGACACCAATCTCGACTTCCTTGAAGTTGCGAGTCATCAACCCGCAGCCACGGCTGACAATCCAGCCTACAAACTTCGATAGTGCAGCTATGATGCTTTTAGAAGGCGAGTTGCGCCGCTACGACTTCAAGATGATAAACGAAAGCAGCAGAGTCTCAGCCGATTTTGTACTGGTCACAACGCAGGACTCCGTCACCTCTCGATTACAGGATACTTTGGAAAACAAAGACCTCCTTCCTGCTGATATCTACGAAATCCAAACACAACTAGCGACCAACCCGGTTGTGCAAATTGAAAACAAGGATCGACCTGACTCAAGCTCATCTCTCAGCCCTGGTCAGAGTATAAACTATACAGTCGCCATTGTCGGGAGGCCCGGCCTTGTGAGCGCTACTGTCCAAATGGACTTTGCATATCTCGGAGCGCCATCTTCGGAGGTTAAGGGCAATTTTTACACTCGACAGGTCCGATATCCTATTTCGGTCACTGTCAATGGAAGCGTTGAGATACTCAGGTGCAATATCCTTCCGATCCATAATGACTTTTCTTGGAACGACAAACTCCGACAGACCATTTATCAGAATGGGGATGAAGTTGATAAATCTCACAAGAGGAACATCGCCCACTTTTCCCATTGGCTTAAGACACATCAGGATGCACACGATCACTGCATCCTTTCCCTGGATGTCCGCAACGTATGGCCGCAACCTCTCAGCATCCATATTCAGGCCAGAAGACCCACCTGGGGAGACACAGCGCCTGACGGGCGATGGAATGAAGCTTTTTCCGTACTGGAAACTCTGCAGCCGGGCCACGTCAGCCGCATCCTTTTGCTCGTCCCGCGTCTGTTCATCCAAGATCCCACCGCATCCATACCTAACCTCGGCACCCAGAAGCAATTTGTCGTATCAAAATCCAAGGTAAGCGCTGAGACGGAAGCAGCAAGTCGAGAATCATTCTGGTACCGCGAAGAGCTAATAAAGTGCTTGCGGGGTACTTGGAACGAGGAACCATCGGGACGGAAGGGAACTATCGACCTCAGAAAGGGCATCAGACTGAGCTCAAGGATGGTGGACGCCCTGAAATCAGACCATGTTGAGATCGAATACGATCTATTGCCAGCTGAAAAGTCTGATGCACAGTCTGCTGATGAGTCTGCTGATGGCCAAACCATTCAGCAGATAGGGCGATACCATTTCGCAATGAAGACTGAGGTATTCACAACTTTATCTGTTAGAGTCCACAACCGCACGCGAGACACGCTAAGGCTTCTTCTCCGACTCCAGCCAAGTCTTCGCAACCAGCCTCATAATATCGCTCTTGACCTATCGAGGCGATTGGCGTGGACTGGAGTCCTTCAACGTGCCTTGCATCCGGCAATCGAACCTGGAGGCGTCTGCGTCGCTCAGCTCGGGATAATAGCGCTGGCACAAGGCGATTACGAAATCAATGCCTCCGTAGAAGAGGTCAAAGGGTTTCGAACAGATCCACCTACAGTAGGTAGTGGGAGGCGGATGTGGCATGCAAGGTCGCCGTGTTTAATTGATGCCATCCACCGGTAGCTCATATAGTGTCGTATGCCATGTCAATCGGTCAGAGTACGGACAGAACAAGATCGATAACTTGTAGAAAGACGTCCCTTTCGAGTTCGACCTTCGCCAGACCAAGGCCGAGCATAAGCGACCGATTTTCCTCAGGGGATTTCGTGACAATGGTATTTGCAATCTGTGAAGCATAGAGCTGGCCCATGGTCTCGCGATCGGGACCGCCAGCGCCGAGAAGAACTCGTGGCGTGAAGCGCGCAGATGGTAGTAGATTGTCTTCGCCTGAGCGCGTGGTCTGGAAGTAAGGATCTGTTTGCGTTGGGTTATCGCTGAGGAGCGGCACAGTGACCTATAAGAAGTAAGCCGAGCTCAGCACGAGTGCTACAATCGGTTTACCCATTGCGATAGTCTGCCGTTCTGGGTGATAGTGATCAGAATCTTGTCGGCAAACGACATATACATCACGTCGGTTTTGATGCCGTTGATGTCGCCAGCAACTTGTTTCGTGGGTGCCGGGAAGGGCATGGTAACTTTGGTGTCTTCCATGTCTGACAATCCGTAGTCTTGCGGGAGTCCCATCGATTCGCGGGTTTCTTACTCTCAAGTTGACAGGTACAAAACTTCGAGGACGAGGTGTGTGGACAACCGTTGAGATCAAGACTCAAAGAGCGACTCGGTGGACTTGCCTCTTTTCGCACAGTATATTCTGGACTGCACTGAGGACGTTAAGGACGGCGAATTGCATTCACAGCATCACTTAATTTGCCTCATTGAATGCACTCTAAGCAGTACCATCACCCTAGCATTTGCTTGCCATTGCATCATGCCCCAGGTAGACACCTCGCGTAAAGACAAACCTGGGTCATCTGGCCTCGTAAAGTCGTCGAGACCACAGCGCTCTGATATCCCCCCTCACCGCCTGAACATCCCCTCACCGCCCCAAAATTCTGCCGGCCAAACTTTTTTTAATCCAAATTCAAAGAAACTGCGGAACATGCGATATTGAATGGCTCGGAGGCGATTGTAGCCTCTGGTGTTCTAAACCACTGCGAACGAAGTGGAAACCATGCCTCGATTTGTTCCTCGTCAGCGAAAACATAAGGTTCTTGCACGAGAACAGGCAGGACGCCCGCATACGCCACAAGCCGGCGCCAATGAAGAGATCATCGTGCCGTTGAGCCAGTCCGAGCGAGAGGAGAAGAGACGTCTGCTGAAAGAGGAGCTGAGGTCACAGCAGCCCGCCAAAATATCGTCCAAAAAACAAAAGCGCTTAGACAAGTATATCGAAAACAAACTGAAGAAGGATGAGACACACGATTTGTTGCGGAAATTAGAGAGGGAGAACGAAAAATACGAAGCCACTCTAGCAGACTCGAGCCACCTAGGTAAACGCAGTTTCGGGGCTTTTCTGAGTGGCTCAGGAAGAGTTGGAGAGCGAGAGAAGAAGGCAGATGCTAAGAAGCAAGAAGAGGATGGTTCTGAAGTTGAGAGCGAGGACTCGTTCGAAGGCGACAAGCGGAGTGCCTTCACCAAGGAAGCAAACGGGCAACTCGAAATCAAGATACCTGCTACAGTCTCTCAAGGCACCGGCCTCGCACGGCCATTACTGCTAGACGAAAATGGGTTACCCGTAATCCAGACTAGGAAGAGTAAAAAGCAGAAAAAGGCACAAGAAGAAATACCTGAAGAGCTACCCTGGGAAGGATTTGAGTCAGAACCAAGCGACTCTGGACATCTTTCTGACCATGGCACATCAAGTGAATCGGGAGAATCTGAATCCGAGGAATTGGTCTCGGACTCTGACTCGGCGTCAAGCGATGGGGAGGACGACGACGAGCAGGAGGAGTCTGGTTCGGACGAGGAAGACTCTGGAAGTGAAACATCCGAGATATCTGGTCAGCAAAAGTTAGCTCCCAGGAAGTCCGCCTTCAAAGCCTGGGCCACGACGCAGTTAAACCAAGCCGTGGGGCATACGCCATCGTACACTTCTGGCGAGGGCGAGCTTCTGCCAAAGCCTGCTCCCCCAGTACAGAAAACGAAGCCTGCTCCAACAGTCAAGCCTGGCATCCTTCCAGAGCTGCCAAGGTCACAAAGTCTTAGGACTGTGTACTCTGTACCTGTCGAACGGTCCGAAACGATTCAGCAATCCCGCTCTACCCTCCCTATTATACAACGAGAACAGGAAATCATGGAAGCTGTGCACAATAATGCTGTGGTCATAGTCAAAGGAGATACAGGTAGTGGAAAGACTACGCAGTTACCTCAGTTCTTGTATGAAGCAGGATATGGCTCGCCTGAAGGACCTGCACCCGGAATGATTGGGGTTACTCAACCTCGTCGGGTCGCTGCGGTCAGCATGGCAAATCGAGTAGCAAAGGAACTAGGGGCTTCGGGGAAGAAGGTTTCTTACCAGATCAGATTTGACAGTACGGTATCTTCTGATACCGCGATCAAGTTCATGACCGATGGAATCTTGCTGCGAGAATTGTCGCAGGATCTACTGCTGAGGAAGTATTCGGTAATTGTTATCGATGAAGCACATGAACGAAGTGTGAATACGGATATCCTCATTGGTATGCTCAGCAAGGTTGTTCCAGCACGGATGCAGAAAAGCAAGTTCAACCCAGATCCCAAACCTTTGAAATTGATCATCATGTCTGCTACGCTGAACCTGGATGATTTCCTCCACGAAAAGCTCTTTCCGCCCACGGTGAGACCGCCTATGGTTGAAGCTGAAGGCAGGCAGCATAGAGTGACGACTCACTTTGCGCTAAGGTCCAGGGCGGACTATGTGGAAGAGGTCATTGAGAAGGTCAGGCGCGCCCATAAGAAACTTCCGAGAGGTGGTATTCTGGTTTTCCTGACTGGTCAAAATGAGATCCGACAAGTCAGTAGCCGGCTGAAGGCCTTGCTTGCCCCCGGGAATCAATCCTCTTTTATGACCGGAATGCCTCGCGTTCAGGTAGCGGCCAGTGAAGCACCTTTGGAAGCAGAAGACTTGGAGATCGGAGATCCAAAATTCACTGCAGAAGAAGACGATTTCGATGTGGATATCGTTACTCACTCTGATGAAGAAGAGGAAGACGATGAGTTCGACATCTCTGACGATGAGGGCGAGGACGAGGACGGAAACGATGAATCTTTAAATGCGACGCTGAAATCGACGAGGGCGGCGTCGAATGAACCCTACACTTCTGTGCACATATTGCCGTTGTACTCGCAGCTGCCGACGACGGAACAGCTCAAAGTCTTTGAGCCTCCACCATCGGGTGCTCGAATGATTGTGCTGGCGACTAACGTCGCCGAAACCAGTTTGACTATCCCTGGGATCCGGTACGTTTTTGATACTGGGCGCAGCAAAGAGCGCAAATACAATCTGGACACTGGGGTGCAGAGCTTTGAAATCGACTATATCAGCAAGGCCAGCGCCCAGCAACGAGCAGGGCGTGCTGGTCGTACCGGACCTGGCCATTGTTGGCGCCTGTACACCTCAGCCGTCTATGAACAGTTTTTCCCCGACCATGCTGAACCTGAAATTCTCAGAGCACCAGCTGAGAGCATAGTCTTGCAGCTCAAAGGCTTCGCGTACCCGAGACCCATTGCACAATTCCCCTTCCCTACGCCTCCGAGTGCTTTAATGCTAAACAAGGCAGAGCAACTCCTCAAAAATCTAGGCGCGCTCACAGACTCGGGTACCATCACCGACCTAGGCAAACAGCTCTCCATCTACCCACTCTCACCACGCCTCGGCAAAATCCTGGCGGCTGGTGTGAGCGATCTGAACGTCCTCTGGCATGTACTGACTCTTGTCTCGGCGCTCGCCGTGCCTGAAATCTTCATAACAGAAGCACAGCTCGATCTCAACGTATCCTCGAACACCACTGAAGTCTACACCCTCGAAAATCAACAAGACGATGATGAGCGCGACAGACTGAAGCAGGCATACGGTCGTGCTCGTGCGATACTCAGCAAATCCGATAAGAGCTCTGACGCCATCAAGCTTCTTACTGCGGTGAACCTCTATCTAACGGCGGGGGACAAGGAACAATTATGCAGAGACCTTTTCCTGCGACCCAAAGCCATGGCCGAAATTGCACAACTTCGAGGTCAACTTGAGTCGATTGTCCGTTCCAACAACCGCACCATCACAAACGAGGTTCTTGCGGCCAGCAAGTCTAATGTCTCCCTGGACAGCAACTCCAAAGGAAAGAGCAAGATCAAGCAGTTGAACACGATAGCGGCATCCGGGTATATTGACCAGGTTGCTATTCGGTACGACCGGAGTGCCAACCATGTTGATTTGGGCACAACACCCAAGCCGCGGAGAGCGATCGACGTACCTTACATTCCTCTCGTACCACTACACGACAGGGCTTCAGCAACGCTTTTGGAACGAGCCGTCTACATCCACCCGTCGAGCGTGCTGGCCAGACTTGGCGTGAAAGACGTGCCTGAGTACATCTGCTACAGCCATCTGCAGCGCGCACAGGAGCGCGCAGTTGTGTCTGGGTCCCCGTCCAAGACACGAATGTTTCCTCTGACCCCCCTTGACGGTGCACAGTTGGCGTTTCTGGCCAAGGACACGGCCATGATCGAATACGGCAAGCCCGTGGCAAAGAGTAAAGTCGAGGACATCCCCGGTACGCCTAGAAGGAGGGAGTGCTGGGTCAATGTCGAACTCCGCGGGGCAAAGGGCACAGGAGGATACGGTTGGCCTTTGCCGCCGACAAAGGTTCGACAGGTCATGGACGTGAATAGTAAGAGTGGCTGGCGAGTTGAGAAAGTCTTGAGCTGAAACATGCCTATGACTGTCTGTCCATGTGTCTTGTCTATTCTACATGGAGGTGGTGTTTTAAATAAAGCGATTCGCTACAGGTTGTACCAGATCAGGTATACTTGGCCTCGCAAGATCAAATCAATATACAGTAAATTTATGTCATCATCTTGTGGCGTCGAAATGACTTGCTGTTTGTTTGGCTGTTTGTAAAAAGCTCAACAATGGGCCATTTGTCTAGCCTGTTCTATGGTGATCTATGTTTGGTCTATCTCGTTCTTGTTCTTTGTAGTATGATGTCTGTCCGTCTGCGCACGGCGTCTGCGTTGTGGGAGAGTGGGTATAGCTCGTGTCTGTCGTGTAACGTCATGCGATGCCATGCCACACAAATCCTAGCAAGCTCTGAGAAGAGACAAAATAGTCTAATCTCTAATCCGTACCTATCTGTCGTCTCAGCTCAGCTCAGCTCAGCTCGTTGTTGCGGTGTTGGTAGATCAAGCGTGATTGATCCTCTGTACTTGCGGAACAAGCGACCGACTGCTTGCCGCTTGCCCTGCCCACTTGTCTGCTTACTTTCCTCTGACGCCAACTCCACACCCTCATCCCCGTCCAGACACCAGTGGGGGAAAGAAAAATGATGATACCGTCGTTCCTTTCCCGGTTGATCGATCGACATCGCGAGGTCCTACTTACCCTCCTTGAGCATCTTCTCGAGGATCTGGACCGCCTTCTCAATTCGAGCCTTGGCGTCGTCGAGTTCCTTCTTCAACGCTTCAGGCGTGTATCCGCTGTCCTCCTTAATCCACCAGGGTGCAATGTTCGCGGCGATACGATGGAGCAGGACGGCCTGATGGAACTCGGGGCCTCCGAACGGGAAGTGCTCCTCTTCTCCGAAGTTGATCACCACGCCGTCCATCGGTTCGGGGGAAACGTTCTCCGCGATGCAGGCGGGCAAAGCGTCGCGACGGCCCACGCCGGCCAGGAACTCGCCGAACAATGCCACGGCCCACTCGGAGTGGCTGTTTTCGACGGTGTGGGTAAACTCTTCGGGAGATGGGTAGAAACCCGCGAATTCGAAGTCGATGACGGCGCAGACGGACACGCGTGGAGGGTCGGCGCCGGTGCCGGTGCCAGGACCGCATCGTTCAACGAGCACGTTGCGCGGGGATATGTCGTAGTGTGTAAAGGCCATGCACTCGGTCTGTCTCTTTTCCTTCTCCGGGTTGAGCAGGGAGAGCTTGGGGAGGGTGTCCTTTATGAATTGCCTCACGATGTCCTTGAGCTTGTCTCTGTGCAAGCCAATCAGTGCATTCGCCTGAAGCATCTTGAGGTTCGTGCGGAGAATGTACGTGATATACTCGAGGTAGGAGTTCAGGGGGGCCTGTGGGCGGTCTTTGTACATGATGATGCCCTGGATGTACACGTCGAGACCGGGCAGGATGGATTTGTCGTACAACGTCGCAGAAGCAGGAGGGATGGAACTGCTGCCGATCAAGCGCATATTGCCTGCTGCGCGCGTGGGTGGTAGGCATTTTCGCCAGGTCGCGACGTGCTCGGCGATTTCGTCCATGATGACCTTGCCGTGTGCCACGAGGTCCTCTTGAGTAATTGTTCGGCCGGGCGTGCGTGTCATGAGAAGCCACCCCTGGCCATTTGTTTCCTCACGGGCCCTGGTTGTATCATCTTCGAGAGTCAGCGATTTCAGCTGGCTCGGTGCGGAGACTGCGCGCTCTCGTGAACCTCGTCTGTCGACAGGCGTCTTGATGCGGCGCCCGTCTTCGGACCACGCGACCAGCTTCGGGGCCGGAATGGACGGACAGTACTTTTCGAGGAGTAACAAGCAGGTAAGTTCGTTCTGGATCTTCTCGCCGCCGAAGGGGAACCCTGAAATCTTGAGCACGAGGCTTGTCACCTGTTCACGGGTGGGATTCTTTGTGATGTCGACAGCACCACCGTTCCAGCTGGGTCTAGCAATCGAGGCGGGGGTGCTGAGGTGTATGTAGTAGATTCTGTTATTGAATGATTTTCCAGATCCAAGCTGTTCGACTGTAACGTGTTTGTCCTGGATGTCAGGTAGACTGCGGCAGACAAGGGACTTGATGGCCTCGTCGGAAAGGTAGACTTTGTAGTTGGGATTGCCAGTCGGAGTTACACGATCTAGGTCCATCCTGGAGCAGGTGGATTGCGCTTTGAGGATGGAATAGGGCAGATGAGAGCGGAGATCAAGATGAAGACGATGAGAGAGCCTGTGGGTGTGTCTCTCAGAGGGGTGTCAGTGTAGATAGACTCGTTCGTACTGCAGACAAGTGAGATAGGACACTCATTACCTCACCATCGGATGGGAACAACGGATCACCCGATGTCGACCTGGCACCTACTGAGGGTTTGACTGTTCTTCCTGGACAGTGACAGCCATTCATAACGACGACTGATTGAGGACGGTCGCCGTCGTGGACATCGCCACCGACCTACCGTGATATCTCAGAGCTTCCGCTTTGTTGTGATTTGGCCATGGAGCGACCACCTGTCGACGACCACCCGGTATCCATGAACAGTCACGTACAAGCAGAATACTAGAAGGGGCGGCCTTTATTGACTTGATATTCTTGATACTTGGCCACACACGGCAAGCATCCATTTCCATTTTCACTTCATGTGAACGTAAACATGAGCTTCAGATCACCTTGTCGATATGTCCATTGAGATGGAACACAAAGACAAGACATCTTGCAACATGTCTGGACTGCTCAGTCAAACAATCAGCTAACCAAACCGTCGTTGAGATATGGAAATATCCCACGGTTGTATAGTTTTGTCGAGTGATTAACGTGGATGAAGCTTGGAGGTGGGAGGAATTCCCATATCACGTGGCTCGAGAAAGCGCGACAAGGATTCTCGGGTACCGGAGAGACTTTTGTCCGTCTCAATAAGCCTTACAAGCCTCCAGCATCCATACAACATGTACCGAGAGCTTACAAGACTATCACGCCTTGACTATTGCTTCTTCCTCTGCCTCTAGCAACATGGTGTCCACATGCAGAAGCCCTGCTGTCGTCCTTTTGCCCAATTTCATCGACCACTCCATACTTTGCTGGCTGTTTCATCTAGCCTCAATGCCGCAATGCCATGGCATCTGAGCACGCTATTCCCATGTGGCTGTTCAGCTAGTCGAGGCTCAACTTCTTATTTTCCAGCTTCGGCCCCCTTTTCGCGACGCCCACAGACCCGTGGGTTGAAATTGACTTCTTCCGCGATCCATTCATCCCCTGCAATCGTCAGTCCGCTCGACTGTTATTCGCTCCAGCCTCCCCGTTCCTGACTTAGTGCCACAGCGCGCCTGAATCTCAACTTCAGCTGTCGTATTTGAGTATCCACGCTTCCCATAACTTGGGCTTCTAGTGGATGCACCCTTGTTAATGTCAGTCAATTTTTTCCGCTCTTGGACTCCGATCGCTTACTGTTCCCCACAACTTCTAAATAGTCCGTCACACTCCAGTTCCGGCTCTACCAAACGACTATGGGTGGCCTGAGGAGAGTGCTGACCGTGCGCACGGATGCACCACAGGTGAGGTATTGTATGCACACGCTGTGTGACACGCAGAATTCAGTAGTAGACATCCAGCAGGAGTGTTGGACCTTTGCTGCTGTTCTTAGGGAAACACTGTCTTGTTTTACGGCTGTACTCAGGCACCGCATCCGAGATCGCGGATGTCTGAATACCAGCATGAGAACTCGCTATCTGCGAGCTACAGCAACCAGCCCTGTCCAGACCCGGCTCACGATCACCTATGCTAGCACAATTAACGCCAAAATCCTACCGTCCGCCGGTTCAGCCTTAATTTCAAAGCACTTTTCTAAATTCAGCCATCGTCTCTTGGACACGGAGCATTCGCTTCTGCGTGACCATCCAGCCCGAATCCTGAGGTGGTAGTGAGGAGGTCTTGGTTCGCTAAGAGTTCTCTCGTTCCCATCCCTCCCGTCCTCTGTACTTCTGACTTTCTGTGTTTGAGGTTTTTGATTTGAGATCTTTCTGCTTCAGACTTTGTTCGCCTATCTCAATACCCAAACCTCTGACACTAGATCTTGCGACGAGCTTCGCACGTTGGCCAACGATCTGTCACCATGTCGGACTGTGAGAATGGCGCCCCGCCAATGTTCCTCTCGTGGACAAACGTCACTGTCACGACGGATCAAAAGGCCATCAATCGAGGTGTTCAGGTCTCCATGGGCACACCTCCTCAAATAGTCTCGCTCCGACCAAGTACCGCGGACGATAACCTGTACGTTGTCAATCGAGAGAATTGCGCGCCTGAATACAACGATACATGTGCTGGTCAGTATGGCGGTGTCTTCGATTACTCGAAGTCGAGCACTTTTACGCAGGTTGCGGCAGCCCAATGGAACGGAACCGATGCTGAAAACCCCAATCAGCTGTCCTTCGTTCACTTCAACGACCTCCTCACCATCGGAAATGCTTCCATTAGAGGCTACCCGTCCATGTACGATCAGCCCGGCTATGGTGGACAAGGCGTGCTACCGCTGGGCTCCAATTCAGATCTCCTCAAGATCGCAGTTGATTCAGGCGCAATTCCATCGACAGTCTTCGCAATCTGGACAGGCAGCCGATCTATAAATCACCCCGTCGATGGTTCCGTGGTGCTTGGCGGCTACGACACCAGCAGAGTCGGCGGAGACCTGGTGACGTTCAAGTCACAAGAGAAATGTGAATTCTGCGTCCTGGTCACCGGTTTCGAGTACCAAGACAACACAGGCACCCATAATCTATTCGACAACTCTTCCCAAACACTACAAGTCAATCTGCAATCCTCTCAACGCACCCTCGAAGTACCACAGAATGTATGGGAGAATCTTCAAAAGGCAAGCAACGGCGTCTACAATGCCACGTCAGGTTACCTCCAATATCCCACGTCCAATCCACCAACAGGGAACGTGACCGTCACTCTGCAAAACGGCTACAAAACCACCATACCAACCGAAGAACTCTTCTACATGCCTCGCCAATACGACGATGACGGCAAATACTCAATTCTCAACAACACATACCTGATTCCGACCATAATGAACAGCACCAACGACGGCTACGTAAAGAACTGGGGCATACCCTTTCTCACCATGAACTACATCATCGGCGACTACAAGCGCCAACAGTTCAAGATGGCTCCCGCCATCCGCACCGACTTCGAAGCCCAAGGCGGTGGTGCCTCCCTACAAGCCTCCTGCGACCCCAAGGTCAGCGGTACTCCTTCTTCCACGTCAAGTGTCACCCCCACCGGCGTCTCCACGCCTACTAGCAGTCCTCACTCCGGAGGCGGCGGTAGCAACACTGGCGCCATCGTCGGTGGTGTGGTGGGTGGTGTTCTCGGCTTCATTGCCATCGTGGGCGTATTGGCTCTACTCTTCTACCGTAGCCGACGCCGCAAGAACGCGGCCTCACAACCTGCACAAGCTACGAACGCCGGTGGTGAAACCGGCATGTCTCAGTACACGGGAAGTGTGGCAGACAGAATGTCGCACTGGACCGCCATGAGCCCTACAGAGGTTCCCAGCGAACTGGGCAACAACCAAAAAGTCGGCAATGTCAACGTGAACCAGTGGCTCTCAAGCCAGGCCAGCGATGTAAGTTTTTCTTTTCTTCCTTCTTTTTCCTTGCATTTCGCTCTCGTCCTGTATCCTTCAACCATTTCCCTGTGCTTTGTGTGTGATTTTCTTTTCAGGTTTACTAACTGCGCACTCCTCTCGATACAGACTCAGACCGTAACGGACTCGACGTCTCCGAACCCGAATGCACACCATATGGACCGGCCGTTTGAAATGCCCGCTCAGACGTGGGACACCCGATAGATGCCGAACTACTCCTCACTCATTTTCGGTTTTTCCTTAGAGTTGACGTATCCTCAAACGGCATCGAGTAGAATCGAATCAGCCGTTGGCGTGAGGTCAATGCTCGACACCTCACGCCCCCCACTTTAAACACCTCCCACAGCCATAATTGCGCCACCACATCGACCCTCTCCACGCTCTCCGCAGCCATGATGGAATCTGGTTATCCTAATCACAACCACTACTCGCCTCGCCATGCCACGTTAACGGCATACGTCTCTTTAAAGTCCTCACCCGCCAGCATCCGATCCGCCCTCCGGTTCAAAGCGCCGTTACCATCCTGTTCCAGAAAGGCAAGATTCACAACTAGTGCGCATAACCCGTGTTTGAGTGTGTGGAAGATGGGCTGCTCGACCTGCCTTGCTGTCTATCAGCTTCATGATTCCACGATCATATTCAGATTGCTCTTTTCCTTTCTTGACAGCCATTGAAATTTCCGAATCGCTTCGCGCGTTCGTTGTAACAACCATTCGTCGCAAGCTCTCAGGGCCACAGCGGGCCCGGAAGACCCTGTCTGTCCACAAACAACTCAGTCCCTTGTCTTCGTCCTGCAGTCTTTTATCAGGTTAGGGGGTGGACACTGGACACAAGCCAGGCGACGAGGAGGAGGAGGAGGAGGAGGAGGAGGACGGCTCAGGGCTGATGAGATTCGGTGTGAGCAGGCTTGTGTAATTTTTGGGGTTTTTGTCGCCCACTTTCTATGACTATTTATTAGCGTTGGCACAGCATTGTCCTTCAATCTCTACCGTGTATATAGCCCTTTTTCGTTCTCTGCTCTACGGACCAGACGAGGAGAACAGTTGTCCCAGTTGAGAATACCTATATACTCAAAAGTTCATTCAAATCTCTCTCCAAGTTTGCAACGCCTCTCCTTTGTGCGGTCATCATCCCCAGACAGAGCGTTCAGCATATTCTGACCAACTAACTATTCAACATCCTCCTGTTGTCTCGACGACTACAACTAGTGAGCTACTCCTTACTTTCCGAGAAGAGTATAGGATCCTAAACTCTGGGCTTGAGGACGTCTACTGCGTATCATGGTTGATCAGTACGAGGTTGTTCGTGCCACGCAACAGTGCCATTTCTTCTATCATCATCATCATCATCATCATCGCCCGGTCAAGCGCTCTCTCCAAGCCCTACAGTCTCGTTTTGATTCACACTGGCCATCTCTGTACTCAACCCGGAATCGTACTCAATCTCTTCGACACGAGCAGGCGTCGGAGTTCCAGGTAGTGGCTCCTCTGACAGGCGTTTCAGGATTTCTAGTAGGACAGGATCTTCATCAGATCTGAAATCTTCACCGAAATCTCCACTGCCCAAGCGGCTCAACCACATTTCCACTTCGTCCCAGCTAGCACAACTGAATCGGCCACTGGAGAACAATTTTGTTCTGCCACAACATACTATATCTGCGATTTCCGTTGGAGACAAGACACTGAGATTGTCGTTGAGGATATTCATCGTATATTCAAGGTATTCAGGTTCATTGGTCTCAAGGAAGTGTCCCTTGTCGAATTCACGCCGCAGCGATTTCTTCATTTCTGGTTCAATCCGGAGAAAGCGAGCAAGTCCACCAGGTGAGTATTGCTCGAAGTTGACCGTCGGTCTGTTGACCGTCTGCGAGTCTAGCTTTTCATACTCAGGCACAAGCAACTGGGTCTTGAATACCTCATGACAAATTAAAGCTCCATCGGATCGAACATCTTCGGGGTCAGGGATGAATTCCCAATATGGGGCAGCTATGAGAAACGCCATTACAATGGGAAATGACCCATCGCTGCTGCCCAGGACCATAGACCTTAGTTTCAGATCGAGAAAAGTGGGAGAGGACTTGGCGGTATCTAGGTGGTGCAGAAATTTGATGGAACTGCACAGATAGTAGTGTTGCCACAGCGGTCGAGAAACAGCAATCACGATCAGTCGAAAAGCCGCGTAAAAACTCAGTGAAATGGGTCGCGTCCAGGAGATGTACTGTTGCAGTATCTTTGCCAGGGGTTCATGCAACTGGTCCGAGTGGCGAAGAATCAAGGCGACGATGAGGCCTGTCGCAAAAGTTGCACCCTCCGGATCAAGTCCAGCCAGCTTTTCCCCAAGGTAAGGAACTAATTTGCGAGTTGCGGAATGACCGAACGCCAAATTCTCCAGGCCGGAGAGTTGTGGGCACTCGATATTTACTGAGTCGTCGGGCATTTCCCGTCCTTCTGGGATACATGAGTACATGGCCGAGAACAAAGTATCGAGAACATATGTCTGTACCGACGTCCATGATTCGGGGGTTGTGTGCTCAGCATAGTCCAAAGCATCGTGAGAGAAGACCGATGCCTTACTCATGACAAAACAAAGGGCAGAAGCCGTCATTAGTCGCTTCAGAGCATCCTTTTTGGGTACTCCACAAGACCGCAGAAAGTGCGCACCACTTTCGCTCTCAAGTAGGAAATCTTGTACACATCGATGGATAAATCTTAGCCCTACACAGCTTGCCTCGACTAAACAGATATAGGGAGCCTCCATCGGGTCGCGGTCTCGTTCGGTTTCGACAAGTCCTGCACAACTTGCGACGATATTAATTTCTAGATTTCGGGCCGACTCATTCAAGTCTGCTAGAAATTCGGAGTCCGGTCCATTCGCAACTTGAGCGCTGATCACGTCAAGGTCTCTTGCTGCTAGTAGTAACTGAAGTAAGCTGGGATATGCACCTATATGCACCGCAGCATCTAGCAACAGGAGGTAAGGTTTGGGGTATTTGAGATAGAACCTGTCCTGGCGTTTGAGGATGAACTCGAATAATTCATTCATTTCAGTTGGACTCTCGCTCAGACGTTGCTCGAGATCTTTGTCGCTATCGCCCTGAAGGGAACCTCGTCTTAAGTCTTCTGCGACCAAGTACGCCCACAAGAAAACTCCCTCTGCTCGTCTGGCAATATTGGAAGCGTGGACTGCAGCGCGAGTCTTGTCAAGTCGTCTGCTGCAGTATGATTCAATGTCAGCAAAGTTTAGATCTTGTAACCTTAGCATCGGGTAACGCTCAAAGCTTTGGGCAAAAAGGAACTCAGGCCGGCTGGAGCAGCAGATCTTGATATTCTTTGATTCGCGAACGAGAGACTCAATGGTTCGAATGAGGTCCTCGTGATCGTCTGCGCTTTCATCAAGGCCGTCTAACAGGAGAAGGTAATGATGCTCGGTGGCAGAGAGCAGGTAAGTGAACCAGGACGCCAATTCCTTGTCGGTCCAGGGTCGAAACGTGAGGGAACCCCGGTCAGCAATTTTCCCATCGTGGATGGCCTTCTGTATGAGGCTTTTATCCTTGGAGAGAATTTGAAAGCACAACGACCTCCAGAAGCCTTGCATTGTCTTCAGCAGCACACTTGTTGCCGGCTTGAAAAACCAGAAGTCTAGAACGTGAACACGGTTAGGAGCCGCCCATGCTTCTAAAGATGTAAAGCATGAATTTCCTGGTTTGAGGTTCTGGTATATG
This sequence comes from Exophiala spinifera, assembly GCF_000836115.1. NCBI lineage: Eukaryota > Fungi > Ascomycota > Eurotiomycetes > Chaetothyriales > Herpotrichiellaceae > Exophiala > Exophiala spinifera. Next base: position 3,429,429 of record NW_015622513.1, read on the forward strand.
AAGTCCATCAACTGACTCTTTCCAGACCCAGGCTTTCCTGAAATCCAGAAGATTTCACTGCCACTGGACAGCCATTTCACAAAGTCCGATTGCGGGCAAACGTCATCAGGTGAATGTTTTATGCGGTCTGGACCCCTGAGGACCCATACAAAAGTCTCTCCAAAGTCCCGAACACGCTTTTCAATCATATTTCGACGTTCGCTCATTTCAGCAAAAGCCAGCGAATCAAGCAGATGTGACCTGGAGGACTCTCGCACTTCGTCATGAAGAGCAATAGTCTTTGTCCGCTGAGACTCCATGAGAGCCTCCTGGGCATTGAATCGACCCATTATGGTGGCTTCACTCTTATCAAGCCGGACATTCTGTTGGTTGAGATGGGAAGTTATGGCAGCTTCTGAAGCCCTGGTTGCCGCCAGTGAAGCATCAGAAGCTTGCGACAAACGCTGCAAAACACGTGCAATAATGTCTTTGTGGCCCTCCGAGAGCGTCTCAAATCGCTTTTGTCGGACACGATCATCTTCCAAAGCTTTAATACTGGGGTGATGTCAGCACCTGACAGCTCCGAGATCAAGATCGCGCTTGACATCAAGGGAAGAGCATCATAGGATCCAGGTGACAGAGACACTTGCTTTCGGGAGCATCTCTAACGACGTATGGTTCTGGAAGAGGAATGTGCTTAACTTACTACTGTTCTTTTAAAAGTGCCGAACGTAATGCGGCATCTTGCTGTTCCAACTTCGCGCGTAGCCGATCAATAGTGCCTTTATTGACGAGTGATTTCAAAGATGTCTTGAAAGCGCCCTTCCACTGGCTTTTCGACAGTTTCAAGTTGTTCAAGATCTTTTTTAGATCTTCTGCTGTTGAGAAGGCCTCGTTGGCAATGCTTTGAAGCCTTCTTGCACGAATGGCCCTAGTGCCTTCCTGCGCTTTCAAAATTGTCTGCAAGTCTTTATTCGCCACAGAAATGCTCTGGGCATATCTTTCAACCTCATTGTTTGTATCCAAAGAGCCTCGCTCATAGATTGCTTTGCACGCAACGGCTGCTTCAATGCCTTGTTCAATAAGCTGGAAAATATTGCAGACGAGGCCCAGCGCCGTGACAGGTTCGATCATAGCTTGACTACTCGTGGCTCTTCGTTTGTGAAGTAGAGTGGTTTCGAGGTAATCGTTTCAAAGCTTCCTCGCACAGAGTGTACGGTTCGAATCCCTGTTATACCCGTTGAAGGACAGTCCCGGCGAGCACCAGCGCAATGGCGCTTTAATGACGACGTTCAGAGCACGAAGCTTGTCGGTCATTGGAGAGGGTGCACTTTTGCTATGTCGTGAGCGTTGAAGGAAGAGTCAAAGACAAAAGTAACTGCATGCCTTCATGCCTTCTTCTGAAGACGAGCGAACTTCTAGGGAGTTATGGGAGGTAATGAGCTGCACTCATCAGGTAGGCTTCGAGAGCGTGCGAACTGCCTCACTGGGCTGCGGCAGAGTGGTCGTTTCATTGGCCTGCATAGCCGCCTCAAAATGAAACGAGGCAGATTCAGACCACATCTGGATATCTATCAATGCGATTAGTCTTGCCGATATACACAGCACAGAAGGCGGCAACTTTGGTATTCGTGCGGCTTTTATGCAACAGCAGAATTCATTATAGTCAACAGCGACGGCCATAGAAGTATTTGTATCCATGGTAGATGCGGGTGCTTTGGGAGGAAGGACAATTTTGCTCCTGCCGACACGCCGTAATGACCGAGGGTGGTCACGTGAGTCGTTGACTTATCGTGAGTGCTTAACGAGATATACACCGGCAATCTTTCCATCCGATTAACCCTTCGGATAACAATATATACGACCAGTAAATATAGGTAGAAAGAGGTAGATTGCACATAGATGCCCGCCAACCACGAAAAAGACAAAATAAAATCGTCAAGCCCGGAGTGTTACCACAACTGGTACGTCCTCTCGCCATCATGACATCCTCGCATACTCCACTGGGTTGTAGCGATACTGTTGACCTGGAGTCCCACCACCAGCGAAACCGGCACCGTTAGGGTCAGGGCTTGTTCCTCCCTGCGGAGTCATCGAGCGATTCGATGCAGCATTATCGTGACCCGGTAATTCGACTGCAAATGATCTCTTATCAAGTCCTGGAGATGCCATACTTCCATCTGGATCATATGAAGTGGGATGACTACTCACACTGCCTGCATAGCTCTGACGATCGCTAGCATTGCTGTTGGGGAACAATGTCTGATTTGCTGGGGGCGAACTTGCTGATAATTCCGATGCTGCGGTCGAAAAGCGATGTGGCGGCTGAAGGTTTTGGTTCTGGTGTTGTTGCGGCGCAAACTGCACGCTTCCCTCCATCTCAATCGCGAGACCTTGCGGTGGCGGTAAGTGTGAAGCATTCTGGAACTGTCTCGGGTCATGTGCGTAGCCGCCGTAGTACTGTGAATTTCGCCCATACGCGGGTGTATTAGGAGACTGAAGGTAGTTTCTGTCCATGCTGGGGGGGAGGCCTGGTGATCTTGGACCAAACTGTGCTGTAGCGGGCGACATCAAGCCGGGGGAGTATTGCCCGGACTGCTGGAATGTGTGCGACCGGTCTGCTGGGTTTAAAGTCTTGAGTTTCCCATCTTCCATCATGGCACTGAGGACGCCTGAGTCGATCAACTCGGCCTTCCTGACCAGCCTTTCGACCATGACTTTGCTCGCTTCCTTCATGCCGTTTTTGGTGAACTGCATCATAGCCCGATTACATGTGATCTCTATGTCCTCACGCAAGTACAGTCCCTCCGCTGGTGCTCCAGATCCTAGCTCTTTAGGTTCGGGGGGCTCGCCCGGCTGATTGCCTCTTATTTGCCATTTGTTTCGGATTTCTATGCCCATTGGAGGGTATACGTGCGTCTGGAGGCCCCAGGGCATGTCATGGAAGCAGCCTTTGAAGGAGATCTTGCCAGCTCCGGCTTTGCCAATTCCAGGTACGAACTGAATGCGCTGATCGATCTCATACCACGTCGAGAAGTATTCATCAGCGGGCGCACTTTGCGGGGCTTTTATAGGTCTGTAGCCGATGACAAGAGGATTCAATTCGATAATTTCGCCGTGGGAATGGAGCATATCGATCGCCAACTGACGAGGAACGTGAGAGGGGATAGGGGTTATGTTGGCGTACACGGACTTCTTCTTCATCATGATGCCGGTGTGATGGTCGTCAGCTGCAAAAGAACAGCGACTGACTTATACGGGGACTCGCAACAAGATGTTCAATCGTCTCTAACGGGATGAAGCCGTAGAGACTTTCGAAATCGAATCTGCGCGGCAGGTAGCAAGATGTGTAAGATTACTGCAGGATTCGGCGCATTGCCACGAAGTTAGCGACTAAGACGGCTGAAGCTGACACACTTGGCTGGCCGGGGTTCTCGAAGTACTCTGCGAGGATGCTTTGAATTGGTCATACAACAGGGAGTTTCGGCCAAACTCTTGACACGCTGGCAGTCAGTACGAGTACCTGAAAGTCTCCTACCAGGTACCTGGCAGACACCGCCCTGCTCTCGACACGGTCGTTGTCTACACTCGAAAAGTGGGCAACCCATGAATCTGCCCGAGAGCACGCATCATCGCGCAGCTGGGCATCAATGGGGCCGGCGACTGGATTTGAGAGATCCTGACTAAAGTCTAAAGTACGCCCAACCGTGCGTGCGTCTCTGTTCCCACAATTTCCGGAGGGGGGATGCTCGTGCACTGGGCTCCTTGCGGCGTGGCTGTACTTCGCGCTCAAGTTCCGGAGACGGAACACCGAACGGAGACTCTAGCCACCAACAAGATCGAACCTGTCAGTTGGTAACTTTGGGGGAGCAGGGGACTGATCTGTAGAAGGATTTATTATTAATCTGCACACGTCGTGAGAAAACGCGCTGCGGGAATATATGACAGATACAAGGCTGGAGTGTCATCCCGTCTATTTTCGACCATTCGATCCCCTTGCGTCTGACAAGTGGTGGCCGTGGCGAAGCTTCGAAGCACACGAGGCTTGATCTTGCGACAGGATGAATTCTATTTTCTCATCTCCAGGGACCCTGTGCTGCGGCTACATATCAGTCAACATCACATCTGTACAATGCGTGTTGATGTTCTTATTCCCCCAGACCCTAGTTCCCCTCGTCCAAGTCCCTCGCCACATGGACTCACATGTCGTCGTTCATGTACCTCTGCAGCCACTCATTTCTGCCGATGACAGATCGGATCTTCTTGCCATAAATCCTACGAGTTTGTTAGTCGCGCATTGATCAGGGTCTGGGACGTCATGCACACTCACCATAACGGAATGGTCAAGGAGCACACAAACAAGAAAAGGCCTCCAAGCACGCAGAAGACTTTCAGAGCGCCGTCCCGAGCCAACCAGTCGTTAACAAAGTAGGTCAGGCCAAAAGTCAACAGGTTGCGAGCGTTGATGGCAACAAATGCCTCCTCGTTCAATCTTGGGTATGAGTCAATCACATAGCCAAAGACACAGGTCGATGCAAATGCGAGACTCATGTTTGCGAGACCAAAGGTCAGAACAGGTCCGGTCCAGTGAGTTTGGTAATGCACTGTGGCGCCAAAGCCAAAGAATCCTACCGTGCCCAGAATTGCAACAACAACCATGAGCACCAGACGGAATTCCGGCTCATAGATACCCTTGTTCTTCCGGGTCAGGTAGACGCAAATCCAGTCGTTGAGAGGCCCAGAGATGACTTCGCCTAACAAGGTGAGGATGAAGGGCGACAAACTGATCAATCCAGTCTGCGAAACTGAAAAGTTATACGGAGGAGCGACGAAGATGACGCCGTTGACTACGGAGAACACCTGTACCCATGTCAGCAATCGTTCAGAAAACACATCATCATCGCCACCAATTCCAATGGGCCGATGCAGGACTCAAGTACTGACCACAATCCATGTCAGGGTGGTACCGTAGACCAGGAACCCCCAGAACACCGCAGGGTAGAAGAAAAGGACCACAGGACGCGTGAAGACTTTGAAGAGGGGTGCATAACTGTATCGGCCTGTGAAAACCCGCAATGATCGCCAGTACGACATCTTGGGTTCACTTGAGGCATGCGTCGCCGAGTAGGAGAGATGCTTGTTCTTCTCGCCGTGCGCCTGAGAGATGTCGTGCTCATGACCCAGTCCCATGTGTACATGTTTTGCACCAGCTTTCTCCGAGTCTCCTTCGAGCTCGTCTTCGACGGGGACAATCACAACCGCGTCACGGCGGAAGGACGTTTCTGGCACGAACAAGAGGACACCGAACAAGAGGACGCCAAAGAAGATTGCGCACACCCCGAAAGTCCACTTGTAGCCGTCGTATTCGATGATGTATCCTGAGACCAGTGCTCCGCCAGCAATACCGGTCAAAAGGAACAGATTCCATACGGCAATACGGGTGGCGCGTTCGTGGACGAAGTAGAGATCACCAATGGTACATTGAACCAACACCTGTTGGTCTCCCGCGTCAGTGGATATGGCGAGGTTGTCCTCGAAGATATCTTACCTCGTATGGGGCCATTCCGATACCCGACACAATTCGACTGGCCAGGAATGAGCTGTAGTTGTTCGCCACTGCTCCCCAGATGCTAGCTGCCAACATGATGCAACTTGCCAGAATGTAGATTGGCCGCTTTCCGTACAGCTTCGCGAGAGGATTCGTGATGAAAAGACCAAGACCGATGGTAAGAATGAGCCAAGCAGTCGCCTGCGACAAGACCTCGACCGTGATACCGAGTTCTGCAGCGATCGGGACGAAGCCGGGAGAGAGCATAGGGCCAAAGGCACCGACGACGGCAGCGGATAGACCGACGATCAGGAGGATCAACTCCTTCTGCCACTGTGGCCAGTTGAGAGGGTCGTTGGGTGAATCCGAGGGCTGAGGAACCAGGATGATGTTGGAATAGCGGCCCTTGCCGTGCTTCAGCTGCTCTCGAGGAATCTCTGAATACTCGGGAGGGAGGTCATCCTGGTCACTCATGAACGAGGTTCCAGGAACGACCTCCAACTTCTTGCAGTCGATGATACCGAAAGGCATCTTGCTTCAGTGTGATGGAAGAATAGTATCGTCTCAACGAAATGACACAAAGGCCTCCGAGACCTAGATTCCCCCCTTTTGGCAGCACTGAACCTCTTCAGGAAGTATAGCTGGGATGGAGAGGTGCGTAAAAGAGCAGAGCGGTGACCTTTAAGCTTGTGGCATGTGGTCAAGCTTGCGGGAGCCAATTCAGCTGCCTTGTTGCTATGGGCATCAAAGCTAGACGCGAGCCAGGGATGCGTTGCTATTGCCGGGGATCGATTTCCATACCTAGACTCACATTAGTCTGCAGATGGGTCAAAAAGCCACCATGCCAACTCATGCAACTACCTCCCTGACGGTCACGATGGCTGGCACATGGGCCCGGAGTATACCCATCAGAGTACCACAGTGCCATAGACCCCAGGCGCTCCAGTCGTCCCCAGAGGCTCCTCTCATGTTCGTTGCTCCATGCCCATATTTTGCTGGATGATGTGTGGGTGGAAAGGCCCCAGAAGCACGTCGCCCCAGATGAGTACCCCAACATAGCGGTATTGGGCAAGTGGAGGCATCCGCATCGGCACATTGTTCGAGTGACATCCAACACTTCGCGAACGCATTTTGGGCCTTGAAAGCGTTCACTACTTGCAATTCTTTTGGTGTCACATCCGGTATCATCAAAGGCCTCCGTGCACGATCCGTTTCACCCACCCTGGGATATACTCGGCATGTGGTTTGATACGCAAGAAAAGAGCCGTCTAGACCTCCTTCTGGCAAGTCCTTGCGTCTATCAAGCCTCGAAAAACCGACCGGATCTTTCGCCGAACGCTACTGAGCTATTGTACTTGCATGATACACCATGGAGTCGTCTAAACTCGCTTGGAAGAGAAGATATGGTTTGTGATCACCGGCGTCGGCCACGTGGTCAGCATTTGGCTTTTCAAGTGTCTGAAGGACTCCTGAGGATACGAGAACCCTATTGCAATCTCTCCGGGTGCTTAGGGAGTTTGGCTAGGGCAGCACATCTGGTAGACCATGACGCAGCTGTCCTAAAGGAGATCCTAAAGGAGACTTCGTTATGCTCAGAGTGAGTGATCGGATTTGCGAGCGCCGGATTGTCTTCTTGCGGGTCATGAAAAGATCGGAAAGGAAGAACGATTTGGTTCTCCCATTCGACTAGCCATAATCATCAGATAACCAAGGAACGTGCTTGCGGCAGTTGAGAATCCAGCTCAGTCTAATAAAAGTCACCATTGAACCGCGGGTTTCCATCAGAAAACCCGCAACTCGCTTAGTCAGACAAAAGATTTCAAGCCTTGTCACTGAAAGGGGCCACGTTCAAATTCCTTAAGACCAAGAGAAGACTATTGATAACTGCATCGCTGGTTGTCGCCGAAGGCCTGCAACTTTGTCCCATCATCCAAATCTACCGTCAACTACGCGAGCTGATCAACTTCTTGAGCAACAACTGTTGCGAGCCCGTTCTTGTTTGCCGGCTCTGACAAGCCATTTGCCTTGACATCTTTGCCTCGTCTCAAATCATTCAGAACACCATCAACCACTTCATATGCATGAGGTTCGGCGTCAAAATCCAGCAGCCATGGTTCTCTCTTCAGATGCAGAGACTTGGGGTCTTTCCAGATCTTATCCCAGTCAGCCTTGTGCCATTGCTCGCGTGTCGTTACACCCGTCATCTGGGCTCTGTGAACGCGGCCGTATCGGATAGCTTCATATGCTCGGAGTCCGAGCTGGACATTATCCTTTCCTGCCTTCTCGAGAGTGACGGCTAATGTCACACCGTCTTCCATAGACTGGCTCGCTCCTTGGATTGATGTTGGCAAGAATGGATGTGCCGCATCACCAATCAGTGCTATTCGCGCCTTTGGCGAGAGGAACGTCGGTAAAGGATCTCGGAAGACGAGCTTGTAGTCGAAAAGTCGATCTGGCGGAGTGGCATCCACGATATCATGGACTATCGGAGCCCAACCTTCAAGATTCTTCTTGACTTCTGCCTTGTCACCTGGGAACTGCCAGTCCTCGTCGATGTCAGCGTCGTCCTTGTGTGTCAGCACCCAGCTAAATTCAGTTCCATTCTTCACTGATGCTGCAAGGAAATGCTTGTCTTCACCGATCTGAAGCATATTGTCAGTGTTCTGTTCGGTCTAGATATTGCAGTTAACCACTTACCCAACCGGTATGTGTGTCCCCATTAATCACCAGGTGTTTCGTCCTCGGATTTTTGGCAAGCTCATCAGATTTAAACCAAGACCGATAGACAGCATATCCTGATGGCTTTGGCGGATCCTCGAAGCCCAGCACAATCTTCCTGCCAGCAGACTTGACTCCTTCTGCTGCCAAAACACAATCGGCAACCAGCTTCTCGCCGTTCGATACAACACCTGCCTCTGTGTCCGTCTCGAAATAATCCGTGACATGCTGGCCGAGCCGAATATCGATCCCTCTGGCCTTTGCGTGACGGTAGACGACATCATGGATCTGTCCTCTGTGGCCGTTGATCCGTCTGCCCCATTGCTTTTCCACATCCCACACCTGTCTGGTGGCAAAGTTGCCCATCCAGTCGTGGAAGTCGAGGCCTTTGCTTTTGTGAGTGATGGGATCCAGCTCGTCGACAACTCCTTCCCATCTTTCAAAGATATGGCCAGAGTTTGACGAGAAGCTAATCACATCCCCAAGGGGTTTCAGCTCCTTGACTTTCTCGAGCAAGATAACTGAGTGTCCTTTGCGGTCACATTCGATCGCTGCACACAGACCTGCAAAGCCTGCTCCGACGATTATTACCTTGACGCCCGATGGCGGCAGCCTTGCGAAGTTTGACATCTTAATGTCTGTATATGGACGAGCTGTAGCTTGATTTTCAGATGTTCAAGTGTCGACGAAATCTCCTATACATAAGCGGCCGTACTACGCAATCCGAATCGTTTGGACGTTTCCGTGCTCTCCCCCCACAGAGGCTCTTATTGTCACGTCGGCTTTCCAGACTGGGTTGGTGCCATGGACTGTCCAAATCAGGCTCTAACGACTCACGATGCTCGGGAAGAAGGGCCTGGGGTTTCTCCGCCAGCCTTTTCATGTACGACTATTGTAACTGCCGAAGAATTGGCCACCAAATTGGCTGTCCTATTCCGTACTTAGAGTCTATACGCGCGATCGAAGAATGGGCTTTCTCCGCCATGCCCCACGATGTCTATTCTCCATATCACAACCACGAGCAATTATGAGGAGAAGAGGAGCTGCTGGTGCCGATTTATCCATGCCGTGCACAGCCGCTCGCTCCATCAACGCTTTCATTGGGTGCCATGGCCTCGCCTTGGTACCTTGGGAGGCCCGTATCCAACCCCAGGGCCAACTACCGAGAACCAACTTCGGCAACTCTGCGATTGTGTTCTGCACAGAAAAAAAAAGCCGTTAAGGTCTGCCCATCACCATTATCCTCATATGCTCGGCTGAAACTGAGTGCAAGACTGTGCTGTCTCTTGTGACAAGAAACCATCCGGTGGGCTTCGCTCATGGCGTACTCAAACGTCTTCCTCCTTTGGTCGGGGTTCACAGGTATTGTCCTGTTGACGGTCCTGGGTGTTCTCATTCACGATGTGATTCTATGGAAGCGTCTACCCCCGGGCCCTCGACCTTTGCCTTTCATTGGCAACAAACTTGACATTCCAAAGCAGTATCCATGGATTCAGTTTCAAGAATGGTCCTACAAGTATGGGCCGATTTTCACATTGTGGTTTGGACGGCGACCAACCATCATTATTTCGGATCCAAATGTGGCTGCTGACCTGATGGAAAAGCGTTCTTCCAAGTACAGCTCTCGTCCCCGATTCGTGGTCATGGGTGAACTTTTATTCGGCAACTCGGGCATTCTGGTTGCACCCTACGGCAAGGCATGGCAGCTGCGAAGAAAAGCCCTCCATGCTGCCCTCACCCCAAGAGCCCTGTTGAACTATCGACAAGTGCAGGAAGCAGAGGCGACCCGGCTGTGTTACCAGCTCCTCGAAACACCACAAGACTACGAACCATTGATAGACCGCATGACAGCATCGATTGTCTTCACCATTTCTTACGGTCATCGTGTCGATAACCTGCACTCGCCCATCATTCGACAGCGCCTGAAGATGATGCACAGAGCGGCAGCATCCAACGTCCCTGGTCGGTATCTCGCCGAATCGTTCCCCATCCTCAAACACATCCCCGACATGTTCGCAGGATGGAAACGGGAACTCAAGGCTTGGGGTCTGGAGGCGGAAACAGCTGACCGCCAGCTACTCCAGTTTGTGCGGGAGGATATGGAGAATGCAAAGCTACCAGGCGCCCGGTCCATCCCAAACAGTCTGGCGAAACAGCTCATCGAAGCTCGTGACGCCGACCCTGCCTCTTTTGCGCTACTGAGCGAACGTGATTTTGCTGGCTTGCCAGCAACCCTATTCGGCGCTGGTGCAGATACCACAGCATCTACTCTGTGTTCTGCAGTTCTGGCATTGATCACGAACCAAGACACTCTACACGCGGCGCATGCTGAGCTCGACGCAGTCATCGGGCTTGACCGGCTCCCATCGTATGACGATGAAGCATCACTGCCATATCTTCGTGCGCTGTGCAAGGAAGTCTTGCGGTGGCGGCCTGTTGCTGTGCTCGGTGGCACTCCCCATGCAAGCTCAGAGGCAGACACATATCAGGGCTACCACATCCCGAAAGGCACAAACATCCTGGGTAACACATGGGCCATCAATCGGAACGAAAACTATTATCCCAATGCCGATCACTTCAACCCCTTGCGCTTCCTGGATGTCGATCCTCGCTCCCTTGGCTACCTGCCGGAGAAGTACGTGGCGAGTACGCCCATCGAGAAAGGACGCCTCGCACATCCCAGCAAGGCCGGCCACAGCTCTTTCGGCTGGGGCCGTCGAATATGTCCCGGTGCTGACTTGGCGAGCGCAAACTTGTACATCGCTCTCGCACGGTTGCTTTGGTGCTTCGACTTCAAGCCTGTCAAGGGAGTTATCTACAACACGTACGACTACACCGGTGGATTCAATATCCGACCAAACCCGTTCAAATGCGAGATCACCATCCGAAGCCCGAAGCAGGAGGCAGTGCTTAGATCTGAGTTTAAGGAGAGCCAGGAGTTCTTGTTCGACAACTTTCCATTGTTCAAAGAGCATGAGATCGTTGTTTAGTGGTTTGGGATGTCGAGCATTGAAGTCAGTATTAGCTGGCTCTGGCCGACTGTGTTAAGCTCTTGTCTTTGAGAGCTAGTGACTAGTAGAGATGAAATGTACACGTAATGAAGCACTTCGCTTTTGGAATTGTGAAGTGTTGTGAACCAAAAGAGGATTCGACTTTGGGGGCAGTTTTAAGCTCTTTAAAGCCGGGAGATGCCTGGACGTCGCTTACTAAGGCGAACGTCCAGTTAAAAGAAATAGTGACGAAGCCCCTAATGTTCCCCACCATCCAGCCTATGACGCAGTTGAAGGCCGCTGAACAAATTCACGTATTTACTTCGACATCGAAAAGTCTAGGTACGGCCTTCTGACAATCCCATAGTTCACGCACTCTGCCTCGCCCACGTATCTGGCAAACCTGTGGTAGTACGACAGGCTGGGCACGGGATGGCTGACAAGCAGAACGACACAAATCCTTTCCTGCGGCGGCCTCTCTACGGTAAGCAATCACTGTGCGCTTCCAAGTCGCACTTCTAACATCAAACAGTTTACGATTTAACACCCGAGTTACTATACACCCTCACTCTCGCGGGACGTGATAAACCAGCCCATCAGCATGGCGAAGGAGAATCTGCGCCCTCGGACGTACCGGACGCATCAAACGAAGGCTCCAATGCCCCCTCAACCTCATGCGCACTGTGCAAAGTCTCGTTCGATAATGTTCAGGATCAGCGCCAGCATGTCAAGTCTGATTTCCACCGGTACAACCTGAAACTAAGCATAAAAGGGGCGCCACCCATAGATGAGGCTACTTTTATACGAATGATAGGTGACCTCGACGAGTCATTATCCGGCTCTGAGTCTGACGACTCGGAGGACGACCAGGAAGGGAGCAAACCAGGCGATACGACGCTGAGCGCACTTTTGAGAAAGCAAGCCAAGATCTCGAATGAAGAGCAGGATGATGATTTAGTAGCCACGAAAAAGAAACACTTCGGGACGGCGCCTATGTTTTGGATGACGAGTCCAAAATTAGACCAGGACGTCGGCTTGGGAGTTTACAGAGCGATTCTGTCAAAAGAGGAGCAAGACACAGCATCTACAAGCCTAGTAGATATCATTAAGAGGAAACAAGTCAAGCCAACACTGCCCAAGCAGACCGGAAATGCAAAGGGGTCTTTGGCGCAAGACGAGCCTCATTTCTTCCTCTGCATGATTGGAGGTGGACATTTTGCCGCAATGATCGTCTCGTTGGTGCCGGAAATCAGGAAAGGACCAGGAGGTATAGAAGAGCGACATGCTGTGGTCAGAGCGCACAAGACGTTTCACCGTTACACCACGAGACGGAAACAGGGTGGCTCGCAGTCAGCGAACGACAATGCTAAAGGCAACGCACATTCCGCTGGATCTTCGATACGCCGGTACAACGAGATGGCTCTCGAAGCCGATGTGCGTAATGTCTTGTCAGAATGGAGAGGCATGATCGATACTGCAGAGCTGCTTTTCATTCGAGCGACAGGATCCACAAACAGACGAACACTCTTCGGGCCTTATGACGGTCAAGTACTACGAAGTAACGACCAGAGAATCCGAGGATTCCCATTCAGCACCAGGCGCGCCACGCAAAGCGAGCTTCTCCGCTCGTTCCAGGAGCTCACGAGGTTGAAAGTGGGCAAGTTGACCACAGCGGACGACGAAAAAGGGCAAACAGAGAAGACGGCGGCTCCAAAGGAGGCCAAACCGAAACCCCAAGTACCAAAACTCACCAAGGAAGAGGAAACAGCACTACTCCACACATCACAACTTCTAGCCCTCATCAGACGTTCAAAAGCTCCTGGATTGCTACTCTATCTCACCAAAAACGAGCTCTCGCCAAACTTCACATTCTACCCCCTCTCCGAACACCATCACGCACCTACACCGCTACATTTATCCGCCTCCTCCAATTCTCCGGCTCTCGTGACTGCCCTGCTCACCAAAGCAAATGCTGACCCGACTATTACGAACGGCGATGGGAGGACGGCGTACGACATTGCAGGCGAGCCCAAAACCCGCGATGCGTTCCGGGTTGCACGACATCAACTTGGCGAGAGCGCGTGGGATTGGACCGAGGCCCACGTTCCCTCGGCGCTGAGTCAGGAGGAGGCAGATGCAAAATCGAGACAGGAAAAGGCAGCTTCCGACGCGGCCGAGGTGCAGCGACGGAAAGCCGAGCTTGAGCAGATACGCATGGACGAGGAAAGGAGAAAGGTTGGGAAGCTCGAGAAGAAAGCCGGGCCGGGCAGGAGCCTGGAAAAGACGGCGAACGAGAAGAGAGAGGAAGAAATGCGCGGCATGACGCCCGAGATGCGGATGAGGATCGAGCGGGAGAGAAGAGCCAGGGCGGCCGAGGAGAGGTTGAAGCGGATGCAGGGAAAGTGAGGGATCAAAACTACCTACAGGTACCTCCCCGGGTTGTCTCGGTATACATCCAAGACAGTGGAAATATGACATTGGGATCAGAGATAGAGCATCAGTTAAAAGTGCCGGGGACGACAAAATCTCACGGTCGTTCTCCGAGTCCACGAAACATTGATGATCATGACCACGCATGAGACCAAAGATATCATCGCGCTTTCTCCTTCCTTGCTATGTAGGGAGGTGTCTAAAGCGTCGCTTTCACTCTCTTGCCCGCCCGAAGTCAAGTCGCAATTTTCACATTCATCGTTTTTCTTGGATTTTTTCGGCTTGTCTATTTTTTGGGGAGGGTTTTATTCATCCTCGTACACTTCAAAAAGTCATTTCATGTCCCTGATTTTAGTTCATACTCCCATTCCTGTTCCCATCCCGATTCCAATTTCCAACGTTCCGATCCCCCAATGGACCAGAACCGGTGACCCTTCATTTTTCACATGCCGCGGGAGCGATGAGGAACGGAAGACGAACCTAGAAAGCACGCTCATGGTACTGTCTTGCAGCTCGTCGTCGGACTACGTTCGCCTTCTTGGCCTGGGCCTCGGCTTCGCGCTTGTTGACGAAACCGTCGATGATGCTCACGATCTCGTCGATGAGGTTGTTGTTGCCACCGTTGCCGTTGCCGTTGCCTGTGTCCTTGTTGGAGGTCTTGTCCTTGCGTGTTTTCCCGTCGCTCTTGTTGCTGTTGGAGCTCGTGTCGGTACTGGTACTGTTGTCGGCCGTGGCCGTGTCCGTGGAGGTAGCGTTTGCGGCATCCGTGGCCGTGGCATTGGCGACGGCAGACTGGACGTCCGTGACATTTGCTCCGCACGCGGCGGCGATGGCGTCGGAGGTCGCCTGGTCTACCGCGCTGGTCTGGTTGAGCGCGGCGGCCATGGCGGCAGAGACGCACTCCGCTTCGACTGTGGCCGCGTCGGTGACGTTGGCCGCCGCCGCGGTCTCGTTGACGGACACGGCGGCTTGCGTGGCGGCGTCGATGGCGGCGGCGTCGGTGGCGTTTGCAGCCGCGGCGTCAGCACCCTTTTTCTTGTCGTCGTTCTTCTTGCGCGGAGCTAGACGGTTGAAGCCTCCTGGAGGAACGACGTATGCCGAAACTGCCGGGGCGAGGAAGCCCGGGACCATAGCCACGGCGGCTGTGAGTGAGAATGCATTGACGTCGTATGCGAGGACGCCCGGGAGGACGAGTAAGGTGAGTGCGAGAAAAAGATTGGCGAGCCGGGCCATGGTGTGTTTCTAAGAATGAATGAACAGAGAGCCTGCTGTGTCTGGTGTCTGTTGTGAAATCCTGAAAGGAGGGACAACCTGTGTCTAGTTGGGACAACTTGAAATGAATGCGGAGGTCAACTCTCGGGTGTAGAAAGAAGGACAGGAACCGGCCTGGATAGGGAGGTAAAAACGCAAACGGGAAGATGGAAGATGAGGATCTCTCATCGGACATAACGAGAGAGACTTTACCATTGATATAGATCTGGCCATGAGAGGTCCTCTTGTCTGTGGACGCGTGCGTCGAGGCTCCGCTCGTCGAGACCTCAAACTTGTAAGAGAAGACGCGAGTATCACTTTTCCTCCCAAAAGGCTTGGTTCTCTTATGGAGTAGTGAATGGACAATGGAGGCTGAGCATCGTCGTCACCTCATTGGGAGGATGGTATTCCAAAATCCGTCCTGACATCGTCACGACCTTGGAGCCGGAACCGGATGAAGGCAGATCACTCCGCCAAACACTTGGCGGGGTTAACGGGAAGTGTCGAAGAGCCCGGACGGTGGAGAGATTCGTGCATGCTTCGAGACGCTTGAAGTTCAGCTAGGTCGACTGCTGCTGCGTGTGATGTGGCAGGCTACGCTTGAGAGACGTTATCACAAAGGGATGTCAGGAAAGGATTGGCCGGAACAGGATGAGCCGTGAGACAAGACTTGTATGAAACGTGTGGGGTACGGCGAGGCTGCGGGTACCAGGGCACAAGGCCAGGGGGGGTTGCTGAGGCTGAAAACGTTGCAGGCTCGGGTATCCATAAAGTCCATGGTCTGCATGTGGCTCGGCTAGACGAAACAAAAGGGAAAAGTTGCCTTCGGATGATCAATGCAGTGGAATCGCTCGATTGGGTATCTCTCTGTTCATCAAGATCATGAAAAAGCTGTTGTACATAGTGTCACACACTGGCATCTTGCCGTCACATTTCAATCACCACCCAGTCTGCGCCCGGCGCCTCTACCACTCCAGCCATTGGAAAATCCACTGGTCCAACCTCTGCTTTGCTGCTGAGGAATGTTTTGGCCCCGTCTGAAGCTGGTACCGTACGCTTTATGACTGAAAGCACTTCGATCAGCCCCAAAATAGCGTTTGATCGCCCCTGGAGTTTGAATGTAATTCCGACCACCTTGGAAGGTCGGGTACAGTCTCGTGAGGAAGTCGTACAAGTGTGCAGCAAGGACACCGACTCCCTGCTGCAGAGCGGCTGTGGGTCCGCCCATGATCAGCGTCAAGGTGAGCATCGCCCAAGGGAGAAGCTCAACGGGGATTTGCAGGATGATGAAATGTGCCTTCTTGCCTCGGTTATCTTGCGCAAAAGTGTAGATAAAGGCGAGGAGAAGAGCCTGGGTGAAAATATTGGAGCTAAGAATTATGCCACCAATGACCTATTTCCGGTCAGTTTTTCTGAAACCATTGCATCAGAACAAAACATGATGGTTGATGAGATGTAGGAAGCATAAACCGCAAATCGTAAATTGTGTGTATCACGAAAGCTTTCTCATTAGAGCCACCACCATGCCTGCACCGCGCATAGACCCTTGACAGTTTTGCGAATGACGGGTCTAGGCGTGCCACAGGGGTAATCTCCCTCGTTACCAGGAACCGCTTCAGCTAGTTTATGGCTGGGCGGGCAGAAAATGCGAGGTATATAATTGAAAGGAAGGGGGCGTAGGGGAAAGGAGGCTGGGTTGAGCTCACCAAGATGACCGAGGCCACGAACACAACATAGGTGAAGAAATCACCAGGCTGCCCAAATCGTGGCGAGTTCAGCTCCAGGCCTGATGCGTAGGTGAACACTGCTGATGTGTGAGTAGCTTACGGTGGTGAAGCCAGCTCCACATACTGAAATACAGATCAAACACGAACGAAAAGCCGCCGCCGGTCAGGAGGAACGACGAAAGCAGCCGCCACAACTCGGGAGGAAACTTGAAGATCCAAGGCGAATAGAAGATGACTCGCAGGCCACTGACAAGGCCGCTATGAACAAGGGCAGACTCGACGAACATTGCCGCTACAATCGTCCTTGGGCACGGTCAGATATGTAACCTGCTGGAAGGATGATCAGTCTACTGACCGAGCCACCGGAGGGGCGCTCCAGAATCGATCCATGATGTCGACGCCTCCGCCGCTCATTTTTGAACAATCCAAAAAAGAGAGACCAAACCCACGAACAATGGGAAGAACGTTGAAGATGAGAAGCTGTTGAAGAGTTGACACTCTGTTCGGAGAACGACAAAATGTGACCATGCCAAGCATCTTGACGCTAGGACATTATGGTACTAGCGCAAATTTCCTCTCTCCAACCCATTTTTTTTACTGTCCAGCGGCCGCCGGATGGTCGATATTTTGTGGTATGGCAATATTTCTTCACGCTGCATATTCTGTCGTCTGCTTGATACTGTTATAGGGTATCTTGCATCATTAACGGTCTGCCCGTTCCTTTGAAGCCACTATCTTACCTGGTTGATTCCTCGGGTTCGCACAGCGTCGAGCTCAAGCATTCCGCCAACCATGGCAAAGGTTGCAGAGCCCGAAGAGGTCGACTATGCCATCAAGCCAGAGAATGTCGCCTCTGTAATTCCTACCTCTGAGTGGCCTCTGCTGCTCAAAAACTATGACAAATGTTTGTTACAGCTCTCGCTTCCATAGAAGTCCACTGACCAGCTTTCGACAGTACTCGTGCGAACGGGACATTTCACACCCATTCCCTGCGGGTGCACACCTCTGAAGCGCGATCTGAAATCCTACATCTCCTCTGGTGTCATCAACCTCGACAAGCCTTCCAACCCGTCCAGTCACGAAGTTGTCGCGTGGGTGAAGAGAATACTCCGAGTAGAAAAGACGGGTCACAGCGGCACACTCGACCCCAAAGTCACCGGTTGTCTCATTGTCTGCATAGATCGAGCAACTCGCCTGGTTAAGTCGCAACAAGGAGCCGGAAAGGAATACGTGTGCGTTGTCAGACTACACGACAAACTACCCGGCGGAGAGGCGCAATTTGCACGAGCTCTCGAGACCCTGACTGGTGCCCTCTTCCAACGACCCCCGTTGATCTCAGCCGTCAAGAGACAGCTCCGTATTCGAACTATCCACGAGAGCAAGCTCTACGAGTTCGACAATGATCGACACCTGGGCGTGTTCTGGGTGAGCTGCGAAGCAGGAACATACATCCGAACACTCTGCGTGCATCTAGGTTTGCTGCTAGGTGTTGGCGCACATATGCAAGAGCTTCGAAGAGTGCGGTCGGGAGCCATGGCCGAGAGCGACGGCATGGTCACGCTACATGACGTGCTTGACGCGCAATACATGATGGACAACAACAGAGACGAAGCGTACCTTCGAAAGGTCATTTCGCCTCTTGAAAGCCTCCTGACCTCATACAAGCGTATCGTTGTCAAGGACAGCGCAGTCAACGCCGTCTGCTATGGTGCCAAGCTCATGATCCCGGGTCTGCTGCGGTTCGAAGCAGGCATTGAAGTTCACGAGGAAGTGGTCCTGATGACCACCAAGGGTGAAGCCATTGCGCTGGGGATTGCACAAATGTCCACCGTCGAGCTGTCCACGTGTGACCACGGTGTCGTGGCCAAGGTCAAGAGATGTATCATGGAGCGAGACCTGTACCCTCGAAGATGGGGTATGGGACCGGTTGCTCTGGAAAAGAAGAAGATGAAGTCTGATGGCAAACTTGACGTAAGTTGTCCTACATGTTTTTCCCTTGTCACTACGACTGTTCGTTACTGACACAAGCACTAGAAATATGGCCGTGCCAATGAAGCCACTCCAGCCAAGTGGGCTGCTGAATACACCGACTACAACGCGCCAGCCGATGCATCTGGCTCCGCCGCTGCGCCGGTGCAGGAGAAGACGTCACAAGCCGACGTCCTTGCTGCTCCACCCGTTGCGCCCAACGGCGCAGACGCAGAGGCGATGGATGTTGACGCGACTGCCGCCGCCACGTCAGTCAACGGAGACGCCGCGTCGTTGGGTCCCAAGGAAAAGAAGGAGAAGCGGAAGAAGCACGATGGTGAAACCCCAGAAGAACGCGCCGAGCGTAAGCGTAGGAAAAAGGAGAAGAAGGAGAAGAAAGAAAAGCGAAAGAGCTCGGCCAGCAAGGCTGACGACAGCGATGAGAGTGATTGAGTTTGTGTGTGTCGGTAACCACACATACTCTGTACTTGAGTGGAAAAAGGAAAAGCTGTCGTTTCTCGTGTCGTCTCTCTCGTTCTCATTCTGGCGTTTTGACGGGGCGAGTCGGGTCTGGGGTCTCAATTGCAACTGCAACTTTGGATGGAGTCACAAAAAAGGGGAGTACCGATATGATCAGAGGGTTGAAGATGAAGACGGATGACATTCAAAGGGGAAGCATTACCCACCGACATTTGCCAAGGGTATTGTCTGTGTATGATCCCATCGTGTCATCGACTTTGACGTCGTCAATTTCCGACGGGTCAATGGGCGGACGGAGGCTTTGCAAGGACATATCCAACGGAGCATGCAAGCAGCGTTCATGTATCTTGTTTGGCAATTGGTATCCGACCACCTCACCAGTCGCCAGTCATAATCTGGATCTATTTACCTCGTACAGTCCGGTGGTCATTTGGTCGTATGTGTTTTTTGCAAGTGACGCATGTCAGTCATGTGTATGAAAAATGAGATACCTACTGTACCCCTGAGTAATCAAATCCATGGAAATCGTCTTCTTGTTCTTCACCTTGGAACAACAACCCCCCCCCCCCCCCTCCCCCAGGAGCGTGTAGTACTTGCCTTACCCGCCCAGGCAGGTAGGTACCTTCAGATAACATAAGGTGATGGTTGAGGACACGAGTTCCCGCCACTTACGGTACCTGGGCGACGGGTATATCGAGTAATTGTAGTTGGCTAGCTGGCTGGATACATTAGGTAGGAAGTACCTGTCTTAAATTAGATCTGGACATATGGTACCGAGGCGGTCCAAGGGGGTATAAGTTCAGGTGTTAGGTGCCTGTACTTTTGTCGGCATCCATATTGTACCTCTGCTCGCGACGGCGTATTCGAGAACAAAGCTTCCTTCCACCCACGTCCAGGCCTGTACGAGTGCATACACAATAGGCAGGTATGCGCTTCGACCGTCCCCGCACGGTACTAGTTAACGTACGAGTAGTTTACCTAGATACACAAGGTACTTACGAGTACCTCCAGGTAAGTAAGTACCTGAAGTAGCGGCGTACTCACTACCCGTGCGCGCCTCGTGCACCATAGTCGGTGACACCGACACCTGATACACTTGAACGTCGTTCATGAAACTGAGTTGGCCCCAGGACCAGATCGTCAGAGAGTGACGCACATTCACAACCTCAGCCACATTGCCACTCTCTCTCTCCCACTCTTGCCATGGACCAGGGCCCGGGCCTACTGGCTAGGACTGACTTGGCTTCCATTGTTCCCTGTTCCCTACGGTTTTCAAACCCTATTGAGCCTTTCTATGTCAACCTGAGGCACTTACATATTGCCAAGGGGTAGACTTTGGACCCAGGAGACTTTTTTCATAAGTTATGCAGAAACCCCCAAAAAGTCCAACGTTACTCGTACTCGTATTACAACCACCGACGCGTAAGCTACAATACACCACACAGCCTCCACCAGCCAGCCCTCAACGCGACGTCAGCGAGGCAAATATACAATAAAGGACTGCAAAGCAGATGATAGCGACCTACCTACTTGTATCTGCCGAGTGTGGGTGCCTAGCGAGTACGGAGTACGGAGTACTACGGAGAATGGACCCCGAGACCCATACGGATATAATTGCCAAGTGAGGTATCATGGGGCGCTTATACTCTACGTATGTACGTCCTGTACGTGCACGTTTGCAGGCACCTAGACCAGGTGCAGACAACCCGGGTACCGGATACCCGATATGTAGGCTAGGTAGGTGTAGGTCTCCCTACGTAGACATCTTCGGACGGGCTGAAGAGACACGAGAGAAGGAGAGAAAGAAGAGAACAAACGAAACATAGAAACGAAACAAACGCTAATTCTGAGGCATTTCATTCATCGATCGCTTTCCACTCCACTCTAGAGATGCTCGCTTTCTTTGTGACATACAATTCACCGGCTGGTGGATGAACCAGAGGCAAAAAATAGACAATCACCATCTTGAACCTCCCTCGATAAAAGAAGAAAAGAACAGCCTTCTCTGTAACGTCTCTGTTTGGGCTCCTATCGATCTCGAGGAGAAAACCGAAATCAATGGCTTTGAGGTGTCATCACTTCGTCAAAAAAGTCATCAAACTCGTGTGTGTATATGGAAAAAGACAATAATGACACGAGTGAAGGAAATTTCGTCCAGCCGCAGAAACACGCTATCATCCTTGACGACTATGTCATGTCCAAAACGTAGGTAGATTAATATCCTTCCTCGCCTGCCTTGCAAACTTTGATGTCTCTACCCCATTCGGATTTGAGGACTTGAGACGCGGTAATACGGCGACCTGGATTGGGGTCTAGAATCGAATAGATGACATTTCGACAGCGTGCCTGATGAACGGAAAAAAATATCTGTTAGCCACGTACAGTGCGTCATGAGGGAACAGCAGAATCAACTCACCCTGTGCAACGTTTCAATTGGAGCATAACCATCTTCATCTCTGCGTCCCTCGAGATAGCGCTCGTAGAATTCGTCTTCTTCCTTCCGAGCCACTCTCCATAGATGACGGCCGGTTCGCATGGCCATGTAGATTACACCACAAGCCCACACGTCGACGGCTCGAGGGTCGAATTCCCCGCCTTGATACTCCTCGGGCGCGATATAAGGGGCACTCCCGCACAGCCCGGCCGTCATGTGAGCCTCTTTTTCCCAAGCCATTCGGAAACATTCACCGTTTCCAAAGTCGGTGATTTTCAAAGCACCGCGCGTCGTAAGCAGTAGATTCTCGGGCTTCAGGTCTCGATGGGCGACGCCCATCTCATGCATGTATTCAACGCCACGCATCAACTGCTTGAAAAAGCAGTCAGCCTCCAAGACCTGTAATTGGCCAGCGGCGAGGATTAGCGTATAGAGGTCGCCTCCAGCACAGTATTCCATGACTTCGCAATAATCCCCCTTTGCATCTTGAAGGAGGTCAAGGGTGTGTATTATGTTTGGGTGTCGTAATGACGATGATATACAGAATTCGCTGGTGAGCCGTTTCTGGTACTTTTTCGCCGTCTCCTGCGGGCGGCGGCGGAACTCCTTGACGGCGTACAACGACTCTCCACTGACGCTGTTAGGATCAGGCTTGTGCGATATCCTAACGATGCCGAATGCGCCGCGACCGACGATTTCCTGGCATTTGCCGTACTTCTCAACCAGGTTGGCGGTAGCGTTGGGACCGCCCTTCTTGTCACTAGCCAAGGCATCCTTTTCCGATCTCAGCTGATCCACCCACGAGGACATCAGGGACAATTGTTGATCCCCATCTGCGTCCTTCTTCTTGCCACCCAGCATTTCGCGGAGCATGTCGGACAATTTCTCTTGCCGTTTGGCGGACTTGAGGTGATGTTCATGGGTGCCATCTTCATGTAGTTCAAATCTCTTAAATTGAGTATAAGTCGCATCTGAGGGTGGTTCGCCCTTGCTCTTTTCTTTGGCAGTCTGTAGGATGGCCATCTTCTTGTCTTTCTGGTCGCCAGAGGACGTCCTGGCCGGTACTGGTCGGCTAGATTGACCGTTGAGGGCCTCAGTCGAAGCATCCGGCCTGGGGGATGCGGCTTTGAGATGTTGTGCGTTGGCGGCGTCGATGTCCCTTTGTTCGGTGCGAGAGAACATTCGAGTGAGACGGTGTGTCATTTTGGGTTTTTTGGCGACAGGCGCAGGGAGTTGAGGGAGAGCAGGGTTGGCGGCGGCGGCGGCGGCGGGCACGGCAGCACCATTCACGGTGAGGTGAGCCGTGTCCCCCGCGAGTCTTGTTATCGAAGCAGCGTCATCCTGTGGAACTGGAGAATGTGTCAAGGCAGAAGAAGAGGACGGTTGAGAGTTGTGACTTGAAGACGATGAGCGATTCATGTGAGATATGTAAGGTGAGGTGGGGGATGCTCGTCTGGCGGGCGAGGAGCCCTGTGTCTGGTGTTCTTAGTGGCGGTAGATAAGGGAAGCCTTGGATGATACGGTCCCAAATAGCGGTGTTAATGTATGATGACGCGCGAGAGAGGATCGGAAATGAGATATTTATTTCTCCTTGCTCTTCTGCCCGGTTGAATTGGTGTTTTTTTGTAGGAGGATGATGGTGGAAGAAATGCAGCGATATTGGTGGCGAGAATGCTCAAAAAGTAACTGAATGAGTAGAAGTTGCGCAAACAGGGAGAAAGTCTGGTGATGTGTGAAGCGGGTTGGCTTTTAGGCTGGCGTCAGGAACTGGCCTTATGATGAAAGGGATTTGCGATCACTTGGTCATGATCGTGTGTGCGGTCACTGGCGGTCACTAATTTTTCTTTTCGTTAGGCGAACAGGTGGGCTTGAGCCGTGCAGGCTGCTCCTCGGGGGCTGAGTGCAGTCCGGGGACGATTCGGCTGGACAGTGAAATAGGCTTCGACGCTTAGGTGGTTACTGACTTGACAGCGCCTGCGTCAAGGGTCCCGAGGAAAAGATTGGGGGGGATCGGTAGGCTTGGTGAAGACTGAATGGCGGCCTGGCACGGGCGAGAGAGGGAGGGAGATGTCGGGATTTCGGGGGTGCTCGTGGCAGCGACAAGTCCGACTTGCTGACCAATTATTAATACCAGGTGCCTCCAGCAGAGATAGGGAGGATTATACGGCGAGCGAGTGTTCGTACTCGTTACCTCTACCGAGAACGATGGCCCGAGAGGCGTCTGCGGTGAAACTCTGATGTGGCGTGTCTCTTTCTCTTTCGACTGGCTGCCTTTGCTGCAGCAGTGCGATCTGTTCCTTTCCAGAGGTACCTAGATTGTTGCTGAGGACCTGCAATGGCAAATTCGCTATTCGTGCGTGACGAACTGGCCAAAAGAAAAATCTTTTAGATCGAGTTAAGCTTCTTTGAGAAGGAAGAAACTTTTGTGTGAGGGATATTCTAGTCGGGGTCTGGATGCCAGACTTTGGTGGGTTGGAATTTGTGGTGACCGCGGTGGCTTTTCCGGGCGGCAGTGAACAGGAACGCAGGACGATACCAGACGGTGCCAGTTCCGGAGGGATGGTGCGAGCACAAATAAGCTGATGGCGAGTGAGATACGGTGAGAAGAGGCGGTTGATAGACTGCACTTGGTCCTCAGGGTGAGGCTGAGGTTGTGGTGGCTCTTCTGCAACGCTGACAGTGACACTGCTAGATCATGATGCCGCAATAATAGCAGCGCTCTGAATGCGAATTCCTGGCGCCCACAGAGTGACCGAGGGCGCGATCTAGACAGGCCGGTCAGTGCTTTCAGTGACAGACGGATGTACTGTGTGGATGATTGCCTACCCTCCGTGTTGTAGGCAGACTAGTGGAACGCAGTCGAACTCTCTTCGAGGGAGTCAGTAAATGGGAAGTCCTCGTGCTGCACAAATGGAGTTGCACTTTCGAGAATGAACACACCGCAGACTCTCCCGGGTAATCGTCGAATCGCTTTTATATACATACCTACATATTCTCTCGCTGGTTATACAAGATGCCTCTCTACCAAGGGTGCAACCCGCAGACACGGTGGCGGTCTCAAATTAGCCCATTTGGTGAACCCCATCGCCATTTCTAGCTGCATCCTGTGGTCAAATGTTTTCCCTCCCACTTCGTTTCCATCCACGGTACGCCGTGCACCGAGGCATCCTTCACTTCGTGCGTCCACACCGCCCAACATGGATTCTACGAGACGCGCCTTGATCTGCTGGGCCAAGACTTCGGACGCACAAGCCGACATCTTCACGAGCCACTTGGTGCATGCGCTGGCCTTTCTCCCTGCTGTATACCACAGATCTACCATGGCCTGTCGCGCAGACATGTGCTTGCCACACCGTTGATTCATATCACAGTGAGCTCAACGATTCCAATCGCAACTGCAGTGCCGGTTACACAGTGGGAGCCACGCCGCAACGCCATGAAGCTTTGTGGTGCTTGACGTCCGGATAGACGGAACATGAAGCTCCTGGTCAAACACCGTCGTGAGGAACTGCCATGTGGGGAGCACTTCGGTCATGGGTGTTTAGCGAATCTGACGGTCTTTCTTTGCTTCTCGGTTGGTTCCCTTCAAACATACAGTATACATGTCTTCATCCTCACCAGACACGGCGGCACCCGTGATGGAGGGGGACTAGTTGGTGAACAAGCCTGCCTCCGCATCAGAGGGGCCGTCTGCAGGACCACCGGACTCTGCATTGTCAAAGTCATTGGCCACTATGAATCCTTCGATCGTGTGTTTCCGGATCACTATTACCCTATTGCCGCTTCTGCATGCCGTCTAGGTAAGACGAAACGCAGACTGCACGCTCACTTGCACTTGCACTTGCATTAGTCCTTTATTGGGGCGCCACCCTTCATATGCCGAGATCAAACCGGGGAAAGTCTGAGGACAAGCTCACGCTCTGCTGGCTGCACCCGTCAACTAACTCACCTTTTCGATGGCGAAATGCCTGGTTGTACAAAGTCGCAGCCCAGTATCATCTGCATCTTGCCCATTGTATCAATCATTGAGACATCAGGACACCCAATCGTCCGACCACGGGTTACCACTACGTTCGAGGCACAGCATAACCCCTGGCCTGGAGGCGGCATTAGGGTGCTGCTGGGACACGATTCCGGTCACTTTATGGACACACGAGCTGATGCGTGCAGGTAGGACTGAAACGAGAACATATATATACTCAGCCTTGCGGCATGTGAAAATTGGCACTTCGAAAGTGTATCGTGTCTCGTGTCACGAGTCTATAGGATCGCATATGATTTCAGCATGAGGATACCTTCGTGTAATGCCAACACTGCTTTCGTGACCGTTGACTCGATGGATCTCGCCACTCACGAGACACCAATTTCTCGTGCAGTCCATTGCTGCTCCAGGTACACTTCCAACCGGTTGTTCGGGTGTGACCTGGAGCCTTCGATACCCTGGTTGCAGGTTAGAGACTTTCCGAGTTCACAATGGATTGCTTGTGGAGTTTGCGCGGAATGGTGTGTCGTGGAGTGCTTACTCAGGCTACTACTCCCTATGGAAATCACGGAAGGTCACCGTCATTGAGCGTTGCTAGTACCGCCGTACGAGTACTCGTTCTTGATCTGACGCCACATCCATTGACGAGGCCGATCCCCCAGCATACTCAGACCACATCTTCCTCGTGATCCGATATCTTTACCCCAGGACTCGAATAAACCCTTCTCCGCATTGTTCAGCAGCTTACCTATCAGCCTAGGTAAGACTTGCTAAGGCAGGGACATACTTGGAGCCGTCTCTATGTCCTTCGTTGTCATTCTGGGCGTTGAACTGGCATGCGTTTCTGGACAGCGTCACTGCTTGTTCAATCGCTGATCAATGGCAAGCAAAATGACAGAAGCAAACTACTTGAAACGTGTGAAAATTAAAGCATCTGTCCCTTTACCGACCTCTCCATTATCAACGAGTTCAGGTGCGGCTTTGGAATGATGCGAAATGCCATGTTACGTTGTACAGGTTATCATCATTGACTGGGGAAGGTCGTCGGTCGAGCGATCAAAAGCGTAAATGTGAAGTTACAGAATCAGCAATGCTCTATTTCTCGTCGTCGGTAATTGAAAGAGGCACAGTAAACATAGCTGCCTGCAGAAATGACGTTGTGCCATGTCCGACGGCCGGAGTTCAGCTCATCAGTACTGGTTCTGTTATATGAGCCTCACCAGCCTAGGAATCACACGCCCTCCACATCTCGGACTTCGAAACCACCTGCGTACATGAGGTTACATCGGATTGTACGTGCCAGTAATGACATCTTACAGTGTCGCCTGAGAGAAGCAGTCACAATACCCAGGCTGCAGCCTGTCATCCCCTCGAGAGTGAAGACGAATACGAATACGACAAGCAAAGCAAAGCTTAGTCATCGGGCGCTGTGAGATTCCGTGTTTCTATTGCTATTCGAGAACAAATATCCACACCGTGAGCGGATATCTCCTCATCAAAATATCAAATAGACCGGGGCTGTGTACTCGTAGCGGGACAGGACTTGGGCCTCGCATACCTGTGCCTTATGGCGTCGCAAGGCTTCTTGATGCCAAACCAGCATTATGGGTTAGCGAGCGCAGGCTACACTAGTTAGTTAGTGGCCTACAGTAGTACTTAGTGCGGCCAAGGCCAGTGACTCAGTGAGGCTTTTGAAGCTGAACCAGTTAGTTAGATGTTTTTAAAGTTCAAAGGGTCAAGTACTTGTACTAAGGCTTGCGCGTTCCGGCAAGCCAAGAGTGCGTATTTGAAATCAACTGGAACGGGGACATCAACTTCTTCACCTCCGGCCAGGCATTTGGCATGATCCTGGTAAACCCACGCTGACTTGGGCGGACAACGTGACTGAAGCAGGACACCCCTACCACCATACAGTAAAAAGTACATCTGACACCTCAAGGTTGGGAGGGCGAATGTCGGAGAGGGAAAAGTCCGACGATGGTTCGCCTACCGTCTCGCCATCGGCCATCCAACCATTTTGCACAGTTCCGCTGTTCCCCGTTCCGAGATCTGGTTTCAGTCACTTCTTTAGTGACAGCCTGGACAGGGGGAGAGACTCGTGCTTTCGGTTCTTTCGCTTTTCTGGGCCAGTTACGTCCCTCGCTTGTGCAGCTCCGCCCGGACTAGCCCTTGCAACTCCTCGATTGAGGCGGCATTATGGAGTAGGTTTAACAACAATTTGTTAAAGAGTCATGGGTACTACACCAAGGCCTGAGCACCAATGCAACCAGCACTCGCGCGAACCTTTTTGATTTTTTCGGGAGACATAAAACAACAAGCCACAATGCGAGATGACGATGAATGATCGACCCAAGGTAACCCACCCACAGGGGATGACTTAGAAATATAGGTAAGGAGACCAAGCGAACCCGTTGAAGTCCATCGAATATATCCGGATCGGACTACTCGTATTACCTACCAGCACGGACCGATGAAACCACAATATTCCAGGTATCAAATTGTTAAAGCTTTAATTACTCCCTTTCCTTCACCCCCTCAGCACACGAGGTACGACGGTATCACAGATATAGCACGACGACACGAGAGATAAGATCTCTGCTACAATTTGCGTAGCTCTAACTCAACCCCATACAATGGACCCTAAACAGTTACTGAAACCGTTCAAACCACGAAGAGCACATACAAAGTCACGAAATGGATGCGCGTACTGTAGGAGACGAAGGATCAAGGTATGTAAACAAAACATGCGTCAACAGGCCCGTCTTCGAGGGGACAGTGCACTAACCAGATGCTTTATTGAATATAGTGCGATGAGGCCAAACCGCAATGTCACAACTGTGCCTATAGAAAACAGCCTTGCGAGTACCCCTCGGAGGCTCAGAAAGCGGCAGCAGCACAAGGTCGATCCCATAAGGGCCCATCGTCGGCGTCGCTCGACCTGGACGAACCAGGCCAGACCTCTGAAGCAGCACTACCGAACTCACCATCCACGTCGCCGACCTCGTGGCCGCTCACTCCGCTCTTGCAGACATCTAGCGAGCCGTTCCAGGCGCTGTCAGCAAGCCTGAGTCCGGATATAGAGGTTCCAACCTTTCACGAAGATCTTCATCTTTTCCATTACTACCTGGACCCGGCCAGCCGGAGTGTCGGAGCGGCACCGCCCATCGCTCACTCGCACCGGCTCTCCATAATGGCCATGGCAGCGACCAATGAGGGAATGCTCTGCGCGCTCCTGGCCGTGACCGCGGCCGCGTTCTGCGTCGACGCCCTTGTTGACGGGACTGCGCTTGAGCACGCCGACGACGTGCAGCGGCTGCTCGCAAAGAGCGACCTCTACCACGACCGAGGCCTGCAGGCGGTCCGACGACAGGTGGCCCTTGGGACGCCGAGAAATCTAGAGGTCGCACATGTTCTTTCTGCCGTGCTCTTTCCCTACGCACTGGCCCGGAGGAGACTCGTTCGCCTGCTGAAAACCCAGACACGATTCACGATGAGCGAGACGTACGGTGTCAACGACGACGACCACCCCACGAACGTGCAATGGGCGACTCTGCTCCGCGGGATCAACACGATCGGCACGGCCTGCTGCAACTCACCTCTGCACCAACATGATAGCCCAAATCCCGAGTTGGTGTACGAGGGGGAAGTTCCCCCTGCGTCCGTGTCAGCGTACATCCTGCAGGCCATCGAGGTGAGCAAGGAGAAAAGACGCTTGAGCGCGACTTCGGCGCCGCAAACGGTCGACGTGGATTCTTCCTTGATGTCCATCATCTCTGTGACGAGGGAGGGTGCCCTGGACGCGCTCCAGGGGAGAGTCGACGCACTCCAGGTAGACGTTCGGAGGTCGCTTCGTACCGAGCTGCCCACGATGGCCTTTCCAAAGGCCAGTGAACAGCTTTCCAAAGCCGCGTCCATATCTGCTTGTTCACTGGCCGTCGACATTTTGATATCGATTGGCAATGCACTGTTTCCGGAGAACGACGACAATCAGCACCCTTCTCATTCTCCTCCTCTTGATCCGATGAATGACGAGATGGCCAATCTAGGCCTCGACGACCGCGGTACACATCCGAGACTACGGTGTTTGTGGCTCAATGAATCTTTGAGATTGCCGCACACATACCACCCTTCCCTGCCCCTGATGCCGGTGATTCTGCCATGGATCAATCGCCTCCCGGAAGATTTCATGGCCATTTTGGAGTTGCCGTGGCCGTCGCGTGTTCCGGCGGCGCCGTCCGAAGGCGGAGACGTCGACTATGATTACGAGATACAGATGCTCGCGTGGGACATCTTTGCGCACTGGCTTGTTTTTGTCATGCTGGTCGAGCGAGAGGCTTGGTGGATCGGCGATCTTGGAAGAACGGATATCAAGAAATTGGCGAATATGATCCGTCGTCATCCCCAGGCCCCTCGCGACGAGAGCATGTCTGACTACGCCCAGAGTCAGGGAAAGGGCAAAAGTTATGGTTGGTGGCCGATGGATATGTGTTCTGTGGCGGAACAGTTGCAGAGATATAGAGAGCGGTAAGCGCGACGGGTCTTGACAGAGCCCATCTCACCTTTGCTGATCTCAGTTCATTTTTCTTCATGATGTTAGCGATTAGATTCCCCACTTGGATAGATAAATAGAGTGCTTGTTTCGGTTCAAAGTTTGTCTTTGATCTTTTCATCTTCCACCTTTCAATTGCCGACTCTCAAGTGAGGCTTCGGCTTGCGTGATTACATCTCTCTCGTGTGGGATGTGCGGATTATGCTTATTGCTGAGTTGTTGATGGATTCGGTGTCGAAAGTGTCGAAGTTGATATCGAACTGGAAATCGACGTAGTGAGGTGTCGCGCTGCGCCCTAAAGATGAGTTCCCTGAGGAGTAGGATAGAGCCGTCGAGGAGGGAGGGGGCTGGGACGAATCCGATGAAGCCGGTGAGATAAAGTGTCATGAGATTTTCAGGCACGAAGAAAGCAATGGCGTCTGTTAGACTTCACCGTGTCTGTTGAAGTAGAGCGTGATGGACGTCGGCATCAGAACTTTATGGTGTTGAAATATTGGCCTTTTTGAGTACATGTATGATGACAGTGTGGGCTGGGAGTTTCAAAGCAAGTGAGCGCCAGAAGGGCTCTGTGGTGTACCCACGTAGAGGTAGAATGCCATGAAATGTCCCGATCAGTGTCAGTCTGTCTCCATACTGTGAGATATGGCAAGCGCGCAGAGGATCAGAAGTGGGTGTAGTAAGAGGAAAATCTGTACCAGGACGGACGTTCAATACTGAAGGGGGCAGTGATCAAGATATATCCCTATCCAGACTAGATTTATACGCTTGCATCTTAAGACCCCCACGGCTCTGAAGGGGCCAGGTACCTGTAGTCAACCAGTAGTACTGCGTGAAGGAGAACGTATTCGTTTTCGCTTGTGTATTCGGTTCCATCTGAGAACCTGAAGCTCCACGATGCTTGACCAACACGGGGTCTGGAACGGGATGGTAGTGAATTGTGATTCGCTGTGTTATAGGGTAGACGAACCTAGCACACTTCGGTTGAGCTTATATCTGTAGCTGTACTAAGTATAACCGTCCCTTATCGTCTGTCTCGTTCCGGATCGCCACCAGGCTTGATGATTGGGCCATTGAGTGATCGCCTATTGCGTTGTGACTGTCGTTGAGACTGGTGAGGTATGGTAGAAGTGTATTGCCATGGGTGAGGGGTCATCTGGTACTTGTGGAACGTAGACGTATGGTGGATTCCGAGAATATGGTCGGCCAACGTTGACGGAGTCCAGAGAGGGATACCGAAGCGAATACGTATACGCAGAGATTGGTTCGAGGTCTTCCCGGTTCTCCATCAATCTGTTTCGGCCAGTATGGCACTGTATCCTGCAATCCCTGCACGTCTTCGACATCTGCATCCAAAAAGGTTGCGAAAATGCGCTTCTGAAGCAGTTTTTTTGGCGCTTCGTCAGGACCATCTCGATCTGGCCAAAGAGGCGCACCCGTTCCGAAGGATGCCATGTCGATGTTTCATGAAGTCTTTCTTGATTCCGCGAAGCAATTCCTGGGTCTGCAATCGATCTAGTCTTTTCACATGTCAAGGCTGGTCATGATTGATACTATCTTTGCGCTCGATCAATACGTTCTGAGCCCCATCTTGCGGGTTCGACCCGATCTTTCGGTACCATTGGGACTGCTGCTAGTCCAGCTCCTTCGCTAGGGTCAGTTGCTCTCGTAATGGTGGTCGAAACCAGTGAACGCAAGTCCTTCATAGTCTTCACGTGTCTCGCGCAGGTATACGCATGAGCTGAAAGTAGCTCGCATCCTATACATCTCACCTTCTCACTGCCCTTTTGGAAACGGCGTATTGAAGATGGATGAAGCACGTGTGAGGCAGCAGAGGCCAGACGACATGCTCATCTGATGCCTTGTTGGTCTCTTGCATCAATCCAGACGAAAATTTACCGTGAGCAGCTAATGCGGAACAGCTTGCTGATTCTGCCAACGTATCAAAGCTGGAGGGTGAAAAGAAGGTATTCCTTGAAGCTTTTCTAGAACAAGTCAGATCGGGGTCGGTTGTCGGTGACATTGACGAGGCTGCTGCGCTAACCCAATTAGCGTCGAGCTTCGTTTGCGGGCTTGAAAACCGGCGCGGGTCAAAGTCGCCTTTGTCTTCACCGGCTTCAGAATTCACGGTTCGCGTCCTTTAGTGAGAACTTTGACAATCACGCATCCTGCAATCACTGGCGACAACTTTGGCAATGACCTAAATAATATCTGGAATACCACCGCATCCTCTACACGATCCTCTCCAACAACGATCCTTGAACACGTTGGCTATGACAGTACCTCAATGTTGATCGAATCCATCTGCGCCAATGTCTGCGCCGTCCACCCGCGGTCAGCGCGGTGGCAGCTCGACGAGAGGCAATCGAGTATCCCAATCATTCCCCCCTCGCGGTCGCGGTAGCACCCGTGGTACGCCAAAACCACTGCAGGCAGGACGGGGAAGAGGTCGAGGTGCTGCGGCTGCCAACGCTTCCTCCAACGGTGGTGATGGGCTGTTGCAACGATTGAGGGCGGGTACTGTCAAAAGAGGATCTGACAATGGCGGAACAACTCCAACAAGAGGTGAGGATCAAGATGACGATTTATGGGTGGAAGTACTGAGAAAGGCCAGGTCGCGGAGCTTCTACTACAACACCTTCGTCCACAACCAGCATCCGGGGACGAGGTCGTGGGCGTGGATTTTTGTCGCAAACCTTCAATACACCAAAATCTCCTGCGTCAACACCTCCTGTATCACGGACTGCTTCTCCTGCACCCACCAACCATCGCGACTTCATGAATACTGCCTATACGAGATTCCAAGAGGTGCGTCACAGTCCTTTCGGCGTCGAGCTGACTGCGGTTTACCATGTAGGCGTCTAACATGCAAGTCCCATTTAGCTCAAGACGAAGCGAGAAGCCGAACGTGCAAAGGCCATTCGTGATGGGTTCCTCGCAGATCCCGAGAAAAAGACAAGCCTGGACAAAGCCATTACACCAGTGGGCACATGCACCGAGATGTGTCCCGAGTTTGAAAGAGTGGAGCGCACTGTTCAGAACATGGTTGACAAGGCCGAGAAGGTGTGATCGGTCAACTCCTTGAAGAGGGAAGAGCATGCTGATGGATGGTTAGGTGCACAACGAAGATACTGGAAAAGACATCCCTTCAGAGGACCGCATGGTCAAAAGATTTCGACGTTCGGCTGCAGGATATGATGAACAGCTACCCTCCGATATTAGAACCCCTGCGACACTCCGCAAGACGTTGGACTACCTACTTGATAATGTGGTTGGGGGTGAGGAACGACTTGCAACCATCCATAAATTCGTCTGGGATCGGACCCGAGGTATTCGCAACGACTTTTCGATTCAACAGGTGACGAATATCGAAGATGTCAAAATTGCCGTCGATTGCTACGAACGGATTGCCAGATTCCACATCCTCTCGCTACATCAGCTCTCAAACCCGGACAATCTGTGGGATGGCGAGAACTTCGATGCTCATCAAGAGCGTGAGCAGCTCAACAATACTCTGCTATCCCTGCTGTATTACTACGACGACAATCGCTCGCGCATCGAGTTCACTAACGAAGCAGAGTTCCGAGCATACTGCATCATATTTGAGTTTCAGTCACAGCATCCGGATTTGGAAGATCGCATACAGGCGTGGCCTTCCTATCTCCTCAACGACAAGAGAGTACAGACTGCCCTCAAACTCTATCAAAATGCCGGTAACTCTTTGTTCGATCAAGGCCCACTTCGACCCATGGAACCATTCCCGATCGCCCGGAGCAACACGGGGGGATTTTGGCATCTTCTATCATCGAAGGCCGTGCCTTACATCATGGCGTGTGTGGCAGAAATCTACTTTGCACATATTCGATTTGCGGCTCTGGACGCTTTGTGGCGCTCTTGCAAAAGCGCCCCTGCAGCTCAACAAGCAAAATCTAGAGATTGGAGTCTCAGCGAGGTCACGGCGTTCCTCGGTTTCGATACCGACGAAGAGACGACGCACTTCTGTGCTGCTTTCGAACTTTACTTTGGGACAGATGAACATGGCGAGGAATACCTTGATGTCACTTCGAACGCTTCCCACTCACTCGATCGTGCGTACGCCCACTTCCCTAGCACTGGTCCTGAACAATTTCTGATATCTGCGTAGAATCCTCTATACCCAACAAGCAAACCTTTTCTCACAGCTACGTCGAGAAGAAACGCTACCATCGAACCCTAACTGCCGTCATCAATGGAACCTCGGTTAGCGAAGCGATACGCCGGGGATTGATCGAAGCGCCGGAGGACGAGGTGGACAATGAGCAGAATGAAGTGAACGATGACGATCAAAGCATGTTTGTACCTCAAGATCAACCAAAAGCTGCGACTTTCGGCACCTCATTGAACCCGGAAGCCTCAACTTTCACTCCGAAGTTTGGACAAACACCAGCCACTCCGAAAACGATCGAGTCTTCGACATTTGGACAGCCAACCTCGACATCGATGTCTGGAAAACAATCCACTGGGTTCGCTAGCTCAGGCTTTGGTGGCTTTGGGTCCTCGCCTGTTCCCGCAGACTCGCCTTTTGGCAAGCCATCCCCTGCTCCCAAGCCACCAACGCAGCAGAGTGCTGGTCCACCCAGCTTTGGGGGCTTCAAAACTTCTATCGAAACTACAGCAGATGCGGGAAAGAATGCGACTTCTGAAAAACCTGCTCCGCCCATCTCCAGCGAACAGAAACCTGTTTTCAGCGGGTTTGGCGGTTTTGGGTTGGAAAAGGCTCCGTCTACGCCAGCACAGACCTCAGCTCTTTCCCCTTCAATATCTACCAAAACATCGGGTGTCCCTCCGATCTTTGGACAGGCTCCGTCTTCCCAGACAAGCTTCGGTTTTTCTAAGCCAGCTGAAGGTATGCTTAGTGATTTCCCATTTGCGACAGGATTAAATTGTCAAGAAAGAGGCTGCAGACTAATGGTGTATTCCCTTTCTAGTTACAACGACCAAATCTGCCGACCCGCAACCACCAGTATCATTCACAAACTTTTCACAGCCACCTATAGATCCTTCAAAACCAACAGAGGCTACGCATACGCCTCTGCCACAGATCTCGAACAAGACTCCGTCACTTTCCTCTCCAGCTCCATCGTTCGGATTTCAACAACAGCCAGTTTCACAATCTCCACCAACGAAACCGCAGACATTCGCATCGCCCTCTCCTGCTGGATTTTCTTTTCAGCCTGTCTCGAAACCGAACTCCTCACCCCCACCAACCTTGTCTGCCGCGCAACCTGCATCCCAGTCTAAGGACACCCCCAAGCCTTCTGAAGCTTTCAAGTTTCCTCCTATTCAACCAGCACCAACTTCATCACCGATCCATACTCTTACACCGCCTTTACAAATCCCATCCGAGCCACTTGCTGCCTCAACCTCACGACCAGAAGAACGACCTCAACGAAGCACCACACCGCCTCACTCGCCACCTCGATTACCTACGCAACCACCCTCCATTGAAGTCGAGCGCGTGCGCCTTGCCAATGAAGTCTCTAGAATCGCCCTACTGCGCCAAGACGGGTTGATGAGGAAATACATTGAATACATGATTCCCGATCTCGTCAGGACAGCATTCAATCAACACCAGCTCGAGGTACATGACGCAGCTATTGGTAAGTAACAATGTATCTGGCCTTGGCATATGTTATTAACACATCGACTAGCCTCCATACGCGAACGTATCCTACAACGGAAGTTTGGCATGATCTGGCGTTCACGAGCCTGGAAAAACAATCTCAGTCGACGTGCTAAGCATCGGCGCAAACTTATCGCCGAGACAATCAAAGCTGAAGAGGCCAAGAAGAAAAGAAGCGAGGAAGAATTGGAAGAAATCTTGAGAGCCGCCCAGGAAACAAGGCGTCTTCAGCAAGAGGTCAGAGAAGCAGCCGAGGCAAAGAAATTGAAAGAAAAGCAAGACCAATTTGCCATCAGCCAGATTGTTGGGCGGAAGAGAAAGAGCTTTTCCGAACAAAAGCCTAAAGATAGCAGGCTTTCCGCGGAGTCTACCATCTCTTCGTCCCTTGGGCATAAGCGATCCAAGACGATGAGCACCTCTTCAGAACCGTCATCCTCTTCGGTGCTTGGTGGTAGACCTCCTGTACCTGTCTTTCATTCCTCAACAAACCGACCGCCCCATGTGTCTATCTTTTCGGGCAAATCCGTGTTCGGTCGGTCTACGAGCATCCAGGATTTGCGAAGATCTAGTATGGAGCAGAAGATGGACAACACCCACACCGACTACTTCCGGCTCAAAGCGATGGGTCTGGACCCCGAGACACCAATCGTCCCTGACACGAAGGAAACACTAGCCATCCGAAAACGAAAAGAAGAAGAAGAACGACGAAGTGTTTTGGCCCGAGCCAGAAGACGACCGTTCGTGCCGTCCTCTGCGCAAAGTTCGCCTCCATCAGCATCACCCCAGCCTGTATTTGCACCTATCGAGACTAGTCCTTTGATTTCACGGTCAACTACGCCGATAGTAGTGTCGAAGAAGCCTGTTGTCGAGGATGATTTCCTTAAACAGATTCGTGAGGCTCGAGAAGCATTGAAAGAGCAGGAAGACTGGTTCAAGCAGCAAGCCGTGGAATTCGAGAGAGAAGTGGAGCAGCAAGAAGAGTTCAAAAAATCCCAAAGCAGTCATCGAGAAAGTGTAACTTCTACGAATGGCCTCGCCAGGGTCAACGGATACGAGTACCTTCCCAGTCAGAGTAAACTCGGCTCCAGCTTGTCACGCACGGAATTGAGAATTCGACAGACCGGCGCTCACGGCCTCGCGACAAAACCATTGCGGGTCAGTGGCGATTATATTCCTGTTGCCATGTCAAAGAAGAGTGCGCAGCAGTATTATGGCGGCGAGAGTCAAGCAAGCAGCCCTGCACGCAAAAGATCTCGTGAAGATGCCGATGTCAATAATCATGTCGACCCAACATCAAGTGACGATGATCAGGATTCCCATGTCAGTACGACTCGATATGCAATAAAACGACCGAAGTCTGCAGCTCAGTCGATTTCTCAGCAGAAGTTGCCAGCCAATCAAGGAATGCCTACTCAAGTGGCACAGTCGAATGCATTTTCATTGTTACAAGAAGTCGAGCTGGACGAAGAAGAGAGCCTTGAAGAAGAAGACGAGAGTCTTGAAGAGGAAGAAGATGAACTTTTTGACGAGGATGGTCCAGAGGGTCGACATTATTCTGGGGACTACGAAAATGCTGAAGAAGAGCTCGAAGAAGATGAAGATGGAGACGATCGAGAGAGAGAGGGCTATGAGGATGAAGACGAGGATGAATCTGAATCTGAGTCTGACGAGGACGATGGCGAAGACATCGGGTATGGGTACCACGATAACGGAGGACAAACACCTTTCTCGAATCCGGAATTGAGTCGAGCAGCCAGCAGTGCCCCTGGTGGAAGTGCTGACGATGCCTTGGTGTTGAGTGATAGTGACTGAGACCTTGGATGATCCACACTCGGTTATGCATCAGGTATTGAGATTCAGTCGAACGACATTCGTCGTGCTAGCTTATCAAACGCCGTTGGTACATGAGCCAACGCAAACTGTACTCCAACCTGTGCTCTGGAATACTAGAATGAGATTACATTTTGGGGTAAGTTTTGCTTTCTCCGTCTGTGTGCAAGTCTATCGATGACTTGCTAGACTCACTCTGTACTGTCATTATGCTTATGGGGGGACGTAGCCAGGCGGAGCAGGATGAGGCTCGGTCCGGGGCTCGAGGCTCGCGGATACACCTACAATATTGACTATTGTACGGAGTAGATACAGGCGTTAACTAAGTCAAGACGGGTATAGCGCCCATGCTGCCCATACTGCCACAGCCCTGCACATTTCGCTGACCTCTACTGAACTTCGCCGGGACGCCCTCTCCCCTACCTAAGGTACCTACCACACGCCCTCTAGTTGTCCAGCCGGGATGCAATCGCTGCTGGCACAATCTGCTTCGACGTGTCCCCGCCTATACAGCCAATAGCCATCAGAGAGATACCACAGGCAAGCTCTCCGGATGCAGGATGGTCACAGGGACCCGGGCGTCTCGACCAGCCACAATCTGCAGCCTACGCCCAAAAACTCGCAGAGAGGGCGTTCAGGTAGGGATCAAGTTTGCCCTGGTGGCTCCCCCCGGGCGCCTCGAATGTACCCAATGCCATCATGGACAGATGAGTGACTACACCGCCCCTTCGCCCTCTTAGCGCGTCAAGCCCAACCTGAGATTCCTCCTCGAGAAATGTTCAGAGAGATCGATTTGCATTCACCTTCAACTCTCGCTTTCAAACGTTTTCCAAACCTCAAACAACGACGCAGGAATATCCAAGGCTCTCCAAAGCACCAGAAACATGTCATCTATTCCTAACGACTGTTGGGAAACCATTTTGCGAGATGACTCCTTCATGGATTTCACAGGCACCGACATTGACTTTAACTCGGCCAGCGACTTTCTTGACTCCTACAATAACAGCAGTGTCTCAGAAAGTCTCATCGGGGACGACGGAGGTTATCGAGGCATCACCATCGCACCAGAACACAGCTTTGCAAACAATGGATACGGCGCAATCTCCTCAGGTGATGAAGGCATCAATCCATCGCTCATTGAAGGCCACGGAGGCTTTCCAAGCTTCAACATTCGACTGCCAGGTGCTGCAGGAGTCAACATCAGTCACAACTACGGTATGAACAATCAGAACACCTTTCCTTCGCCAACATGGCCCTTAGCCTCAGCGTACTCCTTTCAGACAGAGTCCAACAGGAGAGGGTTGAAGCGCCCCAACAGCCCAGGCACCCTGCCCTCTCAGGGCGTCCACGGGGCGCACAGCTGTCTCACCAGCTCGGCACAAGGTGCTTTGGATGCCGGGCCGGTTTCTGGCCATCACCATGCTGAGCCAATTGACGTGAGTTTTTTTTTTAGACTGACGCTAGCAGGGCGTTGATCAAGGAAGGCTCCTAAATCTTGGCTCTCTTGCGGGAAAAGCAAATCGATCACTTCACATTTGCCCGTGGTACAATTGTTCCAGAACCTTGGATTCCAAGGACATTACCAATGAACATGTCGTCGACCACCTGACAGCACTTTGTCGTGATTGGCCAGGCCCGATCGAGTGCCAGTGGTCTAGATGTAAATCGAAAGCAGTCTTCCACACCTACTCACTGCTGAAGGATCATATCAACAACAAACATCTTGAGCCACTCGTCTGCCAAGTCCCAGGATGCACCCGGCGGGAACCGTTCGGACGGCACGCTGACCTCCGCCGCCACAAGAGGTCTAAGCATGAGGATGTGGCGGAATACAGATGTCAGGTCAAGGATTGTGGCGCCGAGTTCCACAGAAAGGACAAATTAGTCCTGCATACGAGATCTGTACATCAAGACCTTCAGTGTATCAACCACCACTGCAGAGCGATAGTGTCTGGGAAAGGGGCCGTGAACCACCACCTACGATCCCATGGGCACCTTGAATGCGCAATTGGATTCTGTGCAAACGGGGGCAGGTCACATTTCGATTGGTTTAGTCTAAAGACTCATTTCGAAAAGGATCACTCTATATCCCGTTCAGTTGCGGATGAAATGGGAAGACTTGCTTTCCGCGCAGAGGACAGAACGGCACGTCCTGAAATGTGTGAGGAAAATAATATCACCTGGGAAGACTGCAAATGGTGTGCTGAACGCCGAGACCGCCTCTCTCAAGATGGCAATGACGCCTGAGCGTTTCTCGGTGGCCGAGTATTTCACTGTCTCGGGTCAATGGAATCTTCTACCATGGAAAAGAGATCGGATCTCCTTCTAACGCTCTGGGAAAGCTAGCTATGGCGGTGCAACTCAGGAGGACGTGCGGCATTTAATCTACAGGCCTCTCAGCATGCAATCGTTCAACACTATTGCATTAAGCGGGATGATCTCGACCTCTACTCGTAAGAAGTAGTCGGCGACGGCAGGATGGACTGGGCTTCAACACCCAGCTAAGTGGAGAGGTAAGGTAGTTAGGTAGTTAGTTGACAGATTTCAATTCAGCCTTACGGTGTTCAGTTTTCCATTTTCCGAGTCTCCAAGCTTGATTTGAGACTTTCTCTACTCTGGCCGATCCATACCGTCGTAGTAGTATCAGCATATCGTCGACGCTGCCGAGTACTCGCATCCTTAGATACCTATCTAACAAGCCTCCACTTTTCGACCATGATTGATAGACGGAGACACTAAGACAGTAATCTCATCTCGTCAGCCTGCATTCGTTTCCCTTGGTGAGTAAGGCACACATCTCCTTCATCGTCTTTGCTCAAGGACACTGTCTACCACCCAGATTTCTTTGCGATGCGTATACCATACTTTTCTATGTACGACATCTCGGCTACGGCTACAACTTGCTCTTGGTCTGGAACTTCTGGGCGCCCAACGCGACCTTCTCGACGCCCATGGTCCTGAACAACTCGTCGGACCTCTGTGCCTGCCGGGCCAATTTGGCCTTGATGGCGTCCCTGCGCGTGCGGTTCTCCCTCTTCCCCAGCTGCTGCAGATGCACCTCGTCCGGGCCGTCGGCGATCCTCAGGGTGCGCAGGTGCGCCCACATGTAGGCGAGCGGGGTGTCCTGGCAGACGCCGGCGGCGCCGTAGGCCTGGACGGCGCGGTCGATGACCTCGAGGGCGACCTGGGGCACCTTGACCTTGGCCTCGGCGATCTCCCTGAGGGCGAACTTGGCGTCGCGCTGGTCGGTCTTGATGGCGGCGTTGAGCACGATGAGCCGGCAGGCGTCGATCTCGATGCGGGCCTTGGCCACCCAC
The DNA here is from genome assembly GCF_000836115.1 of Exophiala spinifera. Taxonomy (NCBI): domain Eukaryota; kingdom Fungi; phylum Ascomycota; class Eurotiomycetes; order Chaetothyriales; family Herpotrichiellaceae; genus Exophiala; species Exophiala spinifera. The sequence goes on from NW_015622513.1 coordinate 3,470,291, forward strand.
TCGAGCAGCACGCCATGCTCGGCCAGGGGCTTGCCGAAGGGGACCTTGCGCTCGTCGTTGAGCCGGTTGATGAGCCACTCGAGGGCCTTCTCCGAGGCGCCGATGCCGCGCATGGCGTGGTGGATACGGCCCGGGCCCAGGCGGCCCTGCATGATCTCGTTGCCGCGCCCCTCGCCCAGGATCATGGCGTCGAGCGGCACGCGCACGTTGGTGAAGGTGATGTGCCCGTGGCCGTGCGGCGCGTCGTCGAACCCGTACACGCTGAGCATGCGGTGCACCGTGATGCCCGGTGTGTCGGCGGGGACCAGCATCATCGACTGCCGCTGGTACCTGTCCGGGTGGTCGGGCGCGGTCTGACCCATGGTGATGAAGATCTTGCACCGGTCGTCGCCCGCCCCCGACGACCACCACTTGCTGCCGTTGAGGACGTAGTGGTCCCCCTTGCGCTCCATGCGGAGTCGGATGTTGGACCCGTCCGACGACGCGATGTCCGGTTCCGTCATGAGGAACGCGGACCTGATTTCTCCCGCCATGAGCGGCTTGAGCCACCGTTCCTTTTGCGCAGGACTGCCGTATCGCGCAATCACTTCCATGTTACCCGTATCTGGGGCTGCACAGTTACATGCCTGGACGAGGAATGGTCAGAGAGTGGGCGGATTTGTCCGTAGAGAAAGCAGAAAGCGGAAAGCAGAGGACGGGATCTTGAAGGTGAAGCTGAAACAGAACTCCAAATCCACTCACCTCGCTTGCAGTGATACTCTTCCCCAACTGCTCCGCCATGAGTCCGTACTCGACATTCGTGAACTGCGGGCCTTCTTTGAAATGGTTCTTGGGCAAAAACATGTTCCAGAGTCCCAGGCTTTGGGCTTTACGTTTGAGATCGTCCATCTGATGAATGAAAAATACGCCAAAGAATTGTTAGCCATCGTATCACAAAGAGAGATAGGGGCAATGGGAGGGGAGGGAGGCAAGAGGAAAGAGAGAAGAGAGAGACACAGAGGAGAAGACAACTCACCACACTAGGATGTCCTTGCCATCTGGCCTCTCCGAGGCCAATTTGAGCATGGTAGACGGCGTCGGCAGGGATACATTCCTCGTCGACGAACTTCTCGACCACGTCCAACAACTTGCGAGCGCGCTCTGACACAAACGGCTGCGCGATGGGAGGGATGGATTCTGATGCTGTCGGGGCGGGCGCCATGGTAGGTATCGTGTTTTGTTTTTGGTTTTGGTTTTTGGTTGTCAGACGCAAAACACACACTTTCTCTCTCTTTTGCGATATCTCTACGATATCTCACTCAAGACAACACGGAGCTTTTGATCTCCAGATCAGTGAGAAGACAAGGAGGGAGGGAGGAAGACAGGAGTTCATCCAAACGCTGGAATTGGCCTCGGTTGTGATAGATTCACGGTTAAGCGTCGGGGTACCGTCCTCCGTATGGAGCAGATACTCTTTATATTATCTTTCTGTGCCTAGGTAAGGTAGTAGTATGCTCTGTTGATTTGCGGGGAAAAAGAAGAGAAACAGACCGACTATTGTATCTCCAGAACTGGAGTAGTCGACATTTACCTCGGCAACGTGCCCGACTGGGGTTTAACGAGGCTGAACGGGGTTGGGGGCCAGAACTGATCAACAAAACTCAAGTCACATCACACACAGTAAGTAGTACGGGATAGACTCTTCGCCCGAGGCCGACACTACCAAACTCATAAGATTTCCTCGGGCCTCGTCTCCAAAGCTGGCATTTGACAAAGGGTCGGGACGGGCATTTATCAAGGATTTCGGCCTTGTTGGTATTGTTTGCTCTGTTGCATACATCCATCCAGCCTAACTTAGTCAGTCCTTCAGAACCTCAAATCAAGACTCCCCCGTGTTTGAGATCGGTCACCGATGCTCTGCGTCCGACATTGAGCTTGGTGTACTATTGTTCCTTACCAGTACCAACCTACCTTTCTCTTTCTCTTTCTCATCGGATACGCCCAAGAAGGACCCAATCTTGGTCAAGAGCTGCGTGACGACATTCTGATCCTGCTTCCCATCTTCAACCTTGTTGATGGGTCGCCGCTCGACGGTATACGGGTATCCCCTGTCTCTTTTAGCCTCGCTTCGACGTGATTGGTGTTGTTGTCTCTTGTGCATCTCTGCCACTTCATCATCCTTCTCCTTGAGCCTCCGCTCCAGATACCGTACCCTGGCATCGAGATCCTCACTTCTAGGGTCAGGGGCAGGCCCACTACTGCCAGCGTCGGTGCTGTCCTGCTGCAGAGTCGTGATGAGGTTCAGGTACCGTGGATGCTGCTCTTCGGCCAGTTGTCGGATATTGACCCCTAGGCTAATGCCATCATCATGGCGCTGGCGGGCCCGTGCGCCGATGGCACTGAGTTCGCTAATGATGCTCTCAGTGCCTTCCTCGTCCTCTTCCCTCTGTGCCTCGTCCAGACTCTCCTGTAGCTCAGCACGTTCTCGGTCGTAATTCTTCCGTGTCGCACTGATATCTGCGAGGATCAGCTTCCCGGCTTCGGTCTCGGCCAAGGTCTTTCCCTCATCCACCAGTTGTCGCTGGATGTCAAGAGTGACGAGGGAGGAAGTGGCTCTCTCCATCAGCATGCGGACCATCTCTCGAGCCGATGACCGTTGGCCAATGTGCCGCGCGACCATACTCCCCAACTCTATCATGTCAGCCCAGTAGGTGCTCTGTAGCTCAGATAGCCGCTGATGCGCCACGTCTGCTTCACCGTTTCGTTCCATTTCCGACCACATGGTCGTTGCCAGGACGACATGCCCGAAGGCGGACTCCCCACACAAATTCTTAAACACGCTGAGATTCTTCACTGCCGAACCGAGCATCCTGGCGTCAGAGATGCGATGCAGGTAGATGAGTCCGGCCAGTCGGATCCTGTTGGCGTACATGGCGGCTAGGAAATAGGAAATGTCCTTCAAAATCTCCGCATCGGAGCGAGCCGTGTCGTCGAAACCTGGCGTATCGACCAGGAAAACCGTCCTGCCAGAGTCATCGGTGAAGCTATATGCCTTGACGTTCACCGTGTCTGCATAATGCAGCGTCAGCCTTGGGAGATCGTCTCTTCGGTCTTCCGGGATCCTTACTAGAGCGTAAGCTGTGGGACACCTCGACGTCTTGATCGGCAAGGAGGGATATAAACGAGCTCTTTCCCGATCCAGTGACGCCCATGATGACGATGACCATACTCCCAGCCCTTGAAGAGATGATGTTAGAAGTGTACACTCCAAGGACCGACCAAGACCCTACAATGACTGCAAACCGTGTCCGTCCTCAAGTTCTCCTCCGTCCCAAGCCGATGATCTCGACCCCAACCCGCCTCCCATCCCATCGCTCGGCGAAGATGGTATTGAATAAGAGGCAGATCCGTACTGCGAAGTTGGGCGCGAAGACTGTCTACTGCTCCTGGCAGGACGTCGGGGTGGCTTGTCGGACTGTTCCTCGGTGTCCAGGCTGATGCTTTGTCTCTGAACGCCACGATGTTGACCTTCAGACGGGGTACGTTGGAAATTACGGGGCCTCATGTTGGGCCGCCCTGTGCATAACAAAGGTCGATGAGGTGAAGATTTATTGTTTCTGTCGGTCCAAAAAGCGAACGAGATAGGTCGGAACTTCCAACAGGAGTTTGCTGGCAGGTCAGTATTATGGCCAGGGGTGGAATCACGTGAAGCCGGCCAGCTCCTTTTGAGGCAGACCCAATCAACAAGCGTCAGGTATGTACTGCGTACAGAGTGTCCTTGTCACTACTGGCGTCGAGTTCTCAATGTGGCCAAAAGACGGTGTTGGTCGGACAGGTACGTCTACAACGGTGCTTCACTCCGACTAACGAAGACCGGAACCGTACCTTATCCTATCCGGCATCAACAACGAATGCTGCGCGATAAGGCTTCAGTAAGCTTGTGCCGGTGGCAAGTTGGGAGCTGATCACTTCAGCAGGCGAAAATTCCCATTCACTCATGCCGTCAGGTAGCTTCAACTTTCGGCTCAAACCGGTGTCAGCCTCCTTACATGATATCGTCAATCCATTGCCAGTAGTTAAGCGAGTGAAGACGATAATGCATGAGACGATGAGTCCTAATTGGGTAGGTTGCAGCTGCACAATACGATGGTGTGGTGACGTGTCCCACGAGACGGCCATTCTTCGAAATATGGTGGAACAAATCATTGCAAGGACCCCCAAAAAGCGTCAATACTCGTCCTCAACACTGCTGGGGTATTCTTGGTAGTGCCTAGCAAAAACGTCAACGGCGACAATGCAACAGAGCACACCAAACCATCTCTGCCGACCTTTATTGGACGCTGACCACGATGCGGCTGAACGACGAACCACTAAGATGTATAATGGGAGTGCGCCATGCGAGCATTCACGTCGGATGGCGGGCAGAGTCGACACGCAGACGGTTTTATGAACAGTTGAAACCCTCAGAGATACTCAACTTGATGACCTGCTTATCTCAAGGCTCTCAACGGATCACAAGTGTCCTTTCACATACGGATTCATGGCTCTTAGTTACCCGTTTCCGAATCCCAACGAAGCAACCTACAAAGACAGTCCACCGGCATACGAATTCAACGACAGTGTGATGGAAATGAGTGATTCCGCACCTCTGCTTTTCCAGTAGGTTTGAATGACCGTGTTGAGCCTTCTGCTGGAGGCTGAATATATTGCTGATTTCCTTTCGCTGATGCCAAAAAAGAATGCGAGATTTTCGACGTGAACAGGCTTTTATCGCCGTAATGGGCATGACTGGTTCTGGAAAGAGCACGTTTATCCGGAACTTTTGCAAGACTGCCATAATTGGCGAGGGTCTCCATTCGAGCAAGTCTCCTCCTTCCAATAGCGTTTCCATGACGACTGCTCCAGCAGAGCTGACGGCAGAAAATTCCGTGTGCAGAGACGGCGAAGGTGGAAGCGCATCCAGCAGAGACCACCATTTACGGCCACGAGGTCGTCTTCGTCGACACGCCGGGCTTCGACGACACAACCCGATACGAGGCCGATATCCTGCGCGAGATAGCCGACTGGATTAGCGGAGCGGATGAAAAAGGTATCAAGCTAACGGGTATCGTGTACCTGCACGGAATCCAGAACCCCCGCGTAGGGGGCACCATGCGGAGTAACCTTCGGCTGTTTAGGAAACTGTGCGGCGATGCATCCATGTCGTCGGTGGCACTTGCAACTACGCATTGGAGCAGCAGCGAAGCAGACCGGGTCGCGCAGCGGAGACGGCACCAAGAGCTCATCGACGATGGCGATTTCTGGGCGAAGATGATGGCCAATGGGGCGCAGGACTTCATCCACGACAAGGGGCTGGCGTCGGCGCTGGAAATCGTACGCTACCTGCTGGACCAGCGGCCCCCGGGCGGCCTGAAGTTGGCGATCCAGCAAGAGATGGCCAGCGGCATGACCCTCAACGAGACGGGCGCGGGCAAGGCGCTCGAGGAGAAGCTCGACAGCATCCGGGAGTCGTACGAGCGCACCCTCCAGTCTCTAAGGGTCGACCTCGACGAAGCGAAGCGCGAGAACAAACGGACCCACGAGCAGAGGGAAATCGAAGTCAAGAGTATAACCGAGGAGATAAAGAAACTCGAAAAGAGGATCGAGGACGAGAGCCTCGACAGGATGCGCCTCCAGGTCGACCTGGCGACGCTCCAAAAGCAACGCCAGAAGGAGCTGGAAAGGGTCGCCGAGGACGCCAAACGCTCGTACGACGAGCTGGCCGATCGCTTGGCCTTGGAGCACGAGGAGCATCTGAGAGTTGAGGTCGAGAAGGAAAAGGTCAAGAGGAAACAACTCCAGGCGAGGATCAGACACGCCCAGGAATGTACAGTGATGTGAGGTGACGTTAAAAAGAGGGTCGTGATAGAACCGGAAGAAAATGGTTCCGGATTTCCGCCTCAGAGTATTTGATGGTCTTTGGGCTGCTTTCCGGGACGAGACAGCAGCTCCCTCCGCCCAATAGTATTATTTACTACAGTCAATACTATCCCAAATCTCACAGGTTGCGCTGCTATAATCACCACCGCCATAGAAAATGCTGCGGAAAACCCTTCGGTCTCTTGATGGAGTTGAAATTCTCCCAGTCTTCCTCTGACGGGGAGGTATGTATGTAGTTCACTGGCAGTCAATATATAATTGTATCAATCTAGCTAGGTACTTGCTCATTGTCATCGCTGCCATACACCCCCCCAACAATAGAAACAAACTTCTTCTCGCTAAGAGGAAGAATTTGATGTGAATTCAACAGAGCACTGGCCCCCCTTTTTTTGTCTGTGAAGGTCTACCGGCTGAACATTTGAGAACGAATCCCCAATCCTTTTCCTTAAAATGCTGTCCTTGTCGACGTAGAAAAATAATGTGGTATCGAGTAAAGGACATACTTCAACCGTCGCGCTAAACCCCCCATGCCTTTGTTCCAATTTTCTTTGATGTAACAAACACTGTTGGTACACTCCATGACACCTCGTTGCAAGAAAAAAGTACATCCCATAGAAGTCATCAGTGTCGAGGTCCCAATCAAGACAAAAGTGAGGGTCGAAAGTTGATCGAGTATGTGTGAAAGACGATGTTTTTTTTTCTTGCATTCCATTTCTCCGCTCAACCACCCAAAACAAACAAAAAAGCCCCCAGTAGATTGTCGACCGGGCCGTACAAAAGTTCAGCTAAAAGGTAATGCTCCGTAGAATCACAAATGGAAGTTATGCCAACCTCCAACCCACTCATGATCATCTTCATCCATCGATGAGTCAATCACCTTGGCTTGACGCCAATCCTGATTCAAGTACGCCGGGCGTGCCTTGCTCCGGCTGTCACGTCGATGCATGGGATGATGATCAGACGCAATAACTTGTGTCGGTCTCTTGCGAGAGCCAGTGGTGAAGGATCGTTTCTTGGTACTCCAGGTAGAAACGTGACCGTCGGGACCAGACTGAGGAAGACCACGTCTCTTGTCGCCCAAGGCCGCCCACTTGTCGACGGGAACTTGCTTGGGGGAGAGTCGAGCTGTGCGACCACGCCATCCCAAGGGGTCGTTCTCCTTCGAGGCATGGGTGGTCTTGACAGGAGAAATGGCCCTTGGGGTCCGGCTAAGACGGGCGTTGCTGGAGGATCTTGACTCGGTAAGAACACCGCGGGGGACAGGCAGTCCCTTCTGGCTATCTTCACTCCAGCTGCGCGAGTTTTGTTCATGTCTCATCTTGAGCTCGGCCTCGGCCTCGCGCTCCCATTCTTCCTCGTCCTCTTCGAACATGTCACTCCAGCTCTTGGCCACAGCGTCGTTCTTCTTTCCAAAGACTGACGACATGGTTGGGATAGGTCGAGATGCACGGATCGGCAAGGAGTTGGGGATGGGAACGGGATCCGGTCGTGGTGGATTGCGGTGGGTAGGACGCTGAATGGCCAAGGACTTGAGAGAGCCATACGCCGAATCCAGAACGGACGTCAGGGAAGGAGTATTGTTATGTCCAGAGTACCAGGATTCGCCCAGCTTGAGGCCTTTGTCGGAAAACAAATCCTCGTCGTACAGGTCAGGAATAGAAGCCAGTTGCGGTTGCTTGCTGCTGGGAGAGTGCAATGCTTTGGCCCAAGGGAACGAATCGCCATCCATCTGGGGACTCTGGATGGATGGGGTACGTAGGGGTTCGCGGTTGGCGCTGGCACGTACCACATCGCGTTCCTCGGCACAAAAGTCGTCAATGGACTCGTCGTCGGTGGTGAAGGTGACGGCACGAAGCACGGCCTGCTTCAGTGCAGCCAGGTCACGCTTGGCAGGGTCCAAAGCCATGGCAATCGACAAAATCTCGAACGTATCCTGTGACATGCTCGGGAAGATGTCGAAGAGAGACTGACGATCTCGAACATAGTCAGAGAAGAGCACATCGGACTCCGACGGGGTGACAAAGGGGTTTCTGGCAAACAAGACATTGAGCAAGCAGATACCAATGGACCAAATGTCGGCCTTGGCTGGAGAATAACCGATGTTGGCAGGATCGTACTGCTCCGGGGCCATGTATCGGTCACTTCCCACGCAAGACTCGTAAGACCAAAGGCTCCTGGTTGCCAGGCCAAAATCACCAAGCTTCATGGACCCGTCACTGGTGAGGAAGATGTTCTCCGGCTTGATGTCTCGATGATACAGCCCATTGGCGTGCATGTGCTGCACGGCACCGATGAGCTGGAGCATGAATCGTCGAACATGTTCGGTCTGCAACGGTCCACGGTCGAGTCGGATGGCCTCGTAAAGATCACCTTGGGAACAGTACTCCAGCACCAAATAGGTATGGGCTTCGGTGTTGAAGTGATGAACAAGGTTGACCAAGTGAGGATGTTGCTTGAGAATTGCATGGCAAGCCAACTCTTCAGCACCTTCGTCAGTGGTCGATGCTGGAGAGGTGTTATTGGCAACGGTCGGCTTGGTCAAGCATTTGATGGCCACCTCCTGTCCTGTATGGAGATCCTCCGCGAGGAAGACCATGCCAAATGAGCCGTGGTTGAGCGGGGCAACTGTCCGAAATCGCCCGTCAAGAATCTGGTCTTTGCGGAAACCATCTTTCAAGCACTCCATGGCAGGGTATCGTTGACTCGTAGACCTTGTCCAAAGTAAACTGTCGACCTCCTCTGGGCTGGAAAACAACAGCTTTCAAATCGAGAGTCGAGAAATATAGCTCAGGCGAGGTTTGTACACAGGGAGTATGGACAGGGAGAGGATATGTCGAGAGCAGCTGTGCTCAGATGAAGAAGACAAAGTTGAGGAATAAAACCACGACACCAAGCATAGATCCGCCTTAGAACTCGAAAGCTTCAACCACCAATATCATGTGTTTGAGAGAAAGCAACACCGCGGAACTCCTAGTCGTCGTGTGGTATCAGAGGCTCATAGAATAGGTTAAGGTCGTCGTTAACGTTAAGAGACAAAAGGAAATTGGGTTGTAGTCGAAGACGCAGAGCTTGTGAGGGCTCGTTGTTCAATCGAACAAGCAACGGGCGTAAAGAGCGTTTAGTTATTGAGTCATTGTTGAAGGAGAGCGAAGAAGGACTGGTTCCGGCTGCAAGTAGGCCAAAAAAGAGAGCGTAGGTACCGAAGAGTCGGAGTGAGTATTAGGTATTTAGGTAGAGTAAGTCGTCAAGTAGGTTGAGCCGAGGGAGTGAGAGGAAGATAGGAGGATGAGGTTGTGGTGGTGGGCCGGTCGAGGTCAATGGAGCCTGACGGACAATAGGCAACCACAGATGCTCGCCACCGAGGTCGTTGACTTGACGGTGGAAAGATCACTTGACTTGTATTGTTGTCAAAGAAGATTCTGCTTCTTTGTTATTGCGGTGGGTGCGGTAAGTTGCAAGTGACACCACCAACAACGGTCCAACAAATCAGGCCCAGGATCGACGTCGAGCTTCTGGAAAGGACAACGAGGACGATCTCAACGTCTCTTGCAGCCTTGATCAACTCGCCACAGCAGCTCGATCAACAGTATAGAGAGATTATAGGTACTGAGGAGGTGATGGTTGTCGAGTCCCGTACTGCAGGTATGGGAGTGGGGGAGCTCTGACAGAATGTAGCGGGGGTCGCCGGGTGGCAACGAGGAAGGTAGGAGAAGGAAGAGTCGTCGTCGAGACGGTGCGTATGAGAGAAGGACACGGCCAGGTGCTTTGGACGAGATGTATGAGAGCAACGAACACTCGTTTGCGGGCGTATCCTTTCACATTGCAGAGTGGTTCGACTTGGGGGGGTGAAGACGAGGCAAGGAGAGTAAACAAGAGAGATTATGGATGGGATATGAAGGGAAGATGGAGAGACAGCACTGACTGGCGGTGACCGGCAGCAAAGAGTCGGTGTCTGTGCCCCGGCCGAGTCATTGGGCGGTTGAGCAGTAGCTCGGAGGAGGGTCGACTAGGCGTTACTGAGGGACTCGTCGGCGGTGGCGCCAGCACGAGGCACGTCTTTGTTGGGCGATGAATCGAAAGACATGGAAGCCTCAGCGTTGGTGGGTTTATTGTCGACTACTGCGCCCGCTAGGCCGGTTTGGGCCATGGTGGCTCTGCACGAACTCGCCTCCCAATTTCCACTCCTAGTGCGTGACCACAACTTCTCAGTGCTGAGATATACGCCTGCCGCCGCTCATGGAGACCTTAGACATGGCCGTACGAGCACGAGTCCACGACGCGACCACAGGCCCGACGTCAGGTCAGATTCGAGACACGTCCAGAAGACACCTTTATTGGTCCTACGGCGCCGACTACAGCACAGTACAGTACAGTACTCGACGGGGACGAGGACGAGGACAACGCCGGGGCTTGGAGAGGGCTCCTGCAGACGTCTCACCAACCAATGGTCCTCAGGCCACAACGGGATCGCCGTCGTGAGCTTTGTCGCCTGCAACACGCAATCGAGCAGTGGAATACTCGGTACGGCTGACTCCTAGAAGATGCCACCTTGGCTACTCGCCATCCCGGACAATTCACTCAAGAGAATTACGAATCTCCTGCCCAAGATGTTGTCAGCGTTCCGAGACATTCTTGCACCTACAGTGCTCGAACTCTCATTTCCCCTGGCGCCCTCCTGGGAATCAATTCATTGTTGACGAGTGCATTGTCCACAAGCCCAGAGCTGTCATTCTATTCTCGGGAGACCATTTCCGGGTACAACCACAGTTGCCGTGGCCCGTCTTCCCCCTACTCGTGTCCGCAGGGCCTCGACCCTCCCGACGGCTGTAACAGCCAGAAGTGATGTATCGAGCAGTTGTCCTCAGTTCTGTTTGTTGCCCAGTACGAGTGCCACTGGTGTCTAGAACACGGCGAGCACCTCGTTCCCGCTTGTACGAGTACAGATGACCGATACGACTGCTTTGTCGGATATCATCGTCGATGTCCTGCTGACTGAGAAAGCTCACAAAGTTACGAGTCTCTCCTGCCTCCAGTAGAACCGCCGTGTGACACTTACCCCGCAAACACTCGGGTGGTTTGAGGATCCAGGAGTTCACCCATTGGGGTCTGCAGCAGTAAGTTTCAGATTCTTCGCGGCAGTTCACAGAAGAGTTTGACGACACGAGAAGATTCTATGAGTCTCCTGATTCTCTACTCACCCCACCGTTCCTCGAGTCACACTGGAGCGATATTCGAGCCGTAAACTGTAATGCTTTTTGGCGAGTCCCAAAGCTTTCCGGGTCATGTGACCGCGGTCTGGGGGGTGTCACGTGCCGCCTCTGTCAAGTGCCTCTCTTTTGGCCCTGGCGGGACTTTTTGACACTTTGGCACTGCTGCCACGAGAAGATCATGCTAACCGCGTATACTCGTACACCACAGCGACTGATCGACTTGAGGAGACTTCGATCCACTTCCAAGGGGTTCTCACAATTTGACTCGTAGAGATAGCCACGCACCGAGAATTTGACAGGGCGGCTTGGACGTGTCGGAGGCCGGTTGTTTATCAAGATCAGCAGTGTCACGGACTGACGGCCAAAGCAAAGGCCAAGTCAAAAACATGGAAGCGGCCACTGAACGATAAGGTACTGATTGCCAGTGATTGGTAGCTTCGTCGAGAGCATCATCTCGGATAATTTCGCAATCCACCCCAAGGGCTTACGAAGTCGACAGCTGGCAGTTTCGAGGGATCAACGTGAGACAAGTTGTTGATGTTTCGAAACAAATCCTTCTGTCATGGCACAACTCTCCCAGAAGCTCATCGAGTCGTCGTCGTCGGGGGCCTGGACATCAAGACCTCCGATCGGGAGTCGTTAGATTGACGACGAGGGACCGCGTAGATACGAGTCCTGTACAACAACCACAGTGCTGCAATTTACGCCGTTAGTACCGATGGTGAGTTGAAAGATCTTTTCGCTTGAATACCAAACACCAGTCTCTATGCTACGAGGACCAATTCGTGAAGTGTTCGATTCCTTGGTTGAAAGTCGGTGAGAAGCACAGAGAATGCCAATCTCGCTCTGGCCTCCTCCAGTGGGCTGAATGGCATTGTAGGAGTGCTGTCTGCAGGCGAGCCTAATGCAGCCTACGGGGTTACGCTCCGGCTAGATATGCAGGCCATGCATAAGCGCAGGGACAAGTAACAACTTACAACAACAACTAAACAACTCTTTTTTGTTCTCCCCATTTCGAGTTCACCGGGTTGGCTACGGAGTTCACGTAGTACGACAAGACTCGAACCCAGCCTTCCAGGTATCTCCTGTAGGTACAGGAGTCGTGCTGGTCCGCCTTGCTGTCAACAAGAAACCAAGCAATCAATGTTGCAACCGAGGACACTGACTGCTGACGGATCTGGAGTCCACGGCTGGTGAAACCATCCAGTCGAGAGAGGCCACGACCCGTATCTTGGTGTTGGGCGCGTTGATGCAGGTACAGCACTCCTTTACTTACCGCCGACGTGAGGTCTTGTTGTTGGTCGCCGAACGGGCCGCGACAGAACGAGTATGGAGGAGAGAGGAGATCCCTTGGTGGACTCATCAGAGAGTCGAGCAGGCCTACTGTGCAAACCTACAGTACAGTATTTCTCCTTGCTCGTGTCCCACTTTCTCCTGCAAATCCATCCTGTGTTCGTCGCGGGCCGAAGCTGGCGCGATTTCTGCACAACAATCCACAGCAGGTACAGTACAATACCTAACTACTCGTACTCGTACGGAGTATTGGAGTAATAAAGTGTCGCAGGCCTCTCACTCCCCCCACCAGCGCCGGCTAGGACGAGGAGGCGTCGGATCTCACCGCGGCTGGTCATTTTTTGGCTGGGCAAAGCTCCGGGATCATTGAGATCTCATCTCGCACCCGTTCATTGCATGTACAGTACTCCGTATACCACCCGGTCGTTGCGGCGGCATCTCGAGAACCTTTCCCAACCCGTTCTAAACACCCACGGGAGACCTGGGAACCAAGACGACAATCCAACCCGAACCACTGCAATGCAATGCAATGCTATGCTATGCAATGCAATGTAATACTATTATCCTCGCTACGGATACTTGTTCATCGGGTTCGCTTCTTCTTCTTCTTCTCCTCGGTGAAAAGTTGTCGGAGACATCGGGATCGTCTATCTTTTTTTTTTCTTTCGCTTTCTTTTTTTCGCCGCCCGACAACAGTCGCTGTCACCATTGCATGCATTTAGCTCGACTACTACTTCCAAGTACGTATAGTATGACTTTGTGTACGCCATACAAGCGACATGCCGACCCTCCCATCTGGCGTTATGGGGGGCTCCATTACATCTTTCAACCCCGGATGGCGGTGAACATACCGCTCTTGAATTTTGGTTGTTTTTTTTCCCTCTGTTTCGATTTTTTTTTTCTGTGTGTGTGCCTGCGAGTAGAATTTTTTTCCCACTCGCAAACTCGGCAAACGACACTTCTACACTACGAGAAGGAGAACGAATGTCGGGGGAAGTACCCGAGGGAAATCATCCCGTCACCATCTTTTTCACCTACCTTTCAGTTGTCCATCACAGGCCTGAGGCGATGGCACGAGATCCGGGGGGGGGTTTACTGCATGTCGATGTGTGTGTGTGTGTGTGGGTGTGTGAGTGGACGTTTTGTGGACTCACCTACGAGTACCTACTCTCGACAGTTTGTCGCGAGTATCCGGAAAGAAAGAAGGAAGAGAGGAAAAAAACAAGGCCAACCCTAGCTGCGCTCGATGGACAGGAGACAAACGACCAAACTAAAAGTTTACCGTGTTCATTCGGTTGCGCCCATTTATCGAGCACACACACTCTCTCTCTGTACCGTGAGAACTGAAACATGCTGTCTGCGTGTGTGCTGTACGGGCATCCTCGATCTTTACGGTACGTCCCCCCTTTGAGGTACATACCTAGGTAGGTAGGTATTTGATGCGCCTCCTCTGTCCGTACCGACAGTGCTTTGTTGAATCAGCTGTTCACAACGAACCGAGGGTCAACAAATGCTCTACACCCCATCATATACGACGGTGGTGACGATATCACACTGAGCGCAAGTCATCAATGGTCTGGTCACTTCGATAGTACTCGTAAGACCCTGATGTCTCTTGTACAGTACCAACCACGGACCAAAAGGCGAGTAATCGGTGGTGTCATTATTGTACAGGTCTTACGTGATATCTATATAAGCTAAACCATCCACATACCCTACCCATTATCAACAGTGCTGCCTCCTGAAATGTATCTCATAATTATCCAGACAAGCGCAGAGATATGACCTGACACATCTCATACTGTACGTTTGCACAGTTTGCGCTGGAATTGTGCAATGGTATCCCGTTGATCGAGATGCATACAACCGGCACAATCTTCCTGGGCATGCTCATGCGTCGTCGACATCTTTCGTCTTTTTGGTCTTTCCCCTGCAACCATCTTGCTCCAGCTACGACGCCTCGAAGGTGAACCCAACAAAAGTAAAAAGGCCAGGCCGAGAGACCCCAGGCATCTCCGTTTCAACAAGACGTATGCCATCATGTGGCCAGTACATCAACTTTGAACAAATACTTCGGTCGGATAGAAGACCCGATCCCCTTGGGTCTAGACTCTGCCCACAACCTGGTTCCAATACGATGTTGGACCTCGTGACGACAAACAGCATCAATAGTTGCTCGCGAAAAGCCGCTCCTGACAGCTAGAGGGCGCCACCCAGAGCTTCAACCAACCATAACGCGAGTCTGACCTTCAAACCCACCCTTCGATCAATTCTGGCCAGAGTATCCTGTGTGGCAATTGTAGCATCTGCCTCCAGGGCCTCCGTCTCTTTCTTCAATTTAGCTTTGAGTTTCTCATCTCCCGTAAGAATCATCGCGCCGACTTCCAAATCGAGACTGTAACTTCTTTTCGTATAGTTACTGCTCCCGACCACGGTAACACTGGGCCCGGTTTCATCAACGAGATTCGCGTCTGCACCTGGTTGTGGCGGCAGCGTCACCCACAGCCCTTTTGCATGATACGTCATTCCCCCCGGCTCGCCGACAGTGCCTTTACGCCATTCCTTCAGTTCTATCTGATTCTCCTTGCCGGCGGTGGCGACGGTGCGGAGGAAACGCCTGGACAAAAGAGTGTAGGCTGCTGGAAGCATACCGCTCACCCCAGGACTTCCGTAGAAGCCATTGGCCCAAGGCGAGGCGGTAATCACTGTGCACGCCTTTTCGGAGGCTTCGGTTCCTGGGACAACAACCCCAGGCTCGGGTGCAGCCGCAATGAGCAACTTGCAGATGTCGGGGTCAATGTTGAAGTAACCTGCTGTAAAGGTCCATCGGGACTTGTGCAAACGCTCGTCTTCAGCGAGATTGGTTAATAATCGCGTTATGGCTGGTTTCTCTGTCGAGGTGTACGTTGCAAATTCGTAGTCGAGGAATGCAATGTTTCTCGGTTGCCCCAGCAGGATGTCGAACTGGGCCAAGGGGTAAACAAAAGTTTTGTCTTTGGTAAATGGTACCGGAAACATCTTCTGTCTGGCTTTCTTGTGGATGAGTGGTTCGAGTGTCTCTTTCGCATATTGCTTGAATCTCTTGGTATGCCACAATGGGTCGGGGAAGCCGCGCTCATGAGGGCTGACCAGCTCAAATCCCCCTGATCGTTCGTCCGAGGGCCGGAGAGTATATGAGATATCGCAGACGCCTTCATGGACAGCTCCATAGAAGTCAGCGAGCTCCTTGGACTTGAACAGGTGGTAGCGGTCCAGTCGGTTCGTGAAGTAGTCGTTGGATAGATTTGCGCTAAGGATGGTCAATTTGCGCTCAAGAGAGAATCAGCTTGACATACCCCGACAGTATGATCTCATCATCGAATCCGTAGAGTTTCATGTGCTGCAGACCCCATCCTTCATTGATGCGTTTGGGCATGTACTTCTTCTTCCATCCATTCAGATTGGGGGTATGAAACATGGAGATTCTCACTCTGTCCCCAAACTGGGAGACCAAGGGTGCCAGAAGAGTGCCGCATGAGGCTTCTGGGTCTTCACGAGTCCCTCGGAGAGCATCTGTGAGGACCGAAAGCTCCAAATCAGGATTGGCTTCGAGAGCTTCCCTGAGCGTATCAATCAATTCGTGTTCAGTCTTTCCAATATATAGCGTGGACAAGTATATTCTTCTATTTGCTCCTCGTATTTTGGCCTACACAATGCCTTAGCAGGGCGTTCTCTCTGGATGATGTCCTGCACACTAAATACCTTCAGCGTCTCGTAGAAAGCAGTTGGGGAATCGAGGATTTCGATGTTATCAGGGTCTATCTCGAATCGAGGAGCAACGTGATCGAGTTGGGATGCAACCCCAGCAAGAGGGTGAGCGGTCGGAGGTGCAGCATGGCTGATGGCGGTCGACGAGGAAGAAAAGCGTCTTGGGATTTGGCGTGCTGCAGAAGTCGAGGGAATCCTGGTAGCTCGGGTGCAGTTTCGTAGAACTCGCACACCCACACCCCTTGCGAACATTTCCCTGGAAAGAATGTTCTCACCAAAGTCTTCCTACCTGATATGTCCCAGAGTTGACATGGCTGGGGCTTGACGCTGAACAGCTAGAGGCTCCTTCGCAGCCTCGTAGAACTTTTTGTCTGCGACTGTTGGCTGCTTTCCTCAGGGACCATTGATGTCATTGGCTTGGCGAAGGCCATCGCCGTTTTAGAGCGACCCAATGACCACGAGTGATGGTTGGCATTTACAGCCGCAGCTAACTATCTTTGGTATGGACGCTTGCTGTAATCTCTGTGTCTCGAGTCCAAGAAGTGTCGCCGCTTTATCCAACACTTCTCCCTTCTGGCCAGGTTCCTCCTCCTCAATCCCTTGAATGACTGCGTTTGGTCCTTATGAATTGAGCTGTTCAATGCGAAAAGTGAGGCGGTGAATGAAAGCTCGCCTTGCAATACGATTGGAGGCTCACACAGTACAAGTACCCCCGCTAAAATCTAAGCAGGCGGGGCGCCAAACGCGAAAAATCGCATAAAATCGCGTGCCTCAACTTCTCATCCTTCCAACAACTATGCAAAATGCCTGCCCTGAGAAGACCTCTACAATCTATCGACCCTAATGGGAGGTCAAATAAGGAGTTAACTCCTTATAAAAGAGCCAAAATCGTCGGCGCGCGCGCATGCGACATCTCATGGCACCAGATTTTAGAGACGTCCAAAATACCCATTCAAACGGCGCGTATAACTGTTGAATTAAACGATTTACGAGTCGGTGATCACTCTCAACCACGCAGTGAAAGACTAACTATATATAGTGAGCGTGATGAGTGAGCAATTCTGTGTCTAGTGCGACATCTTTCGAAGTTAACTTATAACTCTGTTTGTCGTCAAACTGATCTTTTCTTCTCGGACAAGACAATTAAGCGAATACTTAACAAGTATAGTATAGGTAATTAGATTGCCATAAAACGATCTCTCTTAATAGTTGAGAATGCTCAAAATCGACTTTGTTGGTGTAAGAAATATAAGGATTAAGTCTTAGAGTAATGAAAGACTATAATTTTTAGTGATAAATACTCACTAGAACAAGGCGCTGGAAGATGACTGACCTGAGTCTTTTAAATATCTTAATAGAAGTGAAATAAGAAGATAATTATCTCTTATATCAAAGAAAGAGACCTTTCTATTATGATTTAGGCCTCTATATAGATCGAAGGAAACTCTAACTTGATTATTATAGTGCGAGATTCAGAGTCAAAAAAGAATGAGTTCTTAACACATTGTTGTGCAACACTCAGTTCTAGGCGATGTCTGGGGGCTAAATGGGATGTATTGACGAGTCTGACCTCCAGGACTAGGAGGTCGCTGTTCTATGTATTTATATGGCAAAGGAGCGAAAACTTCTTCATCCTGCTGGAGGAGGTTCTCTCCCGGGCATCGGCGGCGGCCGAGGAGGTCGTCGTTGGAGGCCGACGTCCTTGCGTCGGCGAGGTCCTGTTCCTCTATCCTGAGGACTATAAAATGGCAAGAATGAGTGAATTCATGGTGTTGCAAGGTTTGCAATAAGGAACGTGAGGGCGTCGGCGTTCCGCCGGAGGCGCTAAGACGCTAGGCATGAGTATTTGGCTTGTAAAGACAGTGCTGACAGCGCCCGCAACTCAGCCTAGTTCAACACACATTTACATATCGCTATACTTAATGAATAAATACCTCGTTATTAGGAATCAGGTCGCATTTTTATACAGGATAATGCGCCTATTCACAAGGCTAAAATAACTGAGAAATAGTTCAAGGAGAATACTATTTTATGCCTAGAATAGCCGCTATATTCATCAGTTCTCAATTCATTGAGAACATCTAGACGATCCTTAAGAACAGACTCCTCAAGAATTAGAAGCACCTCCTAAACGGCGGCAAGATAGACAAGGATCGTGAGGACCTCGTAACAGCGATTCGGCATGAGTGGGACAATATATCACAAAAATATATTAATAATACTATAAGGAGTGTTGAGAGAAGGGTTCAGGCGATGATAGACACGGAGGGTTGGTACACGCAATGGTAGAGCCTAAAACACCATGATTAGCCTATATCATTCGATAGAGAACGCAATGACAATCATTTCTATATATAGAACGTTAAGTTTTGCTAGGATATGCGCCAATAGCGTTGATTTATATGGGGGGCGGCATGGTTGAGTAAAATGGCGAAAATGCGGCTTGCGTGGACTTTAGCGGGATTATTGTACGTCGCTACAGAACGAACCGCTCCGTGGTCTCATCTAGGATGTTACCCAGTTGGCAAAGTCATGTATGTTGCTCTTCCTGATCCTCTCCTTGGCGCACAACAGCAATTCGGGGAGCCAGTCCAGGACCTTGCCATCCGGACGGCCGTGCGTATTCTTGTTGTTCTCCTTTTCGCGACCTAGGACCATGAGACCTACAGCGACTCCGGCCAACCACGTCGATACCATACCTTCACCATTGAACCCGGCTGTTATCCATTCGCATGGCGTTGGAGCCTTTGAATTACCAAGGTTCGTTGACACTAGCTTTCTCCCGGTCAGGATAGGATCGAGTCTACCGACGTAAGGAAGCAAATCAAGCGTGAATCCCATACAACCAGTCCATCCTCGGATCAACCTTGCAGGGCTCGAATCTGCTCCCCAATTCTCAGAGCCGAAAGCAACTGGTAGGATTCCTCCAAGGTAGGCACTAATGCTGACACTGGTATGGTCATCACCCCAAACACCAACCTCGTCCATGCCTTGCTCCTCGGACAAATCGATGCCTCCACCGGCCATTATGACATCTGTGAGTGGATTCGCCTCGTTGTGGGGGTGCTGAGTGATGTACTCAAAGCCTGAATTCCGAATCAGGCCCCATGATCGCGAACCACCGAAGTCCGGGAAAGCGTCGCCCGGCCTCTGTGCCGTCATGTGTCCCCTTATAGGGAACAATTTTCCCTTCAGGCCTGGAATGAGCGTTGATGCGAAAGCGTCGGTGGCATGGATCACGTGGGTAGCGGCGATGTCGCCGCGCGATGTCTTTACCAGAAAAGGACATTTGTCATCTTCACCGCTCACCTGTATGGATTCGACCATGGTGTTTGTTTCGATAGAGAAGTTCTGCGGATGACGAGCCAGAAGAAGATGGTACAGAGCGGTAACGAATCGATAAGGCCACAGGGCTCCAGCCGAATATGTCATGACTCCAACACAGTCAGCGCCAACGTGAAATTTCTTGCATATCGTTAATAGAGAGAGACTTGAAGAGTAAAAGCGACCGCTTACCTCCCGAGCCTCGGCCGATTCCCAGAGCTTGATACCGGCCGCGACGTCTGGCACATCCTCCTGCAGCTCTTTGAACATGGCTTTGGCCTTGGCCCACGCACGAGCTTCCAGGAAGACATCGACGGTTTCCACTTCTCGTACGTCGGCGTCAGTCAGTCCCTCGGCCGTGGCCAGTTTGCTGAGAACCGGTAGATGAAGCAGCTGGAATTGCAACAGCTGGCGGGCATGCGCGACACCAAACCTGGACTTCCAGCGGGGATAGTCATCGTACGGGACACATTTTACGTGACCTCCATTGCGTCCTGTGGCACCGGAGCAAATCTGACGGCCCTCCAACATGACGACCGACTTCGAAACGCCCATGGTCTCGCATTCTGTCAATATGGTGTACGCCAGGCTGGCGCCGGACATGCCAGAGCCGATGATGACAATGTCTGCAGAAGCGCCCAGGCTCGGGGACTGAACGTCTACCAGGTCCGGGAACAACGGGTCGCATTGCCAGCTTGAGACCGTCGATTTGGCTGGAGGAAGCGCTGGAGAAGAGATGCGTTTGATCACCCTATTAAACCGATCTCCGGTTTCTTCGAGTTCCCGCAACAGACCTTTCAAAGCTGAATACGTGGAAGAAACGCTAGACCAGACGGTTCCCATGTCTTAGCTTCTCGCTCCTCTTTTCTGCCCTTGTGCGCGCATAGACAACCCCGAGTCCTGAATGAAGCTCACCAGCTCTGGTGTGAAGGTGCTTGACCTGGCCACTGTTTATCGAGCTGAGGGGAGAACGGGGGAAGATAAGTTTGCACACAGAACAACTACTTTTAAGGTTCGTGCCGACATGAGCTTGTCAAGAGCTATATATTGATAACTCAGCCAATCACGAAGCGTTAGTTTTTGGACACCACGTTTTTGCTCCGCCTGGCTGCTTGTCCGTGAACACTGATGATGATGCACCTAGCTCTGCCCTTGCGGCCCCGATGACCCCATACTTTCGGGGGGGTATCTACGCGATGGTGAGAAGGCCCTTACTCCTGGTGAGTCGTAAAGCAACCACCCCTTACAGCTTACTACGGTCATTCTCAGGCTTGACGCTCCCCGCTGCACGATAGCTGAAATGTGAAGCCGCGGTGTTGTGTATGATATTGATGAGCTCCCTACATTCTGCCTAGTGTCAATCAATCACTACTGCCTGCTACTATCGGTCGAGAGGACTACCATTTGCCATTTGCCTTGTTGTCGCCTCCAGGCGCAGCATCGAGGTCTGTGGATTTTCCCACCTCCGCTCCGCCGGTGCTCGTAACAGAGCCGATACACCCTCTCCACAACATTGAACGGCACTGCTACCCTTCCAAAACTTTGACCCTGACGCCTTTGCTGTCCAATTTAGGGCTCGGCAAGAAGAAGTCATGCGCCAGCTCGACGTCAGAGCTGTCAGTCTCGTAAAGTTCCAAGCTGAAATTGCGAAAGACGCCAGCAAGGGCCATGTAGAGCTCGGCGTGGGCCAGGCTACAGAGAAGGAAGAAAAAAGCGAGTTAGCAATGGACGAAGCGACATGGGGCCAGATGGGAGTGTCTGACGACTATAATTTTCGACAATCGGTTCAATCAACAGGTTAACTTACTTGATTCCCAGACAAGATCGTGTCCCCTTGCCGAATCCCACGAAGTACCTCTCAAGGCTGCTTCCGTCTTCCGTCTTGGGAGAATTCATCCACCGCTCTGGCCGGAACTGTCGGGGGTTCGGAAAGATGGCCTCATCGTCGCATACGTCCACGATGGTCATTGAGATGGGTGTTCGGGGCGGGATCTCCCAGTTCTTGTACACCACAGGCCTGGAGAATATCCGCGGGTTTCGCGTGGTAACCGCGTATGACATGCGCACCGCTTCCCGGACGCAACCCGTGAGGAAGGGTAGTTTTTCGAGTTCGGTCCAGGACAAGGGAGCCGAGGGGTCCGGGATGGCAGCTTCGAGCTCCTTGCGCAGTTGCGCGAGGGTGGATGGATTGTTGAGCAGGTGAAATGCCGCGGTCGAGAGCGCCCAGCCCGTAGTCGTGACACCGGCGGCCACCACGAGCTGTGCCTCGTCTTGAAGGCGGCGGGTCTCCTTCTCAGACGCCGGCAGTGACCCTGCAATGAGCTCCTGGAAGACGGTCGGATGTGTCGATTTCTGAGCCGCGTTGCTCAGATCGCCTGCTTTGAGTGCAAGGATCTGCCGACGCAGGTCCTAGTGCAGCAGCCTCGTTAGTACGTGATGACAGCATGACACAGGGAGGGGGGCTTTTGGGGGATTCTCATACGGCTTGCATCCGGAAAACAAGAGCGTACAGTGGCTCAATCTTGGTCAAGATCGACTCTGGAAGCATGTTGAGCAGTTTGGGGACCCAGGGCATTTGCAGCGATAGATGGCCACTGATGCTTGCCGCCATAAAGGGCTCGTGCATGGTCTCGTCGAAGTTCACGCCTTTGACATGGTCGTAGCTGTGGGAGAAGCAATACTCCATCACCACATCGCCGGTAAATGCCATGAATGCCCGGTTGAGCCGCAACACTCTGCCCTCCTCCCGAAATTCGCGGATCCGAGCTAACAAGGTGTCGAGCTTCTGTCGAATGATGTCCTGCAAGTCAAGGATGCGCGCCCGCGAGAAGAATGGATTCAACGCACCCCGCCGCACTCGATGTAGTTCGTCTGGGCCGGTGGTGAAGACAGACGTGTCACAACCGAACCGACCTGCCATCCAATCATACTTGTCCACCCGGCCAGCTTTGGTGTAGAGGGTGTCGTAGAATTCAGAGTCCTGGATGTGTATCTCGTCTGGAACAATACGGACGATGGGGCCTGGCCCGCATCAGAATAGCCTCAGCCTCGGCGGGCAGCAAGACCTACCATATTGCTTGTGCAGTTCCTGGACCTTGAAGGTGAATTGTCCCTGCTTGACAACCTCGTAGTAGAATTCATGCCACCTGCTGATGGCGGCGTACTTGGGGCCAGGGAACTTGGCGAGGGGATGGAAGTAGAGGCGGTAGATAACCAGTCCCACGAGATAAAGGACGTAGGCCCCGAAGAGGCTGGTGACGGGCGACGCGGTAACTGAGAAAACGGTCATATTGAAACTTCGCAGTCCTGTGGAAGTGCTCGAAGTGACTGAGACAGCTCAGCAGGTCGTGGACGTCGCGGGGGCTCAAATTCGAGGCAACTCCCCCTTCAGCATCTGGGGTTTGTATAACTGATGGTTGAAAGAGGTCCCATGTGCGAGAGAGACACAGGTCCAATCAGCCCCGCCATCGTTTGATGCGGCCTCAGTGGCCCAGGCTCCCCAGGCCAAAGTGGTGTGTAGCATCGTCGACAGGAGTAAAAGCGAGATGTAGATAAGACTAAAACGTCCCCTCCTTGCACGAGGGCGGGTCGGGTAATGTCGCACGCCCGTTAGCCACGCCGGACGCAACTCAGTCTCAAGCCGTCCCAGCGCCTGTAGTGGTGCCGATTGGAGGGCCGATCGAGGGCCGTTGGAAGACTGGAGCCATAGCTGGCGGGGACATGTTTCCTACTGGTCTCGTTTTGCAGGTGAGTGATTCGGGGGAGCGGAAGATGCACCCAAGGGACCCAGTCCTGATGCGCTGGCAGCACCTACTGAGGTTCACCATGTCTCCAACACCTCCAAGTACCTCGTACACAGGTCCTGCGCTATACTTAGGGAGCAGCCTAGCGGGCCCGACAAGGGAGCTTCGTCCCTCTGGGCTTGAGGATCGAGCGTTCGTCTCGCAAGCTCTCCTCTTAGCTGCATTCCCCCGTCCTAGGCGCAGACACGTGCCGGTTGCCTACAAGAGAAATCCTTGAGTAGGCAGTCAATGTGGATTGTCTGGGATCGTCGACCTCCCATCCGTACAAGTATTTCAAGCTTCCCTTGTGGTGCCGATGGCCCCGCTGATGGTGGCTGTCAAGGAAACTCAACACGCTGAAACAAGCCTGATCGACAGATCGAGTGATGCTGCACGGCAAGTTGACAACAACTCTATCAAAGTGACAGGATCCCATAAATCAGCACTCCGTTCCGTTCGCTCCAGATTCATCGTCCTTCGACGCCTGAATCCCGGCTGGTTGCTGTCCACCTGCTCGTCCCCGGATGCTGTCTCTAGCCGGCGCGCTTTAGATGAACGAGGGCGACTATCCAGAGTCGGCGGGTGATGGTTTCATCTCCGCCGAGGACGCGTCAGTGGTAAGTTTTCACGTTGGTCGGATATTTCGACAGCAATTGACCGCGCGATTCTTTGATCCTTCTACTAGGGATCACAAGATGATACAGACTCAGCCTTCTCCGACGATGCACAGTCGCGACTGAGCTCGTCGCTTCGGTCGTCGGTGTACAATTACAGATATGAAAACGGTCGCACTTATCATGGGTTCCGGGACGGCGAATATCCAATCCCCAACGACGAGGAGGAACAAGACCGTCTGGACCTGCTTCATCATCTCTTCAAAATGATTCTAGGAGGGAATCTATTCATCACCCAGCTCCCTCCGTCACCTCAACGCATTCTCGACATCGGCACAGGCACTGGAATCTGGGCAGTCGAGTGTGCCGACCTCTTCCCGTCGGCTTCTGTCATCGGCACCGACCTTTCTCCCATTCAGCCCGCATGGGTTCCGCCCAATCTTCAATTTTATGTCGACGACGCCGAGAGCGACTGGGTCTTTGACGATGTCGGAGAGTTTGACTTCATCCACGCTCGCGCCTTGTGCGGAGGCATCGCAGACTGGCCGAAGCTCTATGCTCAGGCGTACCGCAACTTGTCCCCAGGGGGATGGCTGGAAATTCAGGACCACGAATGCTGGCTGAACAGCGATGACGGTGGCATGGCCAGAGCCCCCGCGTGTACCCAATGGATCCATGAAGTAGACAGGGCCAGCACCATGTTCGGCAAAAAGCTCAACATTGCTCATCAGCACCGCCAATGGATGATTGATGCTGGATTCCAAGATGTCCGGGAAGTTGTCCACAAGGTCCCGTATTACCGCCTCTTCAAGAAGTCTCGCCACTGACAGGTTACAGATCCCCATTGGACCTTGGCCAAAGGATCCCAAGCTGAAAGAGCTGGGAAAACTTATGCGAGTGCAGATGACTCAATCAGTACCATCTTTCATGCTGGCATATTTCGTCCGGATACTGGGCTACAGCAGGGAATACACCGAGGTCGTGATGGCGCAGGTCAAACGTGAATTTCGGGATCCCACGTTACACTTATACTTGAGATGGCATTTTGTGTCAGGCAAGAAGCCTGAAGCAGGTTAGATGAGATCTTGTACCTGAGCGGCCATTCTACTATACGCTAACAGCATTCTGCGTTGACAACGCTGCTGGCAGATCCTGTGCCAGTTTCTTGGGTAAGGAGTTGAACAGTTCATGCTCGGGGGGAGGGAAGCACATAGCGAGCGAGAAAATCCTTGGCCAATGAGCCTCCTTCCTGAGGGTATACTTATTCTCAGCAAAGCAAAGCAACCGGAGTCGCTTCACAACTCGTTTAGGGTCTAGGAACTCGAGGGGTTGCTCTGAGCTCTACGCTTTCGCCCTTCTCCCAGGTGACGAGTGATTGGCCTAGGTCTGATTCCCAGTCTGCTCTCGCATTGTGCATCACAATCGGCAAGACCAACAGGGCGGCCTTCCTTCTGTAATGACCTGTAGAGGAATGTTTTGTGAAGGAATTGGGTGTAAAGTTGATACCACTAGAAAATAACCCAAGGCGATTTGCCTACACGGACTTTGCGGTCCGCCGTACCAGGTACTTGTCCTATCTCGCACTCCCGTTTCTCATACTCACCTTCACATTGTGGCCAACGACGGGAATAGAGTCACTTTCTTGATGGGTTGTCAGCGTGCATGAATCGTGTAGGTGTCTGCAACTGACTATCCTCAGGTATAATGACTAGGTCACCATTGGAACTCGGTGTCAAGACGACCCGGTGTCTGATCACTTCTCCGAGCTTCGGCGGAATAAACATGATGATGGACTTCAGTTTCGGGCCTGAGTCGACACAGTGGAGGAGCTCACAATGAGAAGCACAGCACGCGGTACTTTTAGTTTCGGACCTAGAAAGATCTAGGATGGAGCGTTGGGATTTATCTCCTCCGAGAAGCCGCAACATGAAGCTCATATAAGAGCAAGCCGCCAGGCTCACACCCGCTCGATTCAGACCCTCTCAGTACATAAAGCCTTCAACGCGGCAGAACATTCCTGGAGCCGAAAATGACGAGCTCTCATCCCAAAGCCGAGGAACCACAAGTCGACTATGAGCCTACCCAAAGTTCCAACCTCTCAGAGACACAGAAGCCTGAAGACCAAGGCACGCCTCCCGAGTCCTCGAAACCTCTCGACAAACCTGAGGCTGCGGACCAATACTACCATGGCAAGAGACTCGCCATTGTGGTCGCGTCTTTGATGCTGGGCACTTTCCTCATAGCTCTGGACAACGTCAGTACATACCCTCCAAAACTCCCACAGCAGCAATCGATCTGGACTAACAGCCCTTTCTTGATCGTAGACGATCATTGCCACGGCGATTCCAAGAATTACAGATGAATTTCACGGTCTTGACAACGTGTCGTGGTACAGCTCTGCATATTTTATGACTTTTGGCACGTTCCAATCCACATGGGGCAAGCTCTTCAAGTACTTCAACCTCAAGATCTACTTCCTCGCCTCCATCGTCGTCTTCGAGCTGGGCAGCCTGATTTGCGCCGTCGCACAGGGCCCCACGACCTTGATCGTCGGCCGGGCCCTTGCTGGCCTCGGCGGCGCCGGCGTCGGCACAGGCGCATTCACCATCATCGGGTTCATCGTAGAGCCCAAGTCTCGCCCGGCGGTGATTGGATTCAACGGGGCCACCTACGGCATCGCAGGCGTCCTTGGTCCTCTCCTCGGCGGCGTCTTCACCGACAAAGTCAGCTGGCGATGGTGCTTCTACATCAACTTGCCCATTGGCGGTGTGGCCCTGGCCATGTTGTTCTTCTTCTTCAACACCCCGGCCGACGCGAAGCCAACTCCAGCCACTCCCAGGGAGAAGTTGCTTCAACTGGACCTCATCGGTGCTATGCTCGTCATGGGCCTCATCGTCTCGTACGTCCTCGCGCTGCAGCGCGGCGGACAGACCGAGTCTTGGGGGAGCAGCGTTGTTGTCGGCTTGCTCGTCGGATTCGTCGTCATAACTGCCGCGTATATACTGTGGGAAATGTTCCAGGGTGAACGAGCCATGCTGATTCCAAGATTGGTGCGTAATGCGGACACACGTTCCCCCTTCTCACTCTCTGTCTCTATCACCATAGGGTCAGAATTGTATACTCTGGAGCTAGGCAGGCAAGAAACGACGGATGGTCCCGGTCCCCACTGACTCGTGTGTGCACAGTTCAAACAACGCGTTGTCTGGGTCGGGTGCATCTTCCAGTTCTTCTTCGCCGGCTCGTACTTTATCGTCCTCTACTATTTGCCCATCTATTTTCAGAGCGTGTTCGACGCCAGCCCCATCGGGTCTGGAGTGCGCAACCTCCCCCTTGTCATCACGCTTACCGTTGGAGCTATTGCCCAGGGCGTGGTCTTGTCCAAGGTCGGATATCCCGCTCCGTTCCTTATCGGCGGATCTGCACTGGGCATGGTGTCGTGCGGCCTTTTGTACACGCTCGACATCCACACGTCCACGGGCAAATGGATCGGATACCAGATCTTGAGCGGTATCTTCATCGGCTTCACGTTTCAAACCGCCATCGTTGTGGTTCAGGTTCATTCGAAACCGGAGGACATGGCCACTGCTACGGCAATGATTTTCTGTAAGTACTGCAATAACCAGTGTTTATGCTCTCCTCCTCATCCTTTCCTCCCTGAAAGCACATACTTCCATGATTGGTGTGGCTGGTTGCTCCGAGTGAGTGGGTGAATGGATGAATGGGTGAGGGAGTAAGAGCAGATCAAGAACAAACCCCCCCGGCTAATCATGACAATGTAAAGTCTTCCAAATGATCGGCGGCTCATTCACCCTCTCGGCGGCGCAATCGGCCTTCAACAACAAGCTGATATCGACACTTCGATCCACCGCGCCAGGGGTCGACCCCGGCTTGGTCCTCGTCACGGGAGCCACCGAGATCCGCCGAGTCTTCACTCCTGCCCAAGTCCCCGGGATCGTGGCCGCGTATATGCAGGGGCTCAAGTCGGTCTTTGCCATCGGAACCGGCACTTTCGGAGCCGCCTTCTTGGCGTCGATGTGTGCGCCTTGGACGAGGCTTCACCCGGACGACCTGGAGAATATAGAGGGAGGTGCAGCCGCCTGAGTCCCGAGTCCTGGGTGCCGAGAACCACTAGGCCGGTCGGTGAGCAGGGGTGAGTGGTACGATCATGTCATTTCATACGCTGCGAGGGTATGAAATCCGCGTAGCTGTTCTTTGGTCGTGTTTTGTTGTTCGATTTCCTCAGGACGGCGGCGGCACCATATTATATTTTGGATGCCTATGCTCTTCCTCGGTGGACTGAGATATTGTTCAGTTGGGCACTTGGTTGAAAAAAGGACCATGATGCATAATTACATGTGTATAGATTGATAGATTGATAGATTGATAGAAATTCGTCCCTACTCCGCACCGCACAGACAAGCAAGCAAGCCGCAAGCACGCATTGCTATTTATTGCACTTTTATTGATGCTTCTGCCGTAACGACCGGGAAACTCCTCGGAGGATTCGAAGTTTTCCTTGGAAAGGGAGAAAGAGACCGACTTGTCGCTTAGCGACCAAGCTACGTTCGCGTACATGTATGTATGTATGTATGTATGTATGTATGTATGTATGTATGTATGGATATCACATCGCTCACGCTCGCCAATACCATCACCCTGTATAGGCATTCATTGATCGGGTCCAGTCGCTGCTTGCATCTCCATTCGCAGCCTGCGGGTCCATCTGCATCATGATCAGACTGTCGAAAAACACTCCGTCCATGCCAGGAATTGCCCACTCGTTCGCACCCGGCGTGACGCTGGCAGGGTATATGTTGGTGTTCTGCATCATAAAGTCATCAGACGGGAGGGCACTGGCATTAGTCATCTGCAGGTTGTCCGCGTCCGTGAGTGCATGTGGTGGTTGGTCGTTCTCGGAAGGTGGTGAGACATAGCCATGCTGCCGCCCAACTCCCATCTGCAGCGCAGCCGTGGGAAGCTCGCGCTCATGATCGTCCGCGATCGTGCCCTCGACGACTCGTATTGTCCCGATGCCGCCGAGCTTGATGCCTTGGCCCGGATGATCAGGCGATGGAGCGTCGTCGGGCCCTTCCTCAAGGAACTCGATCCCACGTTTTGACACCTTGAACGTGCCACAGTATGGGCCCGTCATCAAAAAAATGCCATTGCTATCTCTCCCGTCGTCACGGCCGTTTCCGGCTCCTTTGGCCTCGTCTGTGCGTTCTTCATGCCACTCGGCGGCATCCGCCTCGATGCGCAGCAGCCGCCGCAGCACGTCCACACACTTGGCAGTTAGCATGTCGTCGTTCGGCTTGGAGATGACCTCGACCTCCTCGAGAACCTTTTCGACTACCGCCCTGTCCCCCAATCGCTGGTGCGAGAGGGCGTTGCCGTTCTTTGCCACGCGATGCCCGTCAATGTGTGCCAACACCAGAGTTATGCCGGCCACGACGGCGAGGAAGTCGGCTAGGCGGCAGCACGCTGAGATGGTGTTCAAGGTGCGAAAGGTGATGAACCGACTCAAGATCTCACGGCTGGCATAGATGCACGATGTTCGGGAGTACTCGTTCAGACCAGAACTTGGACACAGGAGATACGGCAAATGCAGCTGATTGAGCAGGGAGAAGTGCGTTACGTGGTCCCTTATTCGCAAGGCTTCCTCGAGAGCGTCTTCTGTGTCGGTTTGCATGCCGCTACATTCTGCCGGCCTCCAGAAATTGGCCGGGATGGTCTCTGCCGTCTTTCGAAGCTCCCTGTCAATTTCCAGAGTCTGGGCCATGACCTGCTGCGAGGGACGGAGTTGGTTTCGTTCAAAGATCTTCACGGACACAACGGCGTGGAAGGATTCTAGACCCTCCCTTGGCTTTTCGTTTGCGGGTGCGGCGTGCACTTCGGGGTTACTAGTAATGTCGGTGTTGCCGGGGGGGAGGCCAAGCATCAGAGAGACGAAGCGGTCGACGTAGAGAACATGTGTCCATAAACTTGCCCTGTTGGTCTTCGTTTCAGGATCGAGTCTTCTCGGCGCGGGTCCGTTGACCCTGTCAAGAGCGAGAAGTTGAGCCACCATCAGAGCCCTTCTGTGCGCGAGCCATGCTCGTCGGATATTCCCACAGTTGGAATGATGTTGCCCTTCAAGTAGGATGCATTCCAGGCTCTCTAGCGAACTTGAAAACTCATCATTCGTCGTCACAAGGCTGATGGCGGCATCTGCAAGTTTCAACATGACGCTGTGATGGTGTTCGAGTACGCCGGGGGCCTGTTGATGCCGCGGGAAACCCATCAGTAGAGCTGCGACCATGAGCATGTGCTTAGCCAAAAGAACTGGGTGAGTCTGAGGTCCTAGTTCCTTCGCCGCGCCCGCAATTTCTCCTGTACTTCTGTGGAAGAACCCAGACTTGATGCGAGGACAGATTTGCGAAAAACCAGGGTTGGCTTTCATTAGAGTATTGATCTCGTTTTGAGAGGGAAAGGATGCAAAGAGGGCTTGTGAGATCTTGTCCTGGCCACTTGCCTTGGAAACCGACGTCCACGATATCGGAGATGCTTGAAACTCGGGCGTGCAATCTGACGGAGCAGTGAGGAAGGCATTCCAATCTCTCGAACCTTGAAGAATGCCCCCCTAGGCCGGAGTCAGTATTGAAGAACGGGATAATGGATTCTTGAACACACCGCTGGAGATTCACGCGAGCTAACTGACGGCGCAGGCGGCGGACGACTGGCTGCTCTGGAGGAATTCATTCGCCCATGGCTCTCCTGGGTCTGTACTGACTGGCGCCTCGGTCGATCCTCTGTCGTCCTGTGGTCGATATTCTTGACCAACTTATTCAGGAGTGCCTCGACTCGTTCCATGCTGCCAGCGCCATCGTCCACTGGACACTCCTCTTCGGGAACATCCTGACCGATGCATCTTGTACCGCGCCGTTGGCAGGTGATACAAGTCGAGTCTGTTGAGGACGCAAATGTGCATCGAACCTTTCTCCGCTTGCACTCCCAGCAGCTGTGCGTCCCTTTCCTGAGCCTTTTGCGTTTGGATTCGACTTCGCCTCGCTCACACTGTTGATCCGCGTTCATGCTTTCCGATCAAAGTGAGGATGGGACGCCACCATCAGCTCACTCCGGCGACGGTGGTGTGTCTTCATCCAGCGGCAGGACCGTCTTGGAGACGCCGATCAACCGCTATCGTTCTTCCGCCGACTCGGCGGTTGAAACCTGCCGTCGACCCACTATACGCAGCCACCCGCTCTCTCGGCGGAATCGAGCGATGAGAGACGTAAGTCAATGATGACAAAGCATGATCGTCGCGAAGAAGTGCTGGATCCAAGCTAGACACAGACAACTCGAATTTGGGAACACGAGACCCCTGACACGGGACTGAAGGGCAGACAGATCTCTGTCTTTCAAATACAGCATCTGACTTTCAATCGGTGACGGCGAGTCTAGACCTCAACCTCGCTGTTCACTCCACGCAGACCCTGCAGCTGCTGTAGAGCTGATCACCATTGGATCTAGTGTCACTGAATGGAAGATCACCGCAGCTCCAAAGGACTCCTTGACTTAGACCTTCCCGGGCTTCAGAACGTGGTCTAGATTGTGCTCCTGCAGAGACCCTATGGCACAGGCATAACGGCTGCAGTCCCTCATCCAGCCTCGAGGGCTATCACAGGCTCGGTCGTGCCTCGCAGCCATGTGACAACTCCGTAAAAGTGCGAGAAGCTCAGCTCCTGCAAAAGGTCCATGTCATCATCTCGTATCCGACCGCCTTCAAGCCGCGTTGACTCACCAAAACCTAACCCTAAGAAGTAAATCCGCAAGTTCAGCTATATGCATCTCAAAAATCTTCAAATGACACTTCGTGCCCTGCTTTATGCCGGAAGCTGAGGTCTTTGGCACGGGTATAGGTATGGGTGGTACGCTAGATGTCCTCGTTGACAATCAAACTTGAAAAGAACCACAACATCCATCAGTTCACTTGACTTGAACCGTAACTTGTGTCACCTATCCCAGTTGTTCTTGCTTCCGACATGGCATCTCTGAAAACGGTGACGGTCGCCCTGGCTCGCACAGAGAAATCACCAGTCACCTCTACCCCCGAGAAGATCACCTGCGTATTCAACTACATCTGGGAAGATGAGCGCGAAGTGGGAAGAGCTTACCTTTCCACCATCAACGGGTACACCTTCGGTGCTGCCCTCGACGACGGGTCCGGCACGAAGTCCTTTGCAGGGGCTCCCGTCTGGGCAACCAATCAATTGATGGGCGGCATCAGTTTCGAGGTCTCCAGGTTCGTCTTGAAGGTGGGAGCGACTGACAAGGACAACAAAGCGGCGGTCTGGGTGAAGCAGGACGACAAGGAAAAGTTGCTGTACAAGACCTTCAACTATGCATGAATGGCCGAATAAGGAGGGAGGGTTGATCATCTTGTTGAAAGCTATCTAGCCCAAGCACATCCATCGTGCCGATCAAGCAACAAGGTATGCTTGCTGGATTCCGCACAGGGTCTAGTTACTGAAATAAAGCTTCACTGTTTTATCCTGGGCCTGTTCCTCCTTTCCTTTCTTGAGGCGTTCGCTCAAGGTTTCGCTTGAAGGATCAAAGAATGGCACCTCGCCGAAGATGGCTGTGCGCTTGCCTTCCCTGAGCGACGTGTCATAACCTCCAGGCAGAGCCCTGTGAGCAACGACTCGGTTGTCCCAGAATGCCACACTGCCTGCCTCCCATTTCCACCTGACAGTGAGGTCGTCGGCAGCATGAAGATGCTCGCGCAGGAAGTTGAGCGTATGGATGCCCTCTTGACCCTTGAGCTCGGCAATATGGATAACAAACAGCGGGTTATAAAAGAGGGACTTTAATTTGGTTACTGGATGCGTGCGAACCTGTTCACGGTATCAGCCAATGATGTTCACCAGTGCCATTTACTGGAGTGGAGTGGTCCCTTACCAAGGGGTGCTCATGTCTGTGCGGCGCACGGAATGGCTGATAGCCAGCGTTGACCGATGCCAGGAATGTGACCTATCGTTGGGATATCAGCCTCTTCTTCCATTCTGGCGGAAGACACATGTCATACCTCGGAGCTGTGGACGCCATGAAGGCCCTCAAACAGCTTCTGAAACGGCGCGCTCAGTTTATCAAACAATGCCGTCTGGCTGGTGAAGATGGTGTCGCCACCAAACTCGGGGGTTTTGACCATTCGTAACATGGTGTATGCTGGAGGGTTGGCTTCATGAGAATGGTCTGAATGGTATTCACCCGAAAAATCGCCATACGCTCGGATGTCGCTGTCAACAATCAGTCTTGCTGTCTGGCAAGAGGCGTCTGCAGGTACTTACTTATCGCGGCCGAGGATGGTAACGTGACGGGGATCCTGCTGATTGGGATCTCGGTCTTGCTATAGATCGCGAGTATCAGCATCCACCGAACCAAGCGTCAGAGGCCACTCTCCGGGGTGTCTACTTACGATGCCATAGTGCCTAGTCAGCTCGTGCTGTTGCTCCAGCGTAATGTCCTGGTCTCGGAAGAACACTACGCCTCTCTGCGCCATTGTCAGCACTGGAGCGCTTCAGCCATGACATGGAATCATCATCAACCTCGGCCACCAACAGGGCAAGTTCATCCTTTTGTGCTTCGTTGAGTTGACTGAGTTGCACTCCAACCAACTCCGTCCCGATATAGGGGGTGAGATGTCGAACTTGCTTGACTGCAGCGAACAGGCTTTTCTTCTCAGGGTCTGCGAAAAAGGCGCGATCTTTGGGAGGCTCAAAGACTTCAACTTGAGGATTAGGTGCACGATAAGCGAGCACCTGCTCGGTGATTCCGGTACGTGTGGCGCTCATGGTAGTTGCTGTTTTGGTCGCTTAGCCTTGGAGGTGCCTGCAGGAGGTGATAAGGAGAATGCAAAGAAGACCCCAGCGAATAAGTACTTCTTGCGGAAAACAGCCCGAGATGCGCATTTGTCAGGTCTTCATATCCTCTCCCCGGCCGCCCTCGTATGGAGAGGAGCGTATCTGGAGGCATCCATCGAGGGCACATACCTGCATAGCGGATATCTGCGGGAGACGACCATTCGCCATACCTGACAAGGATGAGCAATGGGCCGAGTTGTTTTGCGAAGGCTCATTAGGCGAAAGAGATGCTTCGCAATCGTTATCACGGTTGACGTGCTATCTCACGGTTTATAAGACTGCATGGTTGATCCCCGGGCCCACCTTCGACTCCATGCTATTGGGTCCTGGGCACGGCGAAGACTACAAGGGCCGATGATCGTTGAACCTCCGTCGGAACTCATACGTTCAATAACGGTCCCCGTGTCTCTCTAACCAGGGAAAAGTATCCCATGCGCTTGTGGCGTTGAGCTACTACTATCGCGGCCACGGAGAAGCCAATGATTTCTTAATCATATGCGATGGACATGTCTGGCTTCACCCGCCATGGATTGGCGGCTGCAACTTTACGTGAGCAATGCGACGAAACATGCCAGCCTAGCCCCCATGCCATCGTGCTTGGAGGTATCGAGAGCCTCCAGTCTTGGTCTCTGTCGCAATCTTGCTCGGCAAGGCGTGATTGCACCTAGAAACAAAGCTATGTTACAATATCAAGATCCTTATCATGCGTCTTCTACGGTCTGGTATAAGAGGATTGGCACAGCAGCCTGGACGGGAGGCGACGACTTTTCGACGTACATTTGTCCGATCATCTTGCTTTGTCGTCCATCGGAACATGTCTTCCATACCAGTGCCTCCACCGCGTCCCTCGCATGAGGCGGTCCTTGGGGCTGGCGAGGTCAAGGCCTCCGGTGTTGACGAGAACGACCTCAACTCGTCGGGGAATGAGGAAGACAGCATCGATCTACACAAAGAAATATACGATACCAGCGCCATAGACCCCGTTTTGGCAAAGAAAATGGCGTTGACAAACAATGCGATTGACGAGATTGGCATGACCCCATGGCAATGGAAGCTGTTCTGTTTGAATGGGTTTGGCTACACCGTAGACTCGGTGAGCTCCTTTTCTGTCTCAATCTGGCGAATACTACTAACGCCTTCTCCCGTTTGTTTTAGCTGTTGATTGTGTGCCAATCTATTGCACAACCAGCCGTGGCACAAGAATTTGGCAATCCCAGCAAGCACATTGCTGGCGTGTCTCTGGCGTCTCAAGTCGGGCTCCTAGTCGGTGCTGCCGTTTGGGGGTTCAGCGCCGACATCATCGGTCGACGCATAGCGTTCAACAGCAGTCTATTCATCTGTGCATTGTTTGTGCTTATTGCGGGTGCCATGCCTAGTTACATCTCCTTCTCTGCCATGTAGGTTGGAAACTCTGCCATGATGTCGGGCGCCTCTTCTCTAACCTTGTGACAGGGTAGCCATCTACTCGGCAGGCGCTGGAGGCAACTACATCCTCGATGCGACCAACTTGATTGAGTTCCTCCCCGCAAGTCACTATTGGCTCGTGACATTCATGGCCGTCTGGTGGGCTATAGGTTACATGATCACCGGCTTTCTCGCCTGGGGATTCATGAGTAACTACTCTTGCGACCCCGATGCCACGGTGGCCGAATGTACTTGGGGAGACAACTGGGGCTGGCGATATCTCCATTTCACCTGCGGCGCGCTTGTCCTCGTCATCGCCACTCTTCGTGTGCTGGTCATCCGCATGCCACAGACGCCGAAGTGGTTGATCTCACAAAACCGCGACGAGGAGGTCGTGGCCTCCCTCGCAAAAATTGCACAGCAGTATAATCGCCCCTTCTCGCTGACGGTGGAGAGGTTGGAAAGTATCGGCCGCGTGCTGCACACCGAGAAGAGCGTCTTCTCTGCCTTGCGACTTCGACAGCATTTCTCCCAGCTGTTCAAAACCAAGCGTCTGGCGTATTCGACAATCATGATCATCGCCAACTGGACTGTCATCGGGACCGTGTCACCGCTGTTTAGCATTTTCTTACCGTACTATCTGAAAACCCGAGGGGCAGATACCGGATCAAACAGTAACTGTGAGTCGTCGCCCGAGCAATCCCTTGTTTTTCCATCGAGTGTTGTTTGGAACTGTCCAGAGCATTGACCCCCGCTGACCGTGTATGCTTTTTCTGAATTCGACAGACACCGTCTGGCGCAATTACGCACTCAACCAGGTTTCCGGCCTCTTTGGACCCATCATCGCCGCGGTGCTCGTGGAGACTCGCTACTTCGGTCGACGGGGCACACTGGCCGTTGGCGCCGCCATCACGACGGCTCTGCAGTTCGGGTATACACAGATCAAAACGCCCGCGCAGAACGTAGGTGTGTCTTGTGCGATTTCGGCCGCCAGCAACATCTACTACGGGACGATATACGCCTACACGCCTGAGATTCTCCCCGCCGCACACAGGGCGACAGGGTACGCTATCTGCGTGGTTCTGAACAGGGTAGGTGGCATCGTGGGTGTCTTGGTCGGAAGCTATGCGAACGTCGAAACTACGGCGCCGTTGTTCATTTGCGGCTCGTTGTTCGGTCTGTTGATCATCTTGAGTCTCTTGTTGCCTTTTGAGACGCTGGGCCGGAGAACCGTGTGAAAGTACGAGCCATGTACCTGCGACAGTGCACCCTCCCTGACTGCCTGATGTGTATACATATCTTGCATCATGACAAGGTGAGGATAGCAAACGGTATGATCGTAAGTAGACTGGTAGTGAATAATATTGGCTGGACATCACTCTATTTTGACTTTTATCGCCACCTCGTACCAATTCAGACAGGTATTCATGAACTATGAGCTACGGACTGTGTACAAGGTACAAGTAAAGTGTCCAGGTCCCAGCCATAACAACGTTATACGTACAGACATCGCACGTCGTATAATTGGTGTTCGAAATGCCTTGGAAAAAACAGGCCAAAGCCAGTGTGAAGTGTTGGGGTGATTGAGATATACTTTGTACTAGTGGGTTGGTATTTACCGTGTCAAGGGTTCAGACACCCAAAAGCCTCCAACGAAGGTGGCAGGTAGGTATGTAGATAGACAGATCTACGGCATGCCTCGATATCATACGCACAAGGCCCCCCCATACGAGTCTCAGACAGACAACCAGTCACGTGTATGATGTACTCGATTCAGCAAATGAACTTAGGGAGTGGGTTCTTTCATAGATTGATGACCGGACCATGTACTGCAGGGAGTTTAAGTTCATAGATGGGTGACCGAGCTATGTACTGCAGGGGGTTAAGTTTGTAAATTAGACAGACAGGTATCCAACAAATTAAGCCATCTTCTCAACCACATGGGCATCTTTACGTGATCCACTCGACCCATCCTCCTCCTTGGTAGCCGAGCGTGTACTCGCATCGGATTCGCCGCTCTCGAATCCGACCGTCACTTCTTCGGTCGGGTCGAACGCACCGGCCTCGGCCACCTGCGCCTCGAACGGCATGCCCCGAACCTCCTCGTGACCCGGGACCTTCCAGGCGGCGCAGATGACGTAGTAAGCCAGGCTGCCAACGAGGAAACTCAGCACCCAGCCCAGGGCGTACATGTGCGTGGCGGCGTCGCCGATGTCGTGGCCGAAACTGGCCGCGAACCCGGGCAGGGGCAGCAGGAACCCAACGACGAAGGCGGCGAAGGCGCGCAGGTTGAAGCCGTGGAAGAAGTAGTAGCGGCCGTGCGGCGAGAGGGTGAAGAGGTCCGCGAGGGAGAGGTTGCCCCTGCGGATGAAAAAGTAGTCGACCAGCATTATGCCGACGACGGGGCCCTGGAAGATGGAGTATCCGCCGAGGAAGTTGAGGAAGCCGTTTGCAGTCGCGACGATGCGCCTGTTGTGTAGGGGAGACACGTCAGAATGGGAATATCATTCCTAGGGGAAGCAGGGAGAGGGGAGAGGGGAGCTAGAAAGTAGCGCAAGGAGGGAAGGGGAAAAAAAAAGACAATCAAGCAACGGGATGACGAAGAAATGAAGCAATGAAGCAATGGAAAAAGGGTCTGATGAAAACGTACCAGGGCACAATTGCAAATGCAATCACCAAACATAACAATTGACCGCGGACGATATTGATGTACCTTGGCAACAGGCAGGTGACGTCCGCGGCGAATGGGATAAAGTTACACGCGATCGAGGTGCCGAGGGTGGCAAAGGCGAAACTAGCAGACGCGAAGAAGACTCCTGCGCGTGCTTTGGACGAGTACGATTCGTCGAGAATGCCGTTGAGGAGATCGTATGGGTTCCAGTAAGCTTGACCGTACATGTTCAAAACGGCGGACTGAAGAGTCAAGGTGACCAAACAGTTAGTATTGCTTGGTAAATCCGTGGAAAAGGAGAGAGGGATCACCACAACGGCCATCATTATCAATGGGTCGTGAAAGAGAAACACGAAGACGTACAGTTGAAATGACACCAAATGCAGCACAGAGAGTCTGCCCAATCGGTAGACTGATGAGTTGGCCCCAGAGTTGAGCATTCCTGGTCCTGGAGTATCGCGCCAAATCAGGCACCGTCACCAAAAGGGCAGAGTTCGCTCCCATGACCGAGTTGAACTGTGAGATGATCCCCCACGCCAGTACGGAGGTGGAGGGTTTGGCAACCGAACTCTCGAGACTTCCGGAAGACACTCCACCGTTCTTGCTTGTGGCCCAGATAACGATCCCCAAACCCGCGGCGGGCATGATGACAGACTTCACGCTGAAGAGATGTTGGATCTTGGAGGTGTGGATGAAGAGGAATGGAATCGTGAACAAAAAGGCCAGGAAGAACCCGACCATGACCTGCGTGGTGATGTATTGGTTCGCTGGGATACTGTTGTGGATCTTCGTCCACCCGGGAAAGATACATCTGAGGCAAACCGAGATGAATTGGCCTTCAAAGTAGAGCTGCACACCGCCCCAGATGATACCCAGGATCGACCGTAGGACGACGACAAAGTACTCGCCGTAGATGCCGAAGCTGGACCGGGATATGACGGGATACCCGATGTGGTATCTCGAAGCAGCTCGACCGTTGAGTACGATGACCACCGCAGAGAGCAGGTTGGCAACGAAGACGACGAGCAGAGCGTCACGAATAGTTGCACCCAGGGTGATGAACGAGGCACCGACGGACCATGTCGAAACGTTCCAGGACTCGCTCCACCAGTAGGCGAAGAAGTTCCAAATTGTCCAAGTCTGCCTACTCGGCGGGGAAGGCGCGAGATCTTCGTTGATCAAGATGGACGTCGAGCTCTTGAGTCTCAGGGCCTCGTGGAATGCGGAGGGGGAAGTGAAGGCATGTCTGAAGCGTTGCCATCGCGAAGGACCTTCCATTGTGAGTGCCGTGGAGGTGAGAAAGCGACAGAGAGTCCGAAGTACGGTGGAGGGATGAACTCCTTGTAAGCGAGAGAATTGCAGAACCTAGACGATACTGCTATATGTGTAGGCTCTTTGCACAACTTCGCACCCCACCGTCCGGGAGTGATGATGTCCGTCGGCACTGTGGCTATCATCTTCTCTCAGACGTATCTTCCTCGCTGGCCAGGGTCTGGATGCATCATCTGCTAAGTGCCATGTGAGCGGCCAGAAGGGGCAGTGATAGTAAAACAAAACAGGGTAAGTCAATTGATCTCCAAACCATCTGATTGTCTGCTCGAGCCTTGGCTAGAGTGGGCATGTCCCACGCAACTTTACCATAAAGTGAGTTGGGGCCTGCTGGGCTGGACAGCCTGACGCTATGAAAGGTTGACCTATCGCATAGGCTTCCGTAGCCGAACGCTGGTTGTCGATCGAAGAGGATTAGCTTCAATCGTTTATACACATTTCAGTCCCGCTATATTATCAGTCTTGTGCGGGATGGGTGCTGCGTGGGCATATGTGGACAAAGTCGCCAATATCAAGTATATGTGGCAACGCTTGGCCAGATAT
Organism: Exophiala spinifera; assembly: GCF_000836115.1. Lineage (NCBI taxonomy): Eukaryota > Fungi > Ascomycota > Eurotiomycetes > Chaetothyriales > Herpotrichiellaceae > Exophiala > Exophiala spinifera. The sequence goes on from NW_015622513.1 coordinate 3,510,005, forward strand.
GTGCCGTGTCTTTGCGCGTTTGAAGTCTTACCCTTCTTCACGGGTCTCAGGCTCATTGGTGGTGTGAGATGTCTGGTGATAGCCTTCCAATCGTGGTCCGAAGTTCCTCGGACGAGGAGATGAAGTAATGTGAACGTCGCTTCTTCGAAGTCCTCGTAAACATCCCGCATATGTTATCCTCGCGGCTTGTCAATACCTCCACGAGACCCAGTACGTTAGGGCGGATGATAGATTGTGCATCTCCAATGCACCTTGCTCAAACTCTGAGGGCATATCGATCAAAAGTGATTCTGCTCACTTGCTTCTAGACATCTGTCTTGTCAACCAATCGTGCAGAATTTGTTCTGAAGCTCTGGCACGATGGTGTGCCCACCAGTACACGCGCGATGGTAACAGGATCCTCACGGCACGATAGAAGTGGTACAACACGATCAGTGCCCGTAAGTCGCTTTGCTGAACCTTGGAAGCAAATGGTCCGTAGCACTGGACTGGGAAGAGGAGAATATAGCTGGCCAACTTTGGCAGTATCGTCTCGACATGAGAGCTATTGACGTTCTGAGGCTCTCCTTCTGACTGTGAGTGGCCGCCGGGAAGAAATGATAGAAGGAGAGATAAGCCACTAACGGGTCTCTCGTACTCGGCAATCTCACCCTCGCCGTCCTCATGCTCGGACAAAGCAGAAGTGGCTTCCGCAAACTTGTTGCTTGTATCCTTGGCAGGCTCTGTACCAACAATACTGCTAAGATCTAAGAGCTCCGGGCTTATCGGACTGTGTAGGAGGCGGTTTCGGTATTGATTCCTTAGATTGCTGTTTTTCTGCTCGCTCATTGCGGTCAAGAATTCGATGGGGGAATTATGTTGCATGTGCGAGATGCATACAGAGGGTTGAGCAAAAGCGGGTGGCACGCACTTTAAAAAGACCTGCTTCATACTTGAGCAGTATGAGAATAGGCGGTCTGTTAGTGCGTCTCTTCCATGCATGATGCAAACATCTTCCTGAGGCCTCTTGACATCGTCTCCCATCCAGATCTCGTAATGAAGCAAGCGAGACGTGAGGATGAAGGCATCCAGATGCATCGAAGGGAAGGGACGAGCCATTTCATGCCGAAATCTGACCAATGCTCTGGACAAATGATTATTTGCTGCTGTGGCGTACATCGTTCCCCCGGGCTGTAGCGATGCCCGGTGCCGAGCTGCAACGCACAGAATTGCATTCATCACATAATCGAAATGAAAGGACAATCGTATTGCATAGGCCCAGAACTCCGATTCGCCAACGAGGGTGTGCTGCGTGCTTGTTTGGAAATGATGAAATAGTTCCATGTGCAGTAGGTTCACATTGGCGCCCATTGGACTCGGTCCAGTCTCCAGGTTCACGGGCTGAGTCGGCGAGGATGAGGTCAAGACGGCCGAGGCGGCTCGTCTCGATATATGACAGGGTTCTTTCCTACGCGTACAGTTCCCACAGGGTAGTTCTTCATTGCACTATCGTGCGTCACATCAGTAAGTGAGCCTGGGGTACAACTAGGAGTGGGCGAGATACCTTGATTCGCCTTCTTTTGCAGTTATCACATCCTGCTCGGGATTTTCGATGAGCACGTCGTTGTCGGGCTGGGTCGATGTTCAGAGACTTTGGAACTTGGAAAAGACCCTGTGTTGAGCCCGAGTCAGAAGAAAGAACAAACACGTTTGTAAGGTCGTCGACACCGCGGTGGAGTCCCGTCTCCATGGTCCCCATAACGATAGCGGGTTCGACAAGAAGATGGTTCTCGCTTATAGGAGGTATCTCTCGCAAGAAGGACAAGTCCCGTCAAAGGGGACGAACGCGTGGAACAGTCTTTAGATCCCGGCAACCGTACCTGGCCTATAATTCTCTGCCTTATCTCCGTTTTTATGGCCGAGTTATAGATGCTATGTGACCTCAACTGGCTAAGTTAACTAGTGCAGCTCACATGGTGCTCTTTTTGGGGACTAGCGGTTCGAGTACAGCATCGCTCACGAGGCAAAGGGACGGCGAGCTGAAGAGTATGTTCCAAGTTCTAACGCAGAAGGAATTGATTCGCTTCGTTCCTTGTGCGCCAGCCTGGAGATTAGCGAGCGTTCTGGAGGGAGGCATCGACTCCAGCGGCACCAGCCATGGCGTATGCTTTCGCTATGCCAGCACCGATGCCCTTGTCGGCTCCTGCAACCTCTACGTGGTAGGGAGGTCGTGGGCTGGCAATGTGGGACCTATTGCCCTACGCGCTCTGAGCGTCACCGGCGGGGCCGTTGTATTCATATCAGCCTGTAGATGGGACAGAGATTCTGGTATCGTCGCTGCCGTGTACGACAGTGACATGGAGCTGAAGTTCAAGGATGAAATACAGTTTATGAGTAGATGATAGACTTTAGAAGTGACTTTTAGTCGGCCTACACTTATTGGTGGCGCTTTGTTGTCAACGAGTAGCTGTTGATAGCTGTCCACGAGCGTCACCAAAACGATATCATCACATTCCAGAACGTGATACACCCTCCTGTGATTGTAGCAGTCGGAAAGTTGTATCTCCAATTCTCACAACTAAAATCATTTAATCCCGGGGAGACAATCCCCGGTAACAGACCTCGGTGGGCTTATTACAACCACGAACGAGCTGCACGTCTGAGATCCAATAATGCTCGATGTAGTGTCAGAATTGAAGGTGTCTAACCTTAAGTTCGAGGCTTTACAGTGGAGGCGGCTGCCGGGCGGCAACAATCCGCTCGACACCATAGGCAAGCTCAAGCAACGTCTGCTCTCGGTACGGCAGACCTAGCAATTCCAAGCCAACAGGCAAGCCTGGAGCTGTCTGATCCTGCGTTAGCCCAACAGGCACAGAAATAGCAGGCATGAGCGATTGTGACGCGACAAGCGTATTCGTGGGGAATGTGTCAGCGGGCCAGCGTTGAGCGAGGGCATCTTTTAGCAATGGCGCGGGGATCTGGCAGTCTGGAAAGGCCAAAGCATCGAGTTCGTATTTAGCCATGAGCGAGATAATGGCCTGCTGAAGCCGATCGCGCGCAAGTAGCCTAGATGTAAATGTAGGATCACGTTCGGGCGTACCGGGCCCGAGTGCGATGTCTTCGAAAAGGTCGAGGGCCGGGTGATATTGTTTCGAGCCGTAGATGGCCTTTGTGTCGGTCTTGAGGAACGTGTGGCGAGCGAACCACGCATCGAGATCGGATCTCGAACGCTGTGGATACGTGAATGTGAGAGAGAGGATTTGTGCGAGGTCTGGGATGCGGACGTCGACCAGCGTCGTGCCGTTGTCTTGGAGCGTCTTCAGCGCGCTGTTGATGACTTTGTTTACAGAGTGGCAAGCTGGGTCTGAGTCTGGCCCAAGGGTGCCCTCGAGTAGACCCAGTCGTGCTGACTTGATCCTTTCCATGGAGAGATTGGCTGCATAACTTCCTCCCTTCGGCGGGCCGGCGATTACTGCCGTTGCGGTGTACGGGTCTCGTTCATCGAAACCAGCGAGGACGTCGAGCATCAGGGCGGCGTCGGTGACGGTGCGGCACATAGGGCCTGGAGTGTCTTGAGGTACGAGCAGTGGTGACAAGCCGAAGCGGCTGATTGTACCCGGTGTGCATCGCAGGCCAACGAGACCACAGAAGAAAGATGGTAAGCGGATCGAGCCCCCAGTGTCCTCGCCGACTCCTAGAAGACCTAGATCTGCTGCGACGGCTGTGCCAGTGCCGGAGCTGGAACCACCTGGGTCGCGTACCAGATCGTATGGGTTCTTGGTCACTCCGGATATAGAGGATGTTGAGTGCCAGGACGTCGCCCAGTCTGTCGCGTAGATTTGGTAAGAACGTTTCCCCTTCAACAGTGGTGATGATGATGGTGAGGTGGTTGATGGTTGAGTCCTTCACTTACCAGGCATGGTCGTCTTTGCGAGAACGATGGCTCCAGCTGCTTTCAGCCTCGCCACGAGAGCGGCATCTTCCTTTGGGACATTGTCTTTTGCAACAATGGAGCCGTACGTCGTGGTAAGGCCTTTGGTGTCGGCTTGGTCCTTGATGACCACGGGTATACCGTGAAGACCGCCCTTGAGCGAGGACGTGCTTTTGAGATGTGCATCCAGGGCATCTGCTTCCGCGAGGGCGGTGGTAGAGACGGCGAGGATACTGTTCAGGTTTGGACCGTTGGGGTCTTTGTCCAATCTTTGGATCCGGTCAAGGTAGTACTCCACCACTTGTCGAGCTGTGAATCTCCCACTTTTGTAGCCGTCATGGGCTGCTAAGACCGTCAATTCTCTCAATTCTGAGGCCATTGTCTGTGCTGATATCCCAAACAATGCAGTAGGACTTTATTTTCTGCTGAGCGAACTTCAGAGTATCTCGTCGAAGTAGAGAGGGACTAGGGAGTTATCATGGTGGCAGCTCGGCCGCCGGACATAGCCGCATGGGAGTCTCCCCAGAGCTGCGGTCAAAGTCCGAGCAAAGAAGCAAGATACGCCTTGAGGTCGAGAGCCTGGCAAGTGTAAGTCCACAGCCAGAACATGGAGCTTCCGCTCCCAAGCGATAAAGAAGGTGTATCCTGCTTGGAATGATTGCACGACACGAAATCCATAACACAAAATTCTCGACGCTGCACAAGCCTGGAGGAGAATTCTTAGACTGGCGAGGCTGGACGAGGCTGGACGAGGCTGAGGATGACTAAGAATCTGGGGCATCCCTTCTTGGCAACGGGTTAAGGTTGATCCGCATCTCTGAATCGCGGCGACACAAGATTAGGTATTGTACGCAACAGGTATCCCTCATATCCCTTGATTGAGCTGCACCATGATATCTTTCGCGCCTGTCATGGTATAAGTTTATATACCTAGGTACTAAGAACACCAGAATACCCATGTCTCGACAACCAGCTTCCATCGCATTTGGAAGAGATGTGGTATCTTGAAGGAGCCCTTTTCATCTTGTCTCTACTCGATGTCGCCGCTGCCACAACCTCGGCGTCTGGCACCTCTTCTCTTCCGCCTGGCACTTGTCCGTCTCGCACGGCGAACTACATTACACATAGCCTACGGCAGCAATGCATAACTTCCTCTCGCACGGTCAATTTGACCTCGGCTTCCACTACAACTGACGCTGTGGTTGACTCGACCGCGAATGTTGAATCTATTATTCAGATCACTACAGATAACTCCAACGCTTCCTCGCTCGTGTCCTCCACGGCCACACGCTCCCCCGCCTCTACCTCCGAATCCGAAACATCTGTGACCAAACATGGTTCTGTAACATCGAATCCTGCTGATACGGGAGTTCCTCCGACCGAGGCCACCCATGACGCCTCAAACTCGGCCCCCGAGCCTGCAGAGGAAGATTCGCCCTTAGGGGACGGCAAGTTCTTGTCCTTTGAAGATTGGAAGAAGGAGAACCTGAAACAGGCGGGACAGTCTGAGCATATTGGACGAGCTCATGGAGTCGAGCAACGTGAAATCAAGAGGCGGCCAACACTTGACCAAGACTCTTTGGACGCACTTGGCGATGATGCAGAGATAAATCTTGACTTCTCTGGCTTTGTTGCGGACAATATCGAGCCTCCAACGCAACCGCCGCCGCGAACCAGTCAGGGAATTGAAGATGCGCCAGTCGATCAGGGTCGGGGTCCGAGGGCGGGTGTTCGAAGTAAGGATGCGGGTACCACTTGCAAAGAGAGGTTCAACTATGCTTCTTACGACTGTGCAGCGACCATCTTGAAGACGAATCCCGAAGCCAAAGGTGCGAACGCGGTGCTGGGCAAGAACAAGGACTCTTATATGTTGAACGAGTGCTCGGCTAAGAATAAATTCATTATTCTTGAGCTTTGTGACGATATCTCTATTGACACAATAGTCCTGGCCAATTACGAGTTTTTCAGCTCTACATTCAGGACATTCCGTGTCAGTGTGTCGGACAAATACCCCGTCAAGATCGACAAGTGGAAGACGCTCGGTACTTTCGAAGCGCGCAACACTCGCGATCTGCAGGCATTTTTGGTCGAGAATCCCGTCATCTGGGCCAGGTATTTGCGAATCGAATTCCTAACTCATTACGGAAATGAGTACTTCTGCCCGGTCAGCTTGATCCGAGTTCATGGAACAACGATGTATGAGGATTACAAACACGACCTCACATCTCTACAAGGAGAGGAAGAGGAGGAAGAAATTGAAGCAGTGGATGGAAATAGCGAAGCTGACATTGACGCCTTGGTCCCGGAGGCTGTGGCGGAGCCGTTGTTGACAAAGGTTGAAACTGTTCACACTGAAGTCTCGCTGGAGACGTCTGTCGAATTCGAGCAGCGCGGCTCCGATGAGCGTGAAGAGGAGAATATGCCTGCAAACGCATCGCAGTTGGTCTCACTCGAAACGGTGACCAGCAACATGCCAACATCTCCGGCGAACCTTTCACACGGGTTGGGCGATCTGAGTCTGGGGGCCGAGATGAACGAAATGTGTGACCGCTCCGAAGAGAGCAGAATCTCGAAAGCGGCACAAACACAGTCGTCGACGGCACAACCCACCAGCGAGGAGTTCACTGCTAGTGGGACCTCAACCTCAGCAGTACCTGATACCGACGTTGACAAATCATCTATTTCGGGGTCCTCGGTAAAGCAGACTGGATCCAGTGATACGGAGTCGCCAGATTCCACAACGAAGCCTGAAGTGCCAAATAATACTACCACGAGCAAGACTTCGACGACTTCAGGGTCGGTTAGTGGTACGAAAGTTTCGTCTTCTTACACGAACCCTCCTCCCGCAGCTCCGACTATGCAAGAATCCTTCTTCAAATCTGTGCAGAAGCGTCTGCAAATGCTAGAGTCGAATTCGTCTCTATCTCTCCAGTACATCGAAGAACAATCTCGTGCTCTCCGGGATGCCTTTCAGAAGGTCGAGCAAAGGCAGCTTTCTAAGACCACATCTTTCTTGGACCATCTGAATGCAACCGTCCTGAATGAACTTCGGGATTTCCGACAGCAGTATGACCAACTTTGGCAGTCCACTGTCATCGAGCTCGAGATGCAACGAGAACGTTATCAACAGGAGCACATGGCCATCAATGCTCGGCTCGGAGTTCTTGCTGACGAGGTCATTTTCCAGAAGCGGATGTCCATTCTGCAGATGATTTTGATTTTGATCTGCCTCGGTTTGGTCATTTTCTCCAAGGGGTCCATCCACAGCTATCGTGAAATGCCTTTCGTACAGAGTGTACTCGCCCGGTCCCCAAGTTCGAAATGGCTGAATTTGACCGCTCTGGAATCACCAACCCATAGTCCACCTGTGACCAGAGCAAGCTCTACGGGAAGCGGACGACGACGGCAGGGGATTTTGAAGGGCCATCGTCGTCTTCCGTCAGAAGACACGGCAGACGAAGCCCTCAGCCCGTCAGACCCTTACACCCCTCTTACTCCTGTCAGTATAGATGACCCATCCCAGGTTGAGGACTTCAGGGGCGGCGACCTTGGTGATCCTCAGTTTGACCCAAGTCTCATTGAACGTCCTGGCACAAGCCCGCCAGTCCTCTCTGCATCAGACACACCCATGACCCCACCACTTAAACCTGAGTTGGGAGATCCTCCGGTCGTTAGAAATCTGACCACCTCGACTAGCACTGACGTGAATCAAACACCTCCAATGCTGGTCCTCGAGGACGCCACACCTCCTTCAAAGCAGCTGAAGTGGAATCTGCCAGACAGCTGAAAGTAATTGAGATGTTGATGACACAATGTACAGTTAATCACTCTATGTAATATTAGTTTTTCTCTGGAGAATAGATTCGTGCAGCGAATTCTCATGAATTAAGATCTGCTCCCTCGCTATCAGAACATACCGAGCTGGCCTTGACAAAATCCCTAGGCTTTAGAACGAGCTCGAGGATCAAAGGAGGTTTGAACCTCTTTAGCAAAGACGTGTAGACCTGGTGCAAGTTCGCCACGGCGGTCGAAATGCAATGACACATAGAATGTGCCTCGGGTCACCCTTGGGGGGAAGCTGTTCGAATTCATGTTGGTTCCTAGGGTTCTTTGATCTGAGGCCACAACATCCTCAGAGAAACAATGAATGATTTTAATGTAAATTCGAGATCATCGTAACGGGCTGTATACAGTATACAAGTGATCACTGAACGGTATTTTGCTAGTATCCTGTCTAGACTGTCACGGAGCTCCAATCTGGTCGAGTAAGCCCACCTTGGCCAGCCACTTTGCTCATTGGCTAGCAACGAACGCAACGGCCATATGATGCGTAGATATGAGGGACAGAGAGGAGCGAGGAATGTTAGTATCCGTAGCAACATTCTTCGATTTTGACAAGACAGTTGGGTCTTCTGAAAATAGCAAGTCAATGCATTGAGTGCTAAGGTTTTGTTCAAGCCGCTTCTTAAATGAGTAGTAGAATTAAGAATTGTCTTGAGCCGGACTGGCTTGGCTCTGCTTCTACGATGTGCGCGATCTATATGTACTATATACTACACCTTAACTCATCTCAAAGTTCGCGCCCAAAGTTCGCCCAGCGATACATAGTAGGTATTTGGTATGGGAATTAGTTATATTTAATCATTTATATACAGTACAAGTACATTAATCACTTCACCCTTACAGGTTTCATGAAACACGAGACCAAATTGATTCAATCCTGACTTAACTCAGGGCTAATAGATTTTGAGCTAAATCAGGTTACCCATCAGATTCTTAGTCCATGAACCAGAGTCAAATCAGAGTTGACTCGGGTTTGATCGAGGCTTGCGAGACTCGAGTCAACCCACCATCAATTGAATTATACCTGAGTCTGGCCTTGATTAAGCCCCAGTTCGGACACCGGTTCCTGGTAGTAGTAACTGTGAGCACCCCTAGGGTGGGCCAGGAATCCTATGTAGTATGTATTTTGCTCTTACATCACGAAGTTCGAAACGTTTGTCAGTAGGACTGCGCAGGACTAGATAGTACTAACTTTTGTAGAGACTTAAGCCACTCGTATATTACTAGTAATGTCAATCAAATTTAACCTAGCCTAGTAGCTACTAGTAGCAAGCAGGTTGCTTGGGAGACTTCCACTTTCGTCGAGTTGCTTTTGTGTCTTTTCACGCCGAGCAGACAGAGGACGCGTCACTGGCAATTCGCTCTGTTTGCATCGGAGGTGAGCTATATAGACTACTTGTACTACTAATGCCAAAGATACTCTTCAAGAAACCATACGAGTATATACTCGTATGATTTTGATATGTAGTTCAATCACCCTGATTATTATAGCTGAGGTCGAGCGTGAGAGATCTACAGTTGTGCTGATTGAGTACTATCAGTACTTGCTACTGTTATGCCTCCCTGGGTAGGGAGGGCATCAGACCGCCCAGTGGTTTCAGACTGCCTGGAACTCAGATTCGGCATCATTTCGGCTGAGAGTCAGAGCGCAGTATGTCTAGACCCCTTCAATAGAGATTCTAGATCTGTGTCTGTGCCTTGGTAGTACGGTAGTCGTGAGCAGTGTTGTTTTTCCCTTTACGTACACGCACTTAGCGTTCAGCCCTGGATGACCAGCGAACTACAGAGTTTCTCGCCCCCAGGACGGTCAGGAAAAGGTAGGGTCAGAGTCATTCGTACGACATGGCGCTGGGAGTTAGAATAGTTTCGTGTTTCTGAAGATACGGAAGATGATAAACATGCTACCGAAATTTCCTAATTAGGTAAGACTACTGTGCACTCGAACAATCGATCAACTCCCTGAGAAGGTAAATAAGGGGACACTAAAGAAGCCCCCCATACTCGAATAACAGGTAGTACTTAACGTCTAATATAGTACTGGTAGCACCTAACCTTCCAGTTGGACTCATCATAGCCCCCCCCCCCCCCCCCCCTTTCTACAATATTGACCTCAGGCAACTCCGTACGCTTGGGTGACCTTTTCGGGTATCTGCTTTTCCTTCCAGTTGGACTCATCATAGCCCCCCCCCCCCCCCCTTCTTTCTACAATATTGACCTCTACTAGTAACCAACCAGGGGTGTGTGTATTTAACAAAGAGATCATCCATACTGATATTATGCATAACACTGACTCGCAACTCATTCATTCTCATGCGAAAACAGATCGATCACACTTTGCTGCTAGGAGCACTTGCTTCTGTTCTAATTTCCAAGGCTGATTGCTTTATTGATACAGAGTAGATTCGGCAAGAGACGTAAGTGCTTACGGAACAGCAGCGATCAGCTACTTACCATTCATTTACTACGCGTACTAATCTGTAGAAAAATGTGAGAAAGTGGTAGTAGAACGTAGCTACCTACTACTACGTCAGTTTAGTATAGAGAGAAAATGTGTTGAAAATTAGGAAAGGGGGGGAGGGGGTGAAGACCCGAGGCCTAATTAACATTATGTACTTTAGGGGTGAGTGATTATAAGGGGGGGCCACTAAACTGTTAGCCGTAGTAAGAGACGCTTCTGGTTCCCCAGGTCTCGCAGAGAGAGGCCCTACAAGACAACACTAATGGCTCAGCGAGATGACCGTAAAGCATGAAATCACGTCTTTTGGCTTTTGTGTATGAGCCCCCCCATTTACTTTGTAGGTGAAGTTGCCCAGAGATGTAGCCTACAGAGTACTACTAACTAATAATGCCCATAGTAGTCTACTAGTGACTGTTCGCTTCTTTTAGGACCTAAAACTAGTAATACCAGTACTGATACTACTACATTCTGTTCAGGTTTTTCCACGCAGAGCACTACTACTATTATTATATTATAGTATCAACTGATACAGATCTGTACCGTTGCACATTGCGTTAAAGTCATTGTTGATTGTAAAACTCCTTTAAAGGGCTACCGCTATCGACTATCAATGTAATAAAGTAGTAAATTCGTTTCGTGTCGTAAGTGGCTTTGAGCATTTTGGTGTAAAGCCTCATTTCAATTCAAGCTTCCTCTTCTTCGTCTTCGTCTTCATCCGATCCAGATTCTCGGTCGTCGATTTCTTCGTTATTACCTACGTGTCCTGGACCCACAGGGCCGGCCACAGCATTGTGGTTCTGTTGAGGGGGCGGTGGAGGAATAGCAACAGTGTCGGGTCTAGCGAGTCCAGGCGTACGTGGTGGTGCTTGGGCGGTCCCCGGTTCATCGGCCGCGTTACCACCGTTTTGTGGTATTCGAGGGTCTGGCAAGGCAATCGCCGCTAGCGAACCTGGTCTGTACTGGTCTCGAAGTCGCTGGATTCTACGTATGAGATCTCGTGCGAGGACGCCCATGTCTTCCAATTCCTGAAACTCTGTCAAGTGCGGTGGTACAACGTGATGATGGTAATGGTGGCCGTGGTTCATGCCTAAAGGCCTCTGCATGGGCGCCAGCAGTGCTTGCATTGCCGGGCGATTTGCACCAGGAGGGTGCTGAGCAGTACTGTTCGGAGGGCGCCCTGACACAGAAGCAGCATGATGCGGTGGAGTGGGATTGGTGGTCGGATGCAAGCTGGTGAAGAACTCAACGAGACCATCGATGGCTTCCTCGGTGGTTGCAAGCGATCCGTGTCCGCCAAGTCGCCGCTGCTCGACAGGTTTGCGTATTCGATCCCTCCTCTTTTTCATCTTCCTCGACGATGACTGTGCTATCAGGAATGCTTGAGACCTTCTCTTGCACTTTCCAGACACCATCCTAGCCCACCGGCAATTTGGGCAGAAAAAGAGGGGTGCATGCTCGCCTGATGAAACTTGCTCCTCGGTTTGGGGAGCCATGCAGCCCTTGCAAGGACATGGAGGTTCCAAAGTGCTCATGCAATCCCCGCAGATGTTGATTCTGCACTCGAGGCACTGCTTCATGATGGCAGGACAGCGCCGTCTGTGGTCTCCGGGAGCACGTGTAGCCGGACAGAAAAACGCCTGGCAGCCTTGCCATATTGGTAATGCCGGCGGCTCATCTTCTGGACGCAGAGCACTAAGAGACGGTTCAGGCGTTGCAGGGTTTGAGTGAGCTGAAGGCGTAGGTGACGTCGATCGTGACAGGGGGCCGGTACTAGTCGATGCTGGCGACAGTGGTCGATGAGGTGGATCAAGATCAGCTAGGGGGGTTCTATGAGCGCGCAAGGCTTGTCTGAGTCCAATAGCCGGTGCCTCAACATCATCCCTTTCGACTCCATCATATAAGCCCTCAGATCTAGATGGTAGTTGCGGGTTAGGAGGTACCCATCGACGGGTGGACGAACCGTCCGGCCTTGATCTCGCCTGGTCCTGTTGCGCTGCTGGCTTCTCTGCTGCCAGCCTCTCCTTTCGATGTCGTACCAATGTGGCCAAAAGTTTCAATGCCTTTTGTCGAGACTTATACTCCTGCCTCTCTGCAACGACATCCCTATAGCCACAGATCCTTACCTTCATTCGGTCGCCGATGTCGTGCTTGAGACACAATGATGTTGCGCAGGCCTTACATTTCAGTCTCCAGTGCTCTGTACTGTAGCACTCGTCGCACAGAACCCTAGGTATCGAAAACGACGGAGGCTCATCGGAGCTTAAGGCTTCGGCTGTCCTGAAGAAGCTGTCGATCGATGGCCATCGACCACCGGGGCCTTGTTGCACCGATTCATCTTCGACGGCTGGCCGTTCGGAACCAAACTCTGGATCTTCCCACCCCTTGCCGATGGGTAGAGGAGCTGCTCGGATTTTGTCCGTTTCTCGGCTGTTGGTATTGCCAAAGGTGATACCTCCGCCACCAGAGAACACGGGCTCGGTACAGCACCATCTGAACTTGATATTTGGCATCAAATTAGGATCAGCATTTTGAGCGCCATTGGCTCCATTGGCAGGTTGGTCCTGATCCTGCATCGTGCAAGGAGACACAGCATAACCTGGCGCCCACCAGAACTTGTTCCGCTCCTCCTCTGGTGCGTTTTTATTCCGTAAATACGGTCGGTCGAATGCACAGCTTGCACAGAGTGTTTTCCTACACCCAGTGCAGTGCATCATCACCGAGCATTGTTCGCATCTTTCTAGAATTTCGGCGGAGCAGTTATGACACACAATGTCTTCAACAAAGTCTTTGTGAGTCTGGCGAAGATGTGCCGGCGTCGCCTTTCCTTCTCTGCTTACTCCGATGGCCTCACCGTTAACACCTTCCTCGTCAAACTCCCAACTTCGACCATCCCGCCTCCGTTTCTTCGGCGGAGTTGAACTATTAGATCCTAAAGTTTCAACCGGACCCAACCAGTTCCGACTTCTCCATAGACGATCATAAACCACCCAGACCTCTCTCGTGCCCTGGGGCATTCGCATCTTCACATAGCCTCTCCGGCGAAAACAGCGAGCTCCGGGTGTTGTGCACCATGCAGTATCGGTCCAGATCCCCAGCTTATGACAGGTACTGACCAGTTCATGAGTAGGCTCACTATCGCTTTCCTTCCGTGACAGGCTGCTCGGCAGGTATGGTCTGCGTCTATGATGGCGGCACCGATATGTGTATAAACTCTCCAGAGCAAGCGTCTCAAAGCCGGTTGGACCTCGGGCAGGTTGGGACTCTCGTGCAAGAGCGTGCATCTGCAGCCAGGGATTGATATGGTATTTCAACGAGACGTTCTTGCAGCCACGGACAGACACATGCCTCAGGGTATCTCTTCTCAAAATCAAAACGGTCGACGTGAGTGTGGCTCCGCTAACCGCCGTATTGTCCAGTTCGAGGCTAACCAGCCTTGTACTAAATGGATTGATGATGTTCAGGAGGATTTGATCGAGGGCGTAGTTACTAGACTGGCGCTGCCCAGTAGCACCATTGGCAGTGGCGGCAGCATTCGAAATCGTAGGCTGGTACAAACGCCAGGATATATAGCGCCACGACGTGGGAGACTTTGAGAGAAAGTCCCGAAGGAAGGACGAGGTCTGGTAGAGACGAAATATGGTGTCGGTCGGTACTTGAGCAAGTAGCGACTGGAGGATCGGTGGATTGCAGGTAATTAGGAGTTCGAAGGACGATGGGCCAGACCGAGTAGGCAACTCTTCGAAGTCCATTGTGGGAGACGCCATCTATTCTCTCCGCGAGGACATGGATAGACTCGTTAAACGGTGGCTCATTTTCCGGCCATAGGAACTCGAACTCCAGGAGAGTCAAGACATCGCGTTGCTACCAACAGTGGTCCGTTTATGTGAATCAGGCTGTGGCAGTGAGATTGTATCGACGAGGCGTTTGTGCAGGAATGTCGACGTGCAATTGACGACAGACACAGGGCGGACGTTGATTTGTGAAAGGCGCAGGCATAGGGTCACGTGGATTGGATTGGCGGCAGCCTTGTGATGGAGAGTCTCGATCGGGGCGTCAGACTCGGACGCTGCACAGTACGGACTGAAGCCAGTGGTGATGGTACATATTGGCATTCAAGCTTACCACTGTGCACGTCAAGTGTTCTGTCGCTGAGGCCGGAGTGATGATTTACCTTCCATGATCGAGGGAATATGTCGGCAACAAACGCGCGACGATCTGTGATCAACGGTCGGGAATATTCACAGCAAAATGAACACTATCCGAGGGTTGGTTATTCGCATCCCTCTTAGAGAGGCAGAGCGATGGTAGCTCCTGACTGCTAGCTAGGTAGCCGTGGGAGTAATACCCTAGCTAGAGAGACACGCTCACCATCGCGGCCGGGTACTCCAACAAAGTCCTGACTCTTTTGTCCTCATCGCGCATCAGATAGCCAACGATTGACCTGCATTCCGTTGCGCTTCTTTGACTGATCCACCACTGTTGTGTTCTAGTCATCATGGCAAGCCAGTGAGCCAGGATCAGCAACGCCCGTTTCTCGAGCCGAAGTAAGAGTTCCTTAAATTTCCCATCCAGTTTTCCTACAAAGGCAATCAACTTCGCAAAGTTGTTCAAGCAAGGTCCCAAGTGACGGTAGGAGAGCAGATGACCGAGGGGAACGTAGAAAGGATTGTCTTCCGGAGATGACTGCTCCGTGATCCCGCAGAGGTCGAGAAATAGTGTGCGTGTTCGGTCCTCCTGAAGATGGTTCCAAAATGGGAGAACGACGTAGCCGGCATCTTGCATCACTGGTCCCCATATTGACTGCAATACGAGATCTCCTAGGCTTCGGCACACCGCCTGGTAACCTTTGCCCATCTCAAGCCACTGGAGGCACTCACGCCGTCGCTCAAGAGGTGCATCGACAAAGCTTTTCGCTGCATCAGGTCCTGGATCATCAAGCATGTACTGATGTACACATACGAGCATCATGGTAGATATGAGAGCATCTATGGATTGAAGCACGACGCCGGATTCCAGGTCACTGCGGAAGAGCCGCAGGGCCTCCTTCCAGTGATATGCGGCTGCCAGTCGGTGCTGTCGATGTTGATGGGGATGTTGATCTGCTGGGATAAGATGACAGAGGTGTTCAGCGGATACTCCATTGACCGCGTGAAGCAGCGCGGGGTTTTCCACCACAAGCTTGTGCATGCATGTCTTGATTACCTGTTGCGCTAGCTGCGATCCCATGGAGCAATATGTCACTGTGTTGAAATGATGGAGAGTCTGCAAGATCGGTGTCATCTGATCCGGTTGGCCTACCATGCTTGGAGTGGGTGGAAGTGGGGTGATATTCAGGCGGCTCAGCGGTGATATGTATGTGATCTTTGCCCTGGTCGACGAACCGGGGGGCTTCGCAGTTATAGCAGTCGGATCTTCATACTTGTTCTTCGGTAAAACCGTTCTCCTAGCGTTGGGAGAGCTCCCCTGAAGATAGTCACATTCGAGGCTA
This sequence comes from Exophiala spinifera, assembly GCF_000836115.1. Classification (NCBI taxonomy): domain Eukaryota; kingdom Fungi; phylum Ascomycota; class Eurotiomycetes; order Chaetothyriales; family Herpotrichiellaceae; genus Exophiala; species Exophiala spinifera. Next base: position 3,525,704 of record NW_015622513.1, read on the forward strand.
TGGCTCTGACATTTCAGGCAACCGCCCTCGATATTCTCGTCACACTGACATACATCAAATCAGGATGCAATCGGTTCGTGCGGGAAACCACCTACCTTGATTCGCCGTTGCTTACATGTTTTGCAGCCGGACCTCGACTTTCTGTGAGACTTCCGTGCATGGACGGCCGTCCTTCGGACCTTCGGACGTCTTGAATATGAGTGAGTGGGTATTTTCAAGACTCCTTGCATGAGCCTTTGTGCTTCGCTGGGTGCATGGCGCGTTTTGCTGGTCATTGTCGCTACAACCATCTTCTGGCATGATCCATGAGTATTAGCCAGATGAACCACGAGTCAATATGCAGTCAACGACGGAAAAGTGATGTTGAAGGGTGTAAGTGAATACGATATATACCCGTTTGCAGATTAGGCTCCAACATATCTTCGAGCATCGAAGAGAGAGTGTTCTGATGCCAGTAGTGAGTGTTTCGGAAGATGCCCTCAATTCCGCAAACGGAAGTCAGCCGTATTCCAGACCAATCATATCCCAGTAGACTAACCTTGTTAGACGAGGCTATTGAAGCATGGAATACTGGATCTGTGTAGGTCATGGACAAGTCAGGTTAATTCATATAAAAGGTATGTGATTCTACCTGGGCCATCTATGCACATCCAACCTCCCAGTCCTCACAGACCAGATTTCGCCCGTCAGCTCATTACAAGACATCTTTGTTAGTCGCGCTCAACCAAGACAACAGCCATCATTTGCACGTTGAAATGCGCCATGGAAAAACTCCTGCATAGCCGTATAATGGAACAGAATCCCTGCAAGAACGGCAATGTGCCAGATGTTATGACTACCACCAGCGTAGTCAAAGAGACCGGGCCACCATTTCTCGGGAACTTTGCTGGCATATATAATCGCGCCGGTCAAGTAGACCATCACACTTTTCGTCACCGGCGCATAGAAGTAGAACGTCCAAGCAACTCCCCTCGTATAATTTAGTTGTATGACAGGAGCGAACCCTGTAACGGCCATCGTGACGAAGAAAGACACACGTGCCCACGCCATGTCGGCGCGATTGAAGCTTTCCCGCCAGGGCAGAATAACTCCGGCAATTCCAAGTAGAGCCGTCATCGTCATGTAGACGGCACGGGAAAGCGGCTCGCAATAGAATGCCGTCCATTCTGTACTGAGAATGCTGGCTGCCACCAAGAATGAGATACCGGTGTAGTCGACACAGGCAAACCGATCTAGCAGGCACTTATCTGCAATGCTGTTCATGGTGTGCCACATGATTGAGCAAATTAGGCACTTGCAAGCTGCGAGGAAAAAGGAAGCCGCAATCAGGACGTCCCATTTGCTGGACAACGGAAATGTTGACGAGGCGGGATAGTAGTAGAAAGCCACTGCAAGCACGATGATCAAACCGATGCCGTGAGACCAAATGTTGACAGTTTCATTGGAAGGTCGGAAAGCCGAGGTGATGCATTCGATCTTGGTCCGGTTGAACCGATAGCCCCGGAGAATGTGAGGGTTGTTTCGCCACGGCACGGGCAGGTCGTCGTAATGAATCAGCCTAGATTCGGCCGCGCGACTCAGAGCATGAGAGATCGATTCAGCAAGCAGGTCGGTTGCCCGAATAGCTTTGTCGAACCCGTCCTCGAGAATCTCGCGCGTCGCAGTTATAGAGTCATCGACTTTCTTCCATCCGGAATCAAACAACTGCTTCTTTCTCGAGTGTGCCCTGGTTTCCAGTTCGGAGAGATAGCATTCCATCAAACGCAAGCTTGCTTGTGCCTTTTGCTCGAAGGTCTCGCGGGAAGGCATCAGATCATTGTATCGACTCTCTAGCGTTTCGACAAGTATGTTTGCTCGCTGCCGTGCTGCGCCCCACAGGAGCTCTCCAGAATGGTACGGTGAACAAGAATCCCGCACATCTCTGACTATCTGAAAGGCTCGCTCAAGTTGTGAATCGAGACTCAAAATGCTTTCTTGCCTGTATTTTTCCAGCCTATCGACTCGCTGTCTGAGCTCAGTGAGGAACAAATCGACCCGTACAAAGACTGCATCGGCATTACAAATACTCGAATTGCGTCGTCGCGAAGTGTTGTATGAATGTCGCCGACCTCTAAGGAACAGGGCAGTCCGCTCGTCGTCTCTCGAGGAACTGGTGGCTGGACTAGAAGAGGAGGATTCAATTGTGACGGCGGACGCTGTGCAGGTCATATTGCCTTGTCTACGCTCATGCGGCAGAGTCTGTAATCAATGCCCGCAGATAGACAAGCGACGGCAGTCAGGTAGAAGATCGCTTTGGCTTGCACAGAGGCTAGTAGTAGGTTGCGTGGAGAGTGGTACGGTAGCAGCGTGAGCTTGTCGTAGGAAATTGGATATGGTTCGGATAGCGCAAAGTGCGTGAGATTGGGCCGGGAACAACAGGACCGGAGTGACGGTAAGGGCTGGATGGAGTGATTGAATGAGTGATAGGTGAGGCTCTACGTAGGTCAACGGACATCGAGAGAAGAAAAGTAGTGCGGTTGACAGGATATGATGATGGAACCGACGGCGAAATGTGCAGGAAGAAGGCGAGAGCAAAGACGCCGCAGTCCGGCCACGGCGGGCCGAAAATCACAACGTCATTTCAGCCAATTTCTCACCGGACGGCGGCGTCTTTGACGGGTGGCTGGAGAAAGTTCGTCGAATGACATTTGATTTGACATGACAGCCAGATCTGTGGAGACGAACAGCCTTTAACCCTCTCGGGATCCTCGTTCAGGGACCTGATCTATAGCACGACCTCATACCCGCCCCTATCATTCGCAGATTGAAGCAATCGAGACTCCGAGATCGATTTCCACAATGCCAATCCATCAAGTTCCCACGCAGCCATAGGCCAAAGGACCCCAACAACCTCCATTCAAGCAGTTTGCTCCCCCCAACCTTCAAGTCAAAGGCTCGTGGCTCTCAGACAGGTGCCTTTTGTTTCGCTGTTGGGCAATCTTTTAAGGTCTGAACGAGTGATGATGATGACGAGCGGCTGCTCCGAGAACAGTACTCTTGGTCACTTTTAGTCCACTTCCATCACCTCTCTAGCCAGATTCAATCAACGGCGACCTGGTTATCTATCGAGGCAGATAAGGACCATGGTGTAATGCACCACATCGCTCCCAGAGGACTCAAGATCGGGTCTTCGAGAACCTCGACATTTTGTCATTGCTCCTCCTGAGAAGGTCACTTCACTTAGGGTCTTCCTTTCTTCGAAAACGGCCTTGGAGCCAGCACCGGAACATCTTGATCCTGCGCTGCCGGTTGACGATGAGTCTCCGGTCAATGTCGAGATTCAGAATATCAAATGTGTCGCCCCAGATCTGCTCGAGTTCTTCTTTCTCGAAAAAATAAACTCGAGTTCCATCCCCGCGGACGTAGAAATTCTCTTCCATCCATCGTCCAGCCTTGAACCTGACCTGCGCAAGATCGCCCCTGCCATAGTCCCGAAAGAGAACCTCACCGCCCGGTTTCAATATTCGTTGGATGTTCCTAACAGCCTGCTGCCATTGTTTCGGGTTCAGGGCGGAGAAGATAAATATCATGATGACTATATCGACGCTGCCCTCGTCAACGCCTGTAGGAAGATGTTCGCCAGCTGCATCCCAAACATCAGCTGCCATGACCCCGCCACAATTTCTGTAATCATCTGCGTCTCTCATGGTGTCCACTGCCTTTTTGCTGAAATCCACGGCGAATATCTTCAATTCTGGGTTCTCATTCATTCTCAATATGGGAAATGCAGTGTTACCAGCACCAGCACCAACTTCGAGGATGATTTTCTTCCCAGCGTCTTTTCTGGTAACGTCGTTCAGAACCGGGAACTCCTGCGCCAACCATTTTCGGTCCTTGAAAAATGTGCTTGTCTTTTGCTTGTAGAACAGATCCCACCATTTTTCTGGGTGCTCATTAAAGCGCGTACGGTCAAAGTCAGAGACTGGAGCGGCTCGTTGGGCTGCATATTGAGATTCGCAATATTCATGATGTGCTTCGTCGGGGACTACATGGTCCCAGGCATTGTATTCAAAGACATCTGCGGATTCTGACAAGTAACGCTGACCGAACTGGAATGGATCTGTCCGCTTTGCGCTCGTAGCAGGGTCATGGGAAAGATGCGGAGGGATAGTTGAGCCTTCAGGGCCTGCGCCGAGGTCTTTGTCGGAGGAAGTCTTCGTTGAACTCGTCTCGGCCTCCAGTAAGACATTGTTCGCCTGGGCGTCTCCAGGATCAGCGTCCACAATGGTTTCCATGCCTCTGTCTGGCGCCATGGCATAGGTTGAAAGTATCTGCATGGGAGCCACTGTCCTTTCACTGGAAGATTTGTGGTGCGGAGAATCTTGGACTCCGATTGGTGAGCGCTGTCAAATCCAGGCATTCCGCCGACTTGTTGTCCTCGTTGTCCTTGACTTTCCTGCTATGACCAGAGATGCCCGCCTTCATCCGATTTGAATACTGCAGACAGCCTTAAGCCATGGCTATCGAGGATCTTGTTACGGATCCTACGTTGCAGCCACTGCTGGAGACATCCCGCACGACGCTTTCTCAAGTCCTTGCCGTGCTATCATGGCTCGAAGCAAACTCCACCACTGACAATCCAACCTCGGAACAGAAGCTGGAACTTGCGGAGCGACAGAAGATTCTCTATGCCTATGTGGCCAAACTTCGTGGTCAGCATCGCCAGGCTGCCTTCGGCGCAAGGGCGACAAAGCAAGAGACCGCGGAAGCGAGACAGGAAGTAGATCGACTCCTGCTTCAGCTTCAGAACTTGTACTACGAGCAGCGACACCTGATGGGTGAGATTGGTGCCTGCGAAGGATATGAGTATGTCGATCCTCTTTTCTACCAGTTTCATCTCTAACAGCATCTACCAGTCATGCGTATACACACCTACCGCTTCTTTCACTTGACGAATATTTAGCGCAGTTTCCCGACCAAGCAAGACTTTCGGAGCAGGAGTTGATGCCCCTGCGGATTGAACATGAGAAGCAGGAACGCGAAAAGATGGAACAAGAGCGACTAGAACTCGTGAAGATTAAAGATGGGTTGGTAAAGGAAAATACCCGGAAAAAGGATGAGCTGAAGAAGATGGACGACAAGCTCGAGGCCATGATCGATGGTTTCACTGCCTTGCAGGAAGGTCTAGAGAAGGAGCTATGAGGCTGTCAGTGATTTCTTTCTGCCTCTTTTCCATCTCAAAGCAATCAGCTTCACAATACGGTGGAATTGACCCACACGCAAGGTATCACAAGCGAGAACACTTGGACAACTTTATCGATTCACGCACATATCAGCGTCATGGGCGATGTAAGTCAACATACCACCAAGCCTCCCTACAACGTGGCGACAAGTAGGCTAGGACAGCATGGCCAGTGGAAACATCGGATTGAGAGGAACCGCGTGTTGGCTACTCCTTACCTCGCGCCAGAAATACGTGCCGAGGCTTTCAGGAACTATCCCCAGCCGATGGAAGAATATTTCTCACATTCCAAGCAAGGTCTTCCCCGGCTGTCCTACTCATCAGTCGCCAAACAATCGAGTTATCACGCCCTACACAAAATCACCAGACACATCTTCTTCTCTCTAATCCGCCCACAACTCTTCTCAAAGGCGATCATCCACGACCGGGAGAAGAGCCTTTTAATTGATGTTGGTAGAAACAGTAAGCACTGTTCTAACAGTTCCACATCTTGCGCTCAGATACAACAGACCGATCATCGAAGCGTTATCGCTCCATTTGCATATCAACAAACGGGAATACCCCGACTTTCGAGATGATACAGAGTCGGTGCGATTTTAAGAACTTTGACGACAGCGCACCTTGATACAAATGCTCTGAAGCCATGCACAACGATCGGCCAATCCGAGGAGCAGCCAAGCTCACAGCCCAGGAAGCAAAAAAGGATAGGACAGCTGAGCGGCCGTGGGAGGAACATTCGGATGACGCAGCATTGTACGAGTTCAAGGGGCTTGTCGAAAAGGGCGTGAACTCTGACCATGGCTGAATCATGAGAAGCAGCTCTAACCGTGTCGTTCTGGGACCTTTAAGAAGGGGGTAATCAGTGGCAGGGCGATGGCCGAGTTACTCTGTACGGAGGACAAATGGCAATGCTACGAGCAAGGCCATTATCGAGGCGATGTGTCTCAGCAGCAATGCTCCATATTCCGTATAGTCAAGCAGTTTATGATTATGGAGAAGCCCTCTCTGTAACTCATCTGAGATCAATGAGATTAAAATAGCATAAGTACAGACTTAAGCTTATCAATAGACACCATGTTTTTGTGCTTATGTACGTTTAGGTACAGTACATACAAGGCAGACACGCAATTCGGCCTTGGCGGGCAGCCTCAAATCCTCCTCCGTGCAGCCGCAACCGTCCCTGCTTGTTAAGTGAACTCGTGTCACAACAACGTTTACAGGATCTGAGAGTGATAATTTTCTAAAGCACATCAACGCGGACTTAGACGTGGACCATGGGTATCGCCTTGCTTTTGTGTTGTTCCTCGGAAGCCCGCGGCGCAAGCCAAGTTGAAACCGAAACCCGCTATACTCGCATCGTCTCAGTCAGACCTACTCGTCCTTATTCACCCAGGCACTGCGAGAGTCCTCCTCGTTATAGTGACGTTGCACAGCAACCATTACTCTCAATTGACGAGAAGAAAGCCTCCCAGTTTGAGATACTCGTCCAGTCCGAGATCGAGGAAGATGGCACCTGCGCACCCCTCTCCCCTGTATCTTCGGTCGTCTCGATTTCGTCCGCGCGATACACAACCTTAACGGCTATGAACACAGGCGAGACCACGAGGACCTTTGCGAGAATGAGCATGGAGACTTCGTCTACCGGGCGAACGCGGCCTCCTTCGTATCATGCCAGTGCGAGGAGAAGTCCAAGTCCAGCAGCGACGGAAGGAAGTGGTAGAGATAGTATTCTGCAACATCCTGTGATGAGGAGAGATTGGTTGGACACTTTGCGACAGAATTCCCAGCGAGAGGCAAGATTACGATCTGACACGGCCAGAGACGGTGATATTCCCGATACTGGCGCAGTTTGAACGAATCCCTGTGATACAAGGCCATCTTTGAACTGCTAGCCACGGAACTATCACAACACGGGTCATTGTGTTCGGACTCAGGAGCCTACCGGCAAAACGATGACAAGAGGAGCAACGGCTGAAACCCCAAGACGTCGACATCCACTGCAATGCCTGCGCCTTCTCCAGCAAGTCGACCCCCACCAGGAAGAGTCTTACCGCAGCAATTTCTATTCCAGACTGCAAATCTGGATGTCAGGGTTATGCTCCCCAGTTGGAAACTGACAAACATGCTGAATGAGACATGTGCTTTCGTGACATCAGAATATGTCATCTTCACACTTCAAACTATCATCTGGATAGCCAGAGCAGCGTGAATCGCCTTGCCTGTGCCTCGCGGTAGTCCGAAAGAATCGCGTAACGGTCACGTCCGCGGGTATTCAGCCTCAGACATTGCCGTGGCGAGGCACCGGCTTTGAAGGCCTTGGGTCAACATTTTCCATTGTCTGGTGGCATTCGAGCTGTCAGACAGTACATAAGGGCTGGCTTCATCCTTTGCGAAAGACGGGAAGACTCTCTACTCTTCACCACTTGAACACATGTTCCACAGCCGGGGAACCTCGCCCTCAGTACGCTCGTGTCAGCCATACCAGGAATGGCCTTGATCCAGCCTTAACCATTGGCATTCTTTTGATATACTGATTGCAGCCTGAGCAAAGGTCAAGGCTGCGTGCCGAACCTACCTGTACGAGTTACATAGATTACTCGCGAGATCGCCAGATGACATTTGAATGCATGTCCCGTGCACAGATCTGCAACCGTTGTGTCCCCTCACTGGATCAACATTGTTCGAGCTGCTGCGAGATGACGTTGACAGTTGCCGAGTGCCCAGGTTCCCAGGGCTTCTACATCATGGCTCCGACTACTGTTGTTATTATTATTAGGTGAAGAAATTGCTTCGTCAGGTAAAGCTTGGGACGGGCGGGCCGCGAAATTTAGGCCACTGCTACCTATTGTACTAGGCCTCACTAGCCCGCACACCGGCCACCGAAACTGCACCAACAAGTCAACAAGGCCAGCGATTTCGCGGGGTCGGCCATGACCTGTCAAAAGTTTGCTCGCTTCCAAACCAAAAGAGGGGAGGCGAGGAGTTTCCCGCGGCCTGTTCTTTCATTAAGCCCTTCAGGTACGGTCCTTCTGTCTTGTGGCTGAATTGACTTTTCAACAATCATCAGTGCCAGTTGACACAACCACCCGAGCGACTGGATCTCTGCGCTATAGTTCCATCATAGCTCATGTGCTCAGTAATCAAAACAAAAATAGTCTTACCGGATATGAGGTTCGTGGAAGCCATGTTCCTACCAAGACATTGCGCCAGGTTTTCGCTCGACAGCCAATAGCAATGTCGGGGAACTCTGCTGCCAGCTCTCCTTCCTCACCTGGTCTGGGAATCACCGGAGGCTATGAAGGCGATAGCCTGGCCGTCAAGGTCATCATCGCCTTCTTCCTCTCACTTGCAATGTACAATGTTATAGAACTCCAGATACTGGTGTTTGGCACCTTCAACAAGTTCAAGGGTCTATATTTCTGGAGTCTGGTCATTTCAGGACTCGGCATTATACCTTACTCCCTGGGCTTTCTGTTCAAATATTTCTCGATATTGAAAGGTGGAGGGAAATGGTTTTCTATCTTCCTCCTGTCAATCGGCTGGTATCCCATGGTGACTGGTCAAGCCGTTGTCTTGTGGTCAAGACTGCATCTCATTGTCACCGGAGAAAAAGGTGACAAAATTCTCAAATGGACAAAATGGATGATCATTGTCAATGCAATCTGCTTGCATGTACCAACAACCGTTCTGACCTTCGGCTCCAACGGCGATACCGACACCCAGACCTTCGTGCGAGGGTATAATGTCATGGAGAAGGTGCAGATGTGTGGCTTCTTTCTTCAAGAGGTTATTCTTTCGACCATCTACATCATCGAGACAGTGCGAATCCTCCATACATCAGTACAAGAGAATACTCGACGACTGATGTACCAGCTGATGGCGATCAACATCCTCATCATTATTATGGACATCGGCCTATTGGGTCTTGAGTGTGCATCCCTGTACATCCTCGAGACGACGATCAAACCCGTCTTTTACTCTGTCAAGCTTAAGCTTGAATTCGCCATCCTTGGAAGGCTTGTAAAGTTCGTTGGTGGCCCCCGACGTGGCAGTGACCGACGTCCTTCGATCACGATTCCAGGAAGCGCCGAAAAACGCAACTCGTCTGCATTGAGTCGAGTAGACGAAAACGATGTGTCTGATTTTGTGGATCTAACCAAGATCAGGACTGATGTCACGCGGGCTTCTCATCCACGAAATCGAAGCACTTCTCTTCATCGCAATGGAGAAGACTTCGATATTGATCTCGAGATTGCAAGACTTGAGCATGTCGATACTCTACCGTCACAAATTCCAATCCCGAATGGACATGCAAACGGACCCGGTTGAGAGTGATGGTATGTTTGACAGCTAACATCGAGTTCTTGTGCAGAGAGTCATTTGCAAGCTGTTCCATGCTGCCAATCGCTGCACATTTGCGCAAGAGCTATTCAAGACCGCCGAAGCCATTCATGGTCCTCGAGACCACGCATGACCATTAGCGGCAAGTCTTGCCAAGTTGGCTGTTACGGGCTCCTCACTAAGCAGATCACTGCCACATCTCCGGTAATAGCATCTCACGAGATTAGGCTTTACCCGACCTTCGGGCCTTGAACAAATCTCTCATGGAATCAGTCACACTCATTCGTCGGCTAGTCCGGCTCCATGAGGGAATGTCGTGAACCCTTGCTGCAGGGCCATTCCGGCGTTTGTTGATGCTGTCAATGCTTTGTAGATGCACGTTATCGTTGGTTTGGCGAGTTTCTTCGATCTCGGCTTCCGTGGGATGGTGTTTGTGGCCAAGGCCACCTATGATAGATCAGAATATGCACTTCCAACATACACCCACAGCTAAACGATGGATGCCAACCTATACCAGTGTAATGGCTCTCTTCACGACGCGCGATGCCTGGCGCCTGCATATCATACAGCAATCGAACGGTCTCCTCGACCTCGTTTTGCTTCTCAAGCTGGTTGGCCATGGCGATGTTCCCAGATCCTCCGATGCCAGTGCTGTACCTGCGAGAGCCAAGGTCCTGCCGGAGAGGTTGTGGGTCGGTCATATGGCTCGGACGTCGTGTGTCAACTACGACATTTCCTAGTTCCAGTCATTATGATTTGTGTGGTCTGAACGCGAGAAGACCAGACGTACCTGCACCACCAATGCCAATATGGACGAAAAGTTTGTCGCCTTTAGTTGCAACCATTGCAATTCCGAAAGGAGGTTGGTATGAACTGAAGTAGGGCGTGTCTGCTGGTAAAGAGTGATCAGTATTGGTTTCATTGCATGGCTGTCGAACACTCTTTTCGTTCGCTCAGGACGTGAGTGAGAAGCAGCATGTGGCTGGGAGACTGAAAAGCGACGACGCCGCGGCAGGACCGTCAACTCAGTTGCGGCGCGCAGAAGAACGGTATGCTGTCGTTGAGCTGACGACGCCACCACTACGCCAGCACCTTGAACAGTCTAGAATGCTTTACTCAAGCCTGACCCGGAGTGGTCAGAGATAAGCATAAACGAGCAGTTCCAATTTTGGCCAATAGATTGTAGCTTCAGAACATCGGGTGATGGCTGCGGGAACTTACGCTTTTGGTCGGTCGAAAAAGAAAAGCGCTCAGTTTCGAAAACTGTTGAGTACGGGGTTGAGACTGCTCTAGTCTTGCGAATTTCCGGTTGTCTCCAAGACGACTATAAGACGACAGTGAGTGGGAGAGAGTCGAATCCTTGTCATGAGACCTCGAGTAAAGTTGTCTGTGCTCCAAACACCCCGGATTCGACCTCTAAAGGGGGTGTTCTCGAGGGGAGGAGACGATTGGCCATCCCCCCGCAGCGAAGATAAGCTCATGTGCTAAGAGCAAATAAGACCTACCAAGCTTTGGATAAGGTGCGCTTGTCCGACTGGTGGGGTTGGCACTACTCTTCGTTGGGGAGAGGTGACGACTGCGTGCAGGTCAGTTGAGAGGTCTTGTGTGGAAGTGCGGCATTTCCCATTCGAGACAGTCATCAGAGATGGGCATTCACTCACCTGACCCCGGACGACCTGAATCCTGTGGTCAAAAGGTTACTTCACTCAAGGAGGCGGCACGAGTACTGGATCCGGTGAACGAGATCTTGACACCATGGAACATTGAACCCAATGGTTGTTTTTAGTTCTAGAAGACTGTACTCTGATCCACGCTTTGCGTTCTGTCTCAGATCCCCTTCCGCGCATTTTTCTCAGCCCATCCCGACACTTACAGATGTCCTGTGGAATGAGGAGCCCTTGCTGCTAGGTAAAGTTGATTGGTGCAGACTGGAGGTTGATACATCGAGCCTTTGCTCTTAGCATTCGAAATTCTAGTATATGTTGACTGCCCGTCATGCCTTCTCCTCTAGTATTTGAAGATCCCATGCATGCGTACCGTGGAAGGACGAAGCTGTGGGCCTCCCAATCGATACCGTCGACCATCGCAATCAGCCCTTAGGATCCGAAGTATATAACGATGGTTGTGTAGCATGTGACCATGTTGATTCTCGAGTATCGACAATTGGGTGCCTGTTCGGCGAGGTTCTTCTCGAAGGGCATGCCTGGTTCCTCCTAGGCAGATGGACGTTGAGGGGCCATGGGAGTAGGAGATGATAGATTTGCATCATGAAGGACAGGTAGGTCAGAGGAAGGCTCGATGGATAATGCACATCAAACGTCTATGTTCATGTCTCCGACGACCGAGGACATTGCCTTTCCACGCAACTTTCGTCAACCAGGTCGTCGTCAGGTGTGTGAAAAACCACTCACTCATCGACGGTCTACAGTGTGTAGCGAGGTGCGGTCTACGGGGCGAGACATTTGCTCTCTCTCTCTCTCTCTCTCTCTCTCTTTGCCCGCGGTCCAGTCGTCGAACCAGCCAGTATCCTTTCCTCGATCAATTCAATTGCAGATTTACGAATTAATGCACCCGTGCACAACGGGCCCCTTTGGTCCTGCGCTCGGCCCCCGTCGTCCTTCTTCTGCACCCGGTTTCACAACTGTGGGATAAAAGGGGTCCGGCGGACTCGGTCCGAAAAAGCACGCTGGAGCCTGCATTCGAACGGACGTTGATGGAGATGGATATGATATCGTCACAGTACGAGTTGTTAGCCCACGGGTGACCACGCCACCCACCCACGTACAAATATCCCCATTCTCACCGCGCGCGGAATCGGGGACCAGTCGATCCTTGACAAGGTATGTAACTCCGTACAGCCTCACCAGTTAGCCAGTTGGTTAGTTGGCCCTACGGAGCTGCCACCGTGTGGTCTTGAAAGGTTTTTTTAACTCTCGCATAACGAGTGATGTGTACCGTAGATTCGGAGTCTCCTGCTGAAAAGAGCCATGTTTGCCGGCCGATTCCACCGGGCTGGGGGGAACCTGGACCTCGACGGCATGCGAAGGACGGTTCACTGTAGTTAGAGATCTACAGACTTACGCGACCGGTGATCAATGATCGACCACGCACCACCGTTGGAAAACCCCTTTGGCAATGCAGAAACGATCTACATACATACATACAATACAGTTTGTCGGTCGGTTTCTCTTTATCTCGAATGACTTTGTTTTTACCACGTTGAACTCTGCTGTTGGATGATCCGCACGGGAGTATTGTTCCGCTGTCGTGGATGGGTCCACACGGGCGGGCGATCAAGTCGTGTAATACTGTACCTCAGGTTGATCCTATAGAGTACCCATACAAAGGGAGAGTACAGCCCTACATGCCTCCTCCTGTGGGCCTCATGGGCCACTCGTCAAGACGACCCCATTGCCTCGAAACAACATCGCGAGGGATGATGCACCGGTGACGAAGCGTCCAAAAGAGAAGCACACCATTGCCTAGTGACTACTGCAGTGTCGAGGGTCGTAGGCAAGACATGAAGTCGCAAGCGAGGTTGGCAGTTTGCTAAAAGGTTCTACTTACTCTACGATACTCGGTACTTCGTCCCGCTACAAATCACGTTCGTGCATCACCGGAAATTTCCCCCCCCCTGGGCCCCCCCTGGTAGAAATGTTCGGCAGTTGAAAGGTATGCAAAACCCTCGCCAGGTTGGTCCCTGGGATCCCATACGCTCTACGTTAGGTATGTACCGTGGTTTAGGCATCTACCTAACTAGTTAGTTACTGTACCTGCTACCTACTGTACCCAGGTGGTAACCTACTGTAACCCGGTAACCTTATGTACGTACCCAGGGTACAATATCTACTCGTAGTTAGTTAGGGCACCCTCGGCGCCTCTTTCTGTGGTCCTGCTTCGGGGGGTGGGTGCCTAAAATGGTGATTGCCCAGCACCCGGGAAATGGGGCCCGGGGGTCCGCCCGGGGGCTGGCTCGCTCAGTTTAGGCGGGCTGACCTGCGTGATTCGGATTCCAACTGTAAGCACCTACAGTAACTAACTACTGCACGGTAAGGTGACATTTTCCAGCGGAGACCCGTTTCCAGGGATGTCTCTGTTGTACTGTACAGTATCAATTGTAGGTACTGTAGGTAGGTAGTTAGAGCACCGGAACAATAGTCATCTGTTGTGTTTCACTTCCCTTTTTTTTGGGTCTTCGGCTACGGTCTACAGTTTGGGGTCTATGGTCTACTGGGTCCTTGATTCATTCAAGTGCCGTGTGTTTCGGGGCGGGGATCCTTGCACTTGTGTTGCTGTCTCTCTTCGCTGCCATGAACCCGAATCAAGGCAAATTGTTTCTTTTCTCTGCTTCTCGTTTCAATTTTGCGTTTAAGGGGGGGGGAAGGGGGCGGGGTCAAGACTCAACAGAGAATCTAAGGTACATAACAAACGATACTGTAGAATAGCCCCAGCAACGTCCACGTCCCACCCGTCGTTGATTGTTACCTGGGTATACTGTACATACATACTGACTGAGGCACTGGCACTGGCACTGGCGTTACAAGTTACACACTGACTTAAACCGGGGCCGGAAGCCCAGTAAGGCTTGACACCCCGGTTAAAGCGAAAGTAAGTACCTACTGTACTCCGTATGGACATTAGGTACTCCGAATATATCTTACCTAAGGCTACACACCCAGGTACAGTATGTGTACCATGTACAAGTATATCCAATGTTGTCTCCGGTTATTTATTCCGTGGAGGAAGCCCCTCCCCTCTCCCCCCCTTTCTCCCCCGCTCTTGTTCCTGATGGACAGACACATGCCTCGGGGACACGAGAGACACGTGTACACAAGACAGGGACAGGGACAGGAGCAAATTGTGGGCAATAAACACACACACACACACACACACACACACACACACACACACACACGGCAGCCAAGAGAACGTCGCGACTCGTCAGTCACTGCTACATGGTGAGTCCCTGGCTGGGCAAATGCGCGACGCCAACAGAGTTGACTTTTTTTCCCTTCAACCTTGTTTTTTTCACGGCTTGAACACCCACCCGCGCCCGCCATATGGACCCATGTATCCATGTCACGGATGGGAATTGTTGTTCCGCAAGCGACGTGGTAATGTACAAAGTAGTGCCCGCCTGGCTAGAGGGAGGGGGGGGACCGGTGCACGCGTGGAAGCGAATGGTGCATCGCCCAAAACCCCCCCCCACAAACTCGTACGGTCGAGGTGGTGATGACACTCACACTCACGCCGTCGCAAATATCTCACCCAGGAGGTCGTCATCAGGTCGGGTCGTAGGCTCAACGGTGACGAGTTGCAGTACATACGATAGCCTCGTGAGCCCCACGGTAGTAGGTAGGCAGAGAGTATCCGTCGCTGACCAGCAACAATGCAGGTAGTTAGTGGGCGTATGCAACAAACAACCACTTTGGTAACCCGTGCCCGAGGCTCGTACTCTGGAGTTCGTACTATGTACTCGTAGATATGGGACTACCACACTTCTAGGCCTGCGCAAAGAGACACTCGATCCTTGGTCATCGTGTATAGCTCATACTCAGGGTTGCTCTCCTCATTCATACATCTTGTGTGGTACTCCGGATGTATGGAGTAAAGTGCCTGTTGAAGAAAAATGAATCATTCTTCTTCATCTGCATACACATCCACAAGCGTGCGCGTATAGACTAGAGACACTGTTTTTCCCTGAGCTCCCTCTTCCCCCCCCTCTCTATATCTCTCCTCTTCACAACCCAAAAACCATTCCTTCCCCAGAATGTAGCTTCGAATTCAAATGTGCCGATGGCCTTCTCTGTTCTTTCTCCCACCCTTCGCAAAATCCTGCCACACTTTGCCACAGAGAAACCCAAAAACCCAAAACGAATGACAAAAGAAGAAGAAAAAGAAGGGAAGAAATAGAAACACCATCCAGCGCCAACGCTCATAGCTCAAATTTCAACTCATCCATCGAGAATAATCAACGTTTGACAGAACTCGCGCAGCAGATAAAAAGGTATGCCACATATCCTCTCTTCCTATTCCAATGTAAAAATCAGAAAAACGACAACACGCCGTCCCTGAGGTCATATTACGATGGAAAGAAAAAGACTTCAAAACTGAGGCGCCGCCCCTTGGCCCCAAAAGGCCCCCCCAATCGATGGTACTGTTGACCCATCGTGTCATATCAAATGTATGCAGGCTTTTGTTTGCGTCCGGGTATACTCAACTCGGCTTGGGAACAAAAAGAACAGGCTCCCACGAACACAAGGAAAAGAAAAGATCGAAGATGAAAAGCCTAAATGGGGCGATTCGTAACCCGACTGACCAGATCACCAAAGGCTTCGTTTGTGTTCTTGATGATCACACCTGAATGATGGCATGAACATAAACATGAATATGGTATCGTTGTTGTTGTTGTTGTTGTTGTTGTTGTTGTTGTTGTTGTTGTTGTTGTTGTTGTTGTTGTTGTTGTCGTCGTCGTCAAAGGAGTACCCCGTCTACTGAATTCTCGCATTGCGGTATGGCGGAGTGGAGATGGCGGTGGTGGTG
The DNA here is from genome assembly GCF_000836115.1 of Exophiala spinifera. NCBI lineage: Eukaryota > Fungi > Ascomycota > Eurotiomycetes > Chaetothyriales > Herpotrichiellaceae > Exophiala > Exophiala spinifera. The sequence continues at coordinate 3,541,809 of NW_015622513.1, forward strand.
AGAAGGAAGAAACGGTAAAGTCGAGGTCCCGGATCAATGATCGATGATCATCCTTGCGGCGAAGACAGATCAATCGCCGTATTGAGACCAGTCAAGTAATGACGACGAACCCCTCAAGTCGTTCTGATGGCGACCACCGTCCATGTACTTGAACTTACTGTGGCCTCGATCGAGGTTCGGTCGCCGCATTCGAGTGTCCCTCCGTAGCCGCGCAGTTGGTGCATTCCCAATTTTCGCAGTCCGTGCGTATTTGAACGTCTGTTTGAGGCTTGCAGGCGTTTCCAGAGCCTCAAGGCCTTCGGGATCGTCGTCAGCGTCAATGGGTGGAAAGCGTTCGTCGGAGTACTTCCGCTTGCGTTCGGATGGTGGACTAATCTCTGGATTCATCAACGATTCCACGCTCATTGGTGATTTGGCCGATCTCAGGGACTTGACGGTTGGCGTAGGGGATGATGGTGATGGAAGGCCTTCTAAAAGGTCAGACATCGGTAGTGACGGGGTTGGCTCGGCATAGGAAAACGCACTACGAAAGTCCGTCAGATCCTCATAGTGTGGCGACGAGGGACAGAACGATTCATCGGTCTCGTGGGTGATGAAATGCTTGGAGAAGAGTTGAATGGCATAGCCCATTCTGCCGGCGTGCTCGGTTTCGAAATTCACATTGGGCAGTCCTAGCTGGGATAAGACGAACTGGCGCTCCTGCGCAGACTCAAGCATTGGCGAGTCTAGAACACGCCTGAGTTGGCTTGGGCCCTTGTTGACGTAGAAGAGTAGATTGTGTTCGTTGAGTTCGATGCGCCAGTCAGGATCCTGCTGGCTGAACCAAGTCATTAGCCCGTTAGTCTCACAACTCTGATATTGGCCGTACCTGGAGGTGAATTGGTTCCAAGGAATCATATTGTGTATCGAGATAGCGAGTTGAACCTGGGAGCGATAGCTGATCGCTCGGCATCGGTAGTTTGAAGAGTCAGCTGCTGGAATGCCGAAAAGCGCCGACTAATATATGGTACATCAAGCTGACATGAGGTGGAATTGTGAGGGAGATTGTTTCATAAGGCCCGAGAGAGGTCGCCGCGAATGCGTATTCGAACAGGGGACGTATTGTGAAGCGGTGATATGCCTGTCAGCCCTACGCGAGCTTCGCCGTCGACTAGTCTTAGAATCGGGGATTGACAGCGATGAAGTCTCGCGGCAGAGTCTGAGAGCACACGCCGCTGGGGACGACGGGACTCATGGGAGATGAGATGTTTCGCAATACTGATGGTCTCCAAAGGCACTTCTGTCTTCTTCTTTTCGTTCACAAAGGTATCAAGACGGGTTCGTTCTGTTGAGTGTGGACTGTGGAGTGAATTTGACAGGACGACGGATGAGTCGGGTGGAAGGGATCCGGGACGTCTTTGGTGGGACCAGTCAAGCCGGAACTGTGGTTGACATGCGCGCGTGGCAAGCAATTCCGTTTAGGGAGAGGCCCGAGACGCTGACAGGCGCCCGTGGTGAGTCGATTTTCCAGTTGACATGAATCCAGAGGGTGTCAAAGGGAGGATCAACAACAAAAATTATGGTGCCGGCCCGAGAAAAGCTAGGCTTATGAACGGGCAGAGAGCGCCTGGAGATGGGTTGGCATGATGACCCTTGGCAAAGAGGACGACAGCAACTTGCAAGCGAATGATTAGGGACTTGTTGAGTGGCAAGGGAAGGCGGGAGAGCTCCTCACTAGTTAGCAGATCCTGGAGCCGCAGGGAAGTGGAACGGCGGCAAGGGAACGGTGCTCCGGACGGCGCGTAGGTGGATTTTGGAAAGGATCTGGTCGCTGATTTGACCACGCTGCGATACACGCTGACCTCGACCTGGAACGAGGGTGTGAATCTGGCGGCACGGGGGTCTAGGGATTTGACACTTGACAGTTATGCCACTAGGCTGCTCGGCGGCGGTATCGAAACTGCTAGGTCGAAGGCGGCACCTTAGCTGTCGATGCGGGACGGTTTGAGTTGATACAGTAGACCATGGCTCTGTCCTGATTTTCAGACAAGGGAGCCCTGGGTGCGTCGAGATGACGATAGACGATGCCTAGTGAGGCCAACCGCACCCACATCCACGCGGAGTGTTATTAGAGTCTTGCACTTTTAGAGCCAAAAATGGCTTCTGGATCAGCAAGCGGAAAGACGGAATGCAGGAGGGCGACCTAGACGACCTTCAGCACAGCGGGAAGCGCAGTCCCCGGGAAGGGGGCCTGTATTGTAGCCTGTGACTTCAGCTCCACGGGAGACGGCCGCAGCACGCTTGCATGCATCATGCATGGCTCTCTTAGCGTGATCCTCGTTTAACTGTAGGTCGATGCCCCGTGGGCCCTCAGGCCACTTGTCTAAGCTCTTTCGAGGGAGCATCTGCAGCTTTGTAAGAGAAGCTTACACTGACGAGCCTGGGCTTCGGGACTTATCGACGCCAATGTGATGTGATGTAGGCCTGGTAGAGGGCTGTCTTTCTCCCACTGAGCTCAGCAGGATTCTGACACTCCCGATCCACGGGTGACTGTGCCCCATTGTCTTGAGCGACCAAGATGCCACCTTTGCATGGTCTGACACTTTCTAAGCAGCTGGCGGTTGCTGTCGCAAGGATAGATTGGCACTCTTTAGCCTGAGAAACGGATCAGCAGGGAGACGGATGTGAACATTGTGGAGTGGTTAGTGTGGTGCATTCAGACCTAGCAAGGTGCAAGTCAGGAATGTGGTAGTTCCATCATTAGTCGACGATCCAAACCATCATGACAAGTAAATAATAGTCGAGGATGATACGGAGTACGAGTGAAGTCACTGATCGATTGCGCACTGGGGCTGCTGGCGAAAGACCTATTGTGGCCCTGGCCCAAGAGTGCTCGAGCGTGAGAGTCGGATACAAAGGGGGCACATCCTGCCCATAAGTTCGTCTATGTTCTCAGCCTGAGGCTAGTCAACCGGGGCATCCTGCTCGCGTCTAGCGCCATTCCACCACGGAGCGCGAGAGGCACGAGCCTTGTTTTAGTTAAGACCCTCTATACCAAGATCATTGGCACGGGGAAGTATCCAGAGCAGGGGTTAGACCAGAGGGGAGTACAAGAGACTGGGGTTGAGAACAGCTCCTTTCAGATTCCTCTGGTCAGACTCGTGCCTGCGTCGAATGCCAGAAAGCAGTAGCTGTTGTCGAAGCAAACCTGCGCAGCCGTGCTGGGGCTGCCTGTCTTGTCGGAGCAACTTCCACCCGAGTCCAAAGCCCACCAAGGCTGGTGGACTCCAGAACAAAAGTCCTTTGCTTGATCGTATTTGTACGAGCTGACCGACATCCTAGCTTGGGCGTCCGCTCGACGCATGACGAAGTCTGAAGTCGACGGGAAAAGAGTAGTGCCAAAAGTGCGTTGAGCGCCCCGAAGCTGGGGGAATTTGGCCAGCCTAAGGAGTGCCAACTCGGAAGAGCCAATCAACCCCAGCAGATATGCAAGCCACGGTCTAACTAGCTGGTATGGAAATCCTGTTCATCCAGCTTCTCGGCCATGGACGAGACTCCGACTGGTCCATCTTGGGCCCTCCCTCGTGGTTCTGTGCCTCGACGCTCGTGTCCAGAATTGAAATTGAGAGAGAAGGGGGTTGCACGTCTGGGTTTTCATTTGCGGCGCTTTTGTTACGTCGCCGTCCATCGATGGGCGTGGCCAATGGCCACTGCTGGCATGAGAATGCCCTGCGGTGGCGGCTTCGCTTCAAGAAGGAATCACTTGACACTGGCGAGAATGGTGGATTGACAGGCATGCTCGAAGTGCACCCGTCTGTCTCCCTTGGGCCTTCAGATTTCACTTGACCAAAGCTCACACCCGTAAGCATTTGTTGAGTATTCATTTTTTGGACGGGGGGATCCCGAAAAAAGATCCTCGCAGCCTCGCCTGGAGATTCATGTTCCGGGCTTCATCGATTGGACCTCGGCCTACTCTGTGGAGGCGTCGATGATGGGCAGGGAGGAGTGTCTCAGCGTTGGAAGTTTCGCGGGCACGACCGTCGGTGAGCACATTTGACGCGGATGGTGACACGCACAGTTATGATGCCTGTCCTCCAAGGTCCAGATGTGCTTCCACTGGGTTGACCACCTGCACCTCAGGTTGACACTATTGAATCCGGTAAGCCCGGACATGCAGATGCTGTATGTCATGGTTAAGTCGCAAGCAGTCAATTCCAATGGACAGGCGCGCGTAGATGGGTAGAGGGGATGCTCAACCACTGTGCTGGTACGCTACTACAGCAGGTTGATCTTAGCGATGTTGGCATCGACGCTGTTGAGACCCTGCTCTTCGTAGCGTCGTCGCGTCGAGGATCAGCTGGTCGATGGCCGACGCTCGTCTCTCTTCCAGCGCGATGATACCTTGCCGGACGAGGGAGACAGACTCCGTCATGTCGTTGTCTCGCTTGTTGGTGCGGCTGTTTGGTGCATTTCCCTGAGTCATAGCACATCGCTACGGGGTTACACCGTTCCAGGTTGGGAAGAGGGGATTCAATAGTACTTGCAGGTCGCATAGGCGATGGTGGTGGTGGTGGGAGTTTCAGGATGGTGTTCAGAAGCCAGTGCCATTTTAGATCAGCCTCAACGATGAATTGAGGATTAACCACAATTACGCGATACTCTCCTCTCTCCTCGTCCTCTGTATGTTCTATTCTACTCGCTCCTCGGGCGGTTCCCTAGGCTAGACTGAGTCCTGACAGGCTGGCGGCGCTTTGGATACAGTCTACATCGGAGCAGGTGCAGGCTCACGGCAACCAGGGCCCGAAGCGGCGCGGTTTCACTGCTGCACACCATCGACGATTCGGCGTTCTGGCTCTCCTTGATGCGCATCTTGGTTCCCCTTCGCTTCTTGACCCAACATTACCATCACCGAGATGCAATAGTCTCGGTTCGTGCTCGTTTCGATGGATTAACCTCTCGGCCGCGGCAATTTCCGAGCCTCCCAGTGACATCCCCTTCTACGCTTCACCCGGCAGGGCAAAGCCAGATTCTCGACCTCACTCCTGACTCGTTCTGAGTCGGGAATCCTAACATAACGCCGTTCATGGCTCAATACGGCCAGCTGCATGCCATCCAGCGCTCTGTATGGCAGGCTCGACTGCCTCTGGAAATCCGGCTAGCCGCCTCAGAATGTCGAAGCTTTAACCGAGCCGACCCCTACCTGGTCAGTGTTTCCCTTCGGGCTTCGAGCAGGTTTTGTGGAATGGCGCAAGCTGACTGTGGTTCCATCTACAGATTGCTTTTCCTCGACTCTCGTACCTGCCTCTGTTGCTGCCGCGTCTACACGCCTTTTTCTACAGCTCACTGATAGCCGACCCCGAGACGGTGTCGCCGTATGCGGGCTATTTTACGTACGACAATGTTCCGCTGAAGTGGCATCTGCCTTTGGGCTTGCTCTACGACATCTATGTCTTGTCCACACAAGATGCTGGCCCTGACCATGCTGCCTCGGAGTCGTTGCCATTTAAGCTGACGTTACATTTCGCTCCAGACGAGACAGGATCGTCGATGCTGGACGCGACCCCTGTGGTGTTGCACGACTCCTTCATCAACTCGGTCAAGGAGGCGGACTTTCTTCGATCGGGGACCGCGAAACCCATCATGACCTTGTCAGCTCAGGAGAGTAAGGCGTTGTGGACTTCGACGCAGGAAGGTGACTTGATGACCTTTGCGAAAATCCACAGCAGCCTGGTGCCAGCACCGGGACAGTTACGCAACGTTCCTCTACGCGTCTATCTGCCGTCTTCGCCGGATCAAGATCCGAGTAAGGCTCAGATAAAGGTTCTACAGTCCCATATCTCTCCTACCGTGCCGGGTGGTGGCCCGTCCTCTCCAGCAGCACTTCGAGGTGGTGGTAGCGGTGCAGGGCAGCCTCAGACACTCGGCACGGCTCTACACCAACTCATCCCAAGCCTCTTTCCCTCCCGGAGGACTCCCATACTTGCGACCCCTCTCCTCCATGGCACTCCTATACCCATGACTGCGAACTTGGACGAGTTGCTTCGATGGGGCTGTTATGCAGATGGCTGGTTGTCCATTGTACTGGCCATGCGTGGATAGATGGTAAACAAGTCTACAATAATTATGAATTGCAAAAGGATTCTCTGTGAGATGCCCAGTACCCTCTCCAGCCGTAGTGATATCTCTTGAGTCTCCATAAGCTGAGCTGAGTCTGGTGTCTATAAGACTGGGACGGGGCCGGGGCACAGCCACAATTCCCAAGTCGTGCGTCATCAGCCTCGTCGAGGCTCGACCTTGGATAGCCGCCCAACCCGTGGTCAAACACATGAGGTACACTCACTATACTGCCGCCTTCATGAACATCGTGCGCTTGCTTGACCACAGGACTAATACGCTGCTATCATGCTGTGACTTCTCGGTGTCTCCCCTCATCAAAATCCGCCCTTTGTTGTACAACAACATGCCACCATTTCCTGGCGAAGAAATACTGACAACAGTGTAAGACTGACGTGCCCCGACCGCCCTCCTACCCCTTTGTCTCACTGTGAATGTCTACAGGTACGCCGATGTACACACCTACTTTGACGCGCCTACTCCTCGACCGTTCCTCCATCGCTTCGACAAGACCTCCTACTTCTACATCTACTACAACTCGACGAGACAAACCAGCCGCGTTGAAGTCGCGCTTCACCCTGGCTCGGCCGACCAAGCCGCGTTCAGTGGCCATCTCGACAATGTACACATCACAAACACCCATCATTTTCCTACCCGCGTGACGCTTATCGTGGACGCAACCGGCCCGACAACTGCGTCGCCCGCATCTGCTCGTTCATCACGAGAGCCTGATGAATGGCGCCTCGCCAGCGCCGATCCGCGGGACCCGGGAACAACGAAGTACAGGATACACACGATCGATTTCTACTTCTGGAACCAGCAGGATGCGAAATTGATCGTGGACATATGCAAGAGACTGTTGCAACCGCACCAACTGGACGTTGATGAGCTCGAGGAATCGCATGAAGATGCAGATGCACACGAGGTCGAGTCCGAGCCCGAGCCCGAGCCTGAACCATACCCCCATGACATGGTCAGTCCAGTGGTGCAAAACCTCGAGCATGTCGCCATATCCGATCCGGCATACGGCAAAGACAAGAGCCACGATCCTGCCAGAGCGCAAAGCATGTCGATACCCCCGCCGCCTCTGCCGGTGGCTGCTCAGGAGGCCGGTCTATCCCATGCCGCCTCGGTAGCAGCAGCAGCAGCGTCGCCCTCCCCGGGCTCTGCGTCCGCAAACATCGAAAGAAATCATTCAGCACAACCGCACACGTCGGCCTCTGCGACAAACTTCACTCCCTTGGCATACAACCCAGCGGCACCCGCCGCCCCGGAACCCATTGCGCACCGCGAAGACACTCCCCCTCCAGTCGACGCAGCAAACGGCACCGGCCTCTCGACAGCCGCGATGCACGACCACGCCTATGCCCCGGTTCAAGTTCAGCACCAACAGCGACCCTACACGCTTCCGGGAGGTGCAAGTACCGGTGTCGTCCCAGGCCCAGGGCAACAGCCCGTTCCGTACGGGCACTACGGCTCACCACAACCACCTGCTGCTCCTGCTCCTGCTCCTGCTCCCGGTGGTGCAGTACCATCCTTCGGTCCGCACGCGACAACCCCACCACAGCATCAGCACGCATCATATGGTGGAGGACCTCCGCAGTCTCTGTCTTCGGCTCTTCAAACCTCTCCGCGAACGTCCGGGTCGACGTTCGGCGGCGGCGGCGGCGTATCAAGCGCCACAAGTCCAGACTCAAGCCGCCATCCCAGCGTCGCCGCACAGCACTACGTTCCTCCACCGGCGAACCAGGACCCCAACGCCCACATCTTCGGCGGACAGGCCGTCCAGAGCCCCGGCGCGCAGTTTTACCAGTCCATCACCGCCCAGCCTCACAAGCCCCTGCAGCACGTTCAACCACAGTACCCCGACTACCTGTCAGCTGGATCCTCCCCGCCCCCGGCTCCTCCTGTAGGCGGGTACGCGACCTACAACTACGCACAGACCGGACAATCTGGTGGTGTGGCTCCCCATGGCGTCGGCCCCGGAGCTGGAGTTGGAGTTGGAGGAGGTGGAAGCCCGTACGACGTCCACGGCCAAGTTTACCGACCTACCGAGGACGAGTACCACACTCACCACCACCAGCGGAAGCCGTCACGGGCGTCCAGCGCGCAGCACAAGGAGCCGTCTACCGTGGACAGGTTGGAAAAGGGGGTCGGCAAGTTTTTCAAGAAGATCGAGAAGAAGATAGGATGAGATGGCAAAGTTTTGTTCCGAGACATTGATGAGAAGAAGATGCCCGAGGATGGGATAGGATTAGGGTTGAATGGGAGCCCCGACCCGACCGGACCAGCAGCGAAACACCACGACGCGATACCGGGAGGCGTCAACGTGTGAGTGTTCGGCGCCATGATGAAATGACCACCGCCAACGACAACGACAGAATGATGAAATTAACGATTGATGATGTGTCTGACTTTGCTTGTTGAAAAGAAACTATGGTTGAAATCTCGCAAGTATACACAAGCTCACTTCCTGGCAATTAGCGAGCGTCCTGCATGTGTTTGGTAAACCTTGATGAGTCGGGGTCAAAGTCCGGGGTATTTTGAATCTACCTTTGTATTTGCAAAGTTATTTTCCACCGACTCTCACACTCTGCTTTTTATGTTGTCGTGTGTGCGCACGTGCTGACCCTGTATGTACGCTCTTCCCTCACCACCACCTCATGGTAAGTGGAAGATAGTACAGGTACTGACATTGCGCGTTCTCTCGCTCTATCTCCCAGCACATGAAACCCCAGTCTGCAGCCCATGTTCTCTTCCTCCAGAATTCCACACTGTCGCTGACTATGTAGTGTCTTGTCTGGAGACACATTTGCGCTTCCAGCATCCGCACTTCTCTCTCTTCGGACTCGTGGTGGCTTGGTTTGATCCCATTATACCGGTGGCTGTTCGCGACGAGTCTGTCCTGGACCGGCCCTGCGGTTCCATATCCCTTTGACGTCAAGTCGTGCAAGAGCACCGTTGGCCAATCGCCGTCTGCTGGAATCACGGGAACCGTTCTTACCCTGTATGAGAAAAGGCGTTAGAAGTATGGACGTGGTTCCTTGAAGGGCGGTGATGGGGATATACCCAACGCTGCAGGAAAATGAGGGATTGGGGTTACTACAGGGCTGTCTACCTTGGTATCGGGTAGTTCGAAGACACTTCTCTCGGTGGTGCTTCTGGAGTGTTGTAGTTTCCAGGTTGCCGTGTCAACCCAGGGGGGTTCGGACGTGGTCTTTGGGCGATGCGCGGTGCGAGCGTGACGGGAACGGCGTCCTTCGGCTTCGACTTCGACTTTGGTGTCGGTGTCGGTGTCGGTGTCTGCGGGCTCGACCCATGCTGTGGGTGGACGACTTTGACATCATCCTATGCTGTCGCCGGTGTAGCGAGTGCTGCTGACTCTTGCATCATCTGGGCGTGTGACGGTTTCCCCCGAGTCCCGCACCGTGGCTCGGATCGAGGGCGGGTGAGTGACTTGTCGCTTGAGGAGTCGGCGGACAGAACTCGTGGAAGGGACATGATGGTTCCTGGGAGATGGACGTCGCGGTCAACGAGTGATTTAGGTATGTATCATATGAGAATGGCACAGCGATGCTAATACTGAGTGAATGTGAGGCCGATGTGAGGGTTGAGTTGGATGGATGGGTAGTTTCATGCTCTAACAGTCGTCGGCATGAGGGACGTCTACATCGTGGCTGCCTTTCTGCTTCACGTCTCTCTTGACATGACTTCCCGAGAAGCACTCGACGAAGGTCCCTCGCGGACTGAGCATGTCGGAGGAAAGTCCAAGTTGAAAAACAACGATCATATCCCACGACGAATACCGGGTCGCGCATCTCGAGAAGAGTCTCCGAGAGCTCTCGGCTGTCCACGTCATGTCATGCTTCCTCCTCCAGAGAAGTGCAAAGCACTCATGGCAGGCAGGTCCCTGTTAGCTTCATCTTTCATGTCGATGCCATGATGACCGATCAGTCTGCCTCTTGAGAATCCGTTGTGCCTCGATACGAGGACTTCGTACAACTAAGTACAGTCTTTCAAGTTTCCCTTAAGTTAGAGGCACCAGGCTGGTCATAGCAAAGGTCCGATCACGCCACTGTCCCGTTCGGATGAGCGCTACTGCTCTACAAATGACGGAGGAAAGTAGAATGTCAGAAATTATGATTGCTACTACTCATGCTGTCTTCTGAAAAACAAGCAACCCAGTAATAATACATGTTGGTGATTTTGAGACTTGCTCATGTTAAATTGACATTGTATGCCTTCTGAAATCGGTTGGCATTGCTCGAGTCTTCCTGATCTTCAGTCCATCTGAAGTGAACGCGCCGCCAACCAGCCTCAAGGGACCGATAAAATAGCACCGCGAAAAGTGTTGCTCTCAAAATCAAAACCCTTGGTCAGGCAGCAAGGGCCACGACCAACACGCTCTCAATGGTGCATAACTTTACAGACGTCGCATCGCAAGCTCTATCCTTGAGGGCGAAAGTTTTTAATGTGTTGATGCGTCAGTGTTGGTCTCGAAACATTTCTCTTTCCAGCTCTTTCACGTACCTGTCGGCTACCGCCGCCACCAAAGGCGAACCCAGCCTCACACGGTCTTGTTCGTCCGTCCATCAACTCGTTGATCTATAAAGGGTAGCTTGAAGAAGCTTCTCGTGGTAATTCAGTCAGCTTTGTCCCCCTTGACCAGCATCTGTAGCAGGATTGAGTTCGCATTTCACAGGGTGCGAATATAACAGCTCTAGTGCTTCTTTGCCAATAGAGAGGCATTCATCCCTTGACGGCGGCCGCACGTTCCAGAGAGTATGAACGACTGCAAGCGAGTTCCAGCATGCTAGAGCCGCGAAGCATGCCTCTAGCAACGATTGTCTGTCCGAGTTCCTAATGCCATTTAGAGACCTTACTATACGCCGCCATTGTCCAAAAATGTTCAGATCATTGAGCGTGATTGTGTCTGCAGTGCCACGTCCAATAGCTTTACTCAGTGTTGGAAGGAAAATGTCCCTCACCGCAAGATCACTCGGTGAGATTTGATCTCTGATTGGCCGACCTATTCGCTTCAGGGTAGAGTAGATGATATCGTGTAGTTGATCTCCAGAGAGGCCATCGACTCTGGTCCTTATCGTCTCCAACTGGACGATTTCATTGCCCCAGAGGGCCTCGGTAGCAGCGAGAAAGATCTTGTTAGTGTCTGATTCGTTCAGAAAAGACCCATGCCTAACCAGAACGCCACTTGAGTCTCTGGCAGAGTCACTCTCGGTTCCGTCAGAACTGTCTGAGCTTATGTCGCTGGGCTCATAGTCTCCGGATTCAAAAGGTTCATCAGCTGACGACGTTTCACTTCCGTCCACATTCCGTTCTGAAGCAGTCTCACTCTCTCCCTGGATTTCTGCATTTGTTGCGCCATATACATGATCCTCAGCGACTGAGATGCCTGTGACCTCCAATTGTTCATGCTCTGATGGGTCGTGTTCTGCCTGCTCAGCCGATGATGTGTACCCAGAATCGTCCCCCAGGTATTCAGAGTCGGACTCGTCAGACACACTTGCCGAATAGTCTGGTAACGCGTCTGCGAGGATCCAATCCGGCGTATCCAGGAATCTGTACACATGATATGAATAGGTTCGAGTTTGGTTGGTCGGATTGGCCACATCTCTGTGTCTTGCACTTTGAATGTCCCGCGATTCAGAGACTGTGCCGACTTCAATGGCACTCAGCGCGCTTGTCAGACCATCGATCTCATTCCGAAGCTCGTTAGTGGATGAGTCTGCGGGTTCACCCAGTAGCGGAGCGTCGGCGACATGTTCAGAGGTCGTTCCGACGACCGCATCTAGATCGCTGTCGTCGTGGCTGGTTTGGGCGGAACTCCCCCTGGTACCATCGGCCTCCGAGATGCTTTGTGTCTCCTCATGGGTTCGGGGCATTGTTTCCTGGCCACCGCGGAGTGCTTTGTGCTCCTGGCTCGCAGCTGCTTCCACTCCAGGAACCTTGAAAAATCTTGGCTCTCCTGGCAGAGGGGAGTTTTTAACGTTAGCACCGGTCTCCACGGGTGCAGGTCGATTGCCAGACCCATCATCTAAGTTATGCCCAGAGAAGGATATTGGCAGCGAAATATTGCGCGGAGGCCTGGGACGAGGGCTTTTCGGAATCAGTATGCGTCGGCGGGCTAAAAACGCCGCAGTTCGTTCGTAAACCGGGCTTGAAGTTTCTGATGCGTTTCCACCAGATGGACTCCTGGAAGCATCCGTGATCGAGGTCTGTGGCTCAGAGAGCTCCCTCGTGCTCGCTGTTTCCGGAGCTGAATTGATCTCGTCGCAATTTGCGTTCTGCAATTTCGGCGACGCCTGGCCCTGGAGCGGTCTGTTTCCCACAACTGCCACTTGAGATGAAAAAGGAGTACGTCCTGGGGTCGTACCCGTTTCCAGCTCTAAATTTTGCCGTAGATGAGCAAGCATCGCTTCTTCAGAGGCAGGAGGCCGGCTCCAGATACCGCGTCCCGCCACGAGCACATTCTCTTGCGTTGATGAAGGTCGTTGATCGTGCTGAGTTTCTGCGGCGGGTATGTTGTTTTCTACATGATTAGCTTTGTTCGATTCAGAACTAGGCAAAGCACTGCCTTTGACAGAGCTGTCTACGTGAGTAGACAACTTAACAGAAGCAGGAGAAGCTGTTTGAGCTGACCCATGACTTTGGTCACGGTGATGCATGCTCCCCAATCGGATCTGAGGGGTTATCAGATCTGTTCCATTGAGCCTATTGTTAAGCCGAATTTGGCTTATATATCCAGACAATTTTGGTCTCAAAACTCTTGTCGCCCAGAAAATCATGTTGTCGACAATGTGGCGGGTTGCTATTACTCCCCATGTTGTAGTGAGAGTTCCTGACCAGATGCACACCATTCTCTACTGAAGCATCAGCGAAAGCAACACAGGAAAACCAACAAAAGGGAACCGGGAAATCGCACGAACGGACGTACATGACAGCGAGACTTTTCCTGTGGTGAACTGGAATAAGCCAACCATGTTCTAATGAACGGTCCTATGCAAGTGAAAGCCACAACTGGAGGAATGCGCCTTTCAGGTCCACCAGCACGTTCAAGCAATTTCTCGAGGAGTCTCAATGCAGCTGATGTTGCATTAGCCGCTTGACAATACGCAAAGTAAATCTCGCTTTGCGGAACCATTGACGGCTTGAGCTCGACAACAGCCCACGGAAAGCACATCCGATGGCTTCGAAGTATCTCAAAACTGGGGTTTTGAACCCAGTTGCTGAGCCCGCTTAGGGGAGCCGAGATGAGCCCTTGGGTGCGAAGCTTTCCAAGCTCTTTCAACGAAAAGTTCGTCACAGAATCATCGTCTTTGAAGCCTTCGGCAAGATGGTGAAGGGACTGGTGGATCGGGAATCCGTATGTGAGGTCTGGTTTCGGGCCGGTGGGTCCAGTTATACTTCCATCGTAGTTGGCGTACTTGTGTGCTTCATTCCAACGAGCATCCGTTTCTCTATCATACCCCTTAGCGTTGTAAGCAATAAGTGAACACGGAGAACGAACAGTGCCCATTGATCGAGTAGATAGCTTCAATAAATCGTCAGACTTTGAGCTAGGAGCTCTTGAAGCAGGCTAAGCACTTACTTGTACTCTGTCACTTCAGTAAAATTATCGTGGAATTCTTTGAATAGGTACTTCATCATGAACTTCAACCAAGTTGCTTCATTGACCTTAGAGTCCGCGTTTCGTCGGGCTTCACACACTATTTCTTTCTGCATCTCGTCTACCTCCTTGTCCGTATAATAATGACGAAGTACGCGCCAGTCTGTCCCTTCGTGTTTTTCTTTCTCATAAGCCGACTGCGGTGGCTTTGCGCTGTAGCCTTCATTGTTTACGCTGCCAATAATTGTCGAGTACTCCAAAGCTTCTTTCTCGAACAGTTCCTCGCGTGTTTTTGGTAAGACGGCTCCAAAGCGCAGGAGAGCTTGCCTGACGGACTCGACGTGTTCTGGCAGGTGACTTTTTGGAGTACCGTGCTGTGGCAGATCTGGGCGATAGACCTTTTCGGAGAAGGTGATCCCATGATTTTCAAGAACAGTCCGATCAAGCTTGGGTTTGTCGACTGGCATTTCGTTCTTTCCAGACTTTTTGACTGTTCCGCAATATTGCGACAGAACGAGTTCACAGCACTAGATATTTGTGACGGAGTTCGCATCAGGCACCGAAGCTACGTTACGAAAGTTGGCCATGGATCCCACTCGCACATAGGCTGCTATTGTATCCTCTCCTTTCCCAACAACCAGCCTCAGACAGCTTAGTGCCTTCTGAAATTAACGTAGCATCATATGTATGTCTCTCCAATAGTGCAGGCCTCATTGGATGAAGACGATAGACAGCGGCTAAATAAGCCACGGAACCTCCTGAATTTAGGAGGTGTTCTTTCGCCGAACTATGTAGGCGAGTGTAGCAAAGTACGCAAGACACATTGGCCCCCACCCCACGACTGGTGAGACAGGGCGCATCACGCTGTTCCCAAAACATGGTGGGCGAGGTATGCGGCGTTACTTAAGTGGCACGAAACCTGAATCACTTTTCAGCCTAATGTACTTCTATCTGGATAGTTTATATATCCTGGTCGAGAATATCCATGCACTGGATAAGCTTGGCGACCAAGGGTGGGAAGTTCATCTCCGATGGATTCGATCCACCTCGGGGTGCCCGGCAACGAGGCGGCCGACCGAGCGAGCTGCGGAAGCCGCAAACGAGGGATAAGACGCATGAGCAGAGCAGGACTTGTTACAATAAGAACATGTCATACCGAAAATTCTCGTGGCGACCACCAAACTCGCCATCCGCCGAAAGTTGAGAGATGAATGGGACAAGAACTGGGAACCTGCTAAACATGGCAGACAGCACGGCCCTCTCGAGAATCTAAAGGAGGGGTCACTTTGGACACCAGGGGAGAAACCGATTCCTACAGTACATACAGTATGCCGATTTTAGACTCTTACTGTAGGAAATACTACTGTACACTTCAAGCGCACAGAAGAGGCTGCAGTAGTTAGTGTGGCGCCCAGGGTCCACTGAAGTGCTCCCTTTAGGCCCCTAGAGAGCTTTGGGCCCTGTGGGTTTCTGACTCCAGGGCTTGGGTGGCCCATCCTGTAACCCTTTCAAGGGAAAAGGAAGTATCCATCGACGTCGTCTTATTACAGTAATCCCTCCTCCTCCAGATAACCAGCCTACTGTGCAGATCCTATTCGGACTAGACACCTACCCCCAAAACCCGACCCGACCACGTTCGGTCCGCAGTCTACTCCCGACCTAGCAGTAAGTTGGGCTTCACACTAGGTCTTTGTACAATATTAATCTACGATTGGCGAGTGTACGCAACATCTTGACTAACGCAGGATCCGGAGTGTGGTTGGTCACTGTCTGTAGGGATGCTGAGGTGAATAACGCAAACGCGGGGGAAGATAAAGAGATCAGTGAAGGAGTGTGGGGTGAACAGGCAATCGTTGCCCTGGGGTGCCGCCTATTTTTGCGGCTCCTATGGGGGGATGGCGTCACTGTTCTCAGGCGTCGGAGGTATAGTCAACCAGCCCGCTAGGGACTTTAACTTTCGGGGCGAAGGAAATCTGTTAGGCAACGCTCAGATGGAGGATATATTGACGAGTCTGGTCTCTAGAACTAGGAGGTCAGTTCTATAGAATATATATAACCCAATAAGTGAAAATCGTTCTCCTTTGAAGATCCTTTCTCGCCGCGATATCGAGCGATGCCTGTAGAGTATGGGCAGCTGCTGCGGGGGGTCTAAGTTCACTTCACACTATACGGAAGGAGAGGAGAGAAATGAAGCTTGTGATATAGCGAGATACAGTGAGTAGGAGGGGAATTGATGGTGTAGTAAAACTTACGAAAGAGTGTCGGGGCGTCGGCGCTCGGCTGGGGGGCGCCAGGCTGACTGAGTTAAGGACGTCGCCCTTCCGAGGTGCAGAGGATATTGACTCCCACGCTCCGGGACTCTGCTCAAGGAATTCAGAAACCCCTGGTCTTGCGACAGCCTTCAATGACCTGCGCAACTTTAGCTTCTTCCTTTTCTCCTCCTTCTCTTTGTCAGGATTCCGACTCAGCAACGTAGCTGAGTGCCAGGCCACAAGGCGCCAATCCTATTCCGGACATGCGTCCATACCTGTGGCCGCACCCTGATGGCCTCGTTCTAGTTCTCCGTACTGAAATTTCATCAATTCATCGCACAAAGCCTGATAGTCTTTGAGATTTTCCTGTAGCTTCTTGAGTTCCTCCTCTTCCCTTTTCAGAGATTCTCGTACCATCTTGAGTTCCTCGCCTTCTAGAATTTCCTGTACCTTCTTGAGTAACTCCTCCTCCTCGTTGAGGAATTCTTGTAGCTTCCTGAGTTCCTTCTCCTCTTTTAGAATTTTCGGTAGCTCCTTGAGCTTCTCATCCTTCTCTATTAGAATTACTAGGAGCTTCCTGAGTCTCTCACCCTTCTTCCTTTCCTTCTCGATTTTCTTGAGCCGCTTGAGTTCCTCGAGCGTCTCTTTGAGAACTTGATGCCAGCAGGATACAATTGTCACATGCAGTTCCTCTTCAATTTTGAAGCGGAGTGCTTGTTGGTCAATTGTCTCAGCTTGGGCTGCGGCAGGGGCTGGGGCGAAGGGCAGGGAATCTAACCACCGGAGATAGTATCGGCAGTGGAGGCCTGAAGTCAAGGTCCGATCCTCATCAGAAGTTACCTCGCTTCGGTTAAATCCGAGTCGCAGGACACGATCCGCTTTCGACAAGTACATATGAGCGGCCTTGTGTGACTTATTGACCTTGGAAATCTGTCCCAGTGTCAAGAACAGTTGCGCAGCAAGGATGGTTTCATCACCGATGGCCATTGATTTGAAGACGTCAGGCATGAGATCTGATATCGTGTCCGAGAACGGCCTGACGTTGTCCACATCGAGCACCTCGAGCATCCTGAGAAGCGAATATGAGCTTGAATTTGTTGCTGATCCAAGTATTCTCCTGATCGATGCCAAAAGCTCGCCCGCTTCCGCTCGCCATACTTCTGCGGCTTCCTCTATACTCAAACCAGTAATTCCATGGACTAGACCCAAAAGCAGGTATGGTAGGAGAACCGGGGGGTTGTCATACAGGACGTTTAAGAACCACTTTGCCGGCATTGGTTTGAGCTCCGGCGTGGTTGGGGAGGTACCAACCTGTAATCGCCGTGGCCGGAGCGATCGTTGCAGAAGATGAGCAACCAGTGTGCAGCTGAAGTTGTCCAAATCGAGAGCGTAAGTGGATTCCTCTCTGTACCGTTCCACGCCAACTCTCGTATATACGTTGGCGTAGAAATTGAACGTTTCTTGTGCCGCATGGACAGCTGGGATCCAGAGAAGAGGCACGCTTGGGCTTTCCGCTTGCCAACCAGGGCCATACTGGCATGGGTAGTTGAAGGTACTTTCGCCGAAGTACCAGAGATCAGCGTCGGCAGAAATATGCCATCCTTGTCGCAAGGCTCGTCTCCATCAAGGTCCATAAGAGCCCTTTCGTCAGCGTAGAGGCACTCATTGTCCTGATCCACTTGATTCAACTCTGCAAATGATACTTCAGGGGGCGGTAAGGCTGAACGAAGGCTCAATGCAGGTGGCCAGTACTGGATGACTTCAGAGAAGACTTCAGGGAATCCGAAGTACGGTGAGTCTTTTGGTCCGTATGGTTTTCGCTTCCAATATCTCTGCACATCAGCCAGCGTGATGATTTCATCCCGAATACGCAGCATGGTGTCCATGCCGACCGACTGGCGCTGGCGGATGATAAAAGCGGCGATTACCATATCCCACTCCTTGCACGAAGTCAGAGTGTGATAGGGCTGTATATGTGGAACTTACCCTCCTGTTCTTGTTCAAACCCCAGGTATAGATGCGCCGCTTGTAGTGCACTTCTCTGTGCGGACGTCAGTTCCGAATCACGGAGAGGTAAGCGTCATCTGAGCGTATACTTTGCATGGAATCCCTTCTCTCCCAAAATCTCGATAACCTCTGAAAGCTTTTTCCCCTCTGTCTTGTACAACTTGGTAAACAGTGGGCGGATAGCGTCCCATTCCTCTCGAGTATGCGGATGCTCTCGAGTTGGAGGCATTTCGGAAGCGAAACAAGGATAGATAGCTCCATTCTAGGCCTGGGAACCAAGGAGTCCCTATATAGCTCTGCGGCAAGACATTGTATGGCATGATGGTTGACAAGGGGTGATTCGGCTGAACGAACAAAAGTTGCACCAGTCGAAAGATGATTGGGCATTTCACATGGCTTGGGCGCTTGCAGGGGTGTTGGCCATTTGTCTTCTGCATTGTCTTTCGTCTGGGGGTCTCAGCCTTACAAAAGTCGCTATCCTTTCTGTGCCGCCTTTTTTGCGGCTCCTGTTGGGAAATGGCGTCGCCACCTACGAGGTTTCAGGATGGGGGAAAATCCATGACAAGCGAGATTCAAACTAGAGATTGAAAGCTTGAGAAGGGAATCGCAGGAAACGGACGTGGGTCTACCCGCCGAGGCCACTGGGCTGCAGAGTTGGCAACTTTTGTTCTCGGGGGAACTACATATAGTTATGATTTCAAGTGCAAAGGATTCCATTATCTGCATTCGACCTCTCCACGTTGCTCGACGATGTCCAGTCTCACCATCCATACCATGATTTCGCCTGTTCGCCTCTCACATCCCTTCTGGCACAAGAACAATCCTGCTCTTGATCTTCCCGTGGTGCAAATCATCCAGGATCTTGGGGAAGTCTTTCATCTCCCCCGTCTCAACCTGCGGCGTAATGACGCCCTTTGCGATGAGATCCAGACTGGCCTCCAGGTCTGCAGAAGTCCCTCCATAACTTCCCAAAATGTCCAGTCGCTTCGTGATCGGCACGAAGGAATTGAAAGACATGCTGGGATTGATCAAGCCCACGAGGACGACCGTGCCAGCCCGTCGCACTATCCCAAACAGACATGTCAGCGCACGCTGTCCCTGAAAAGACATGAAGCGGTATCCTGCCAAACCTACCTGATTCCAGAGCTGCGTTGAAGGTTTCTGACACCCCCACAAAGTCTATTGCTGTGTCGACGAGCAGCTCCTTACCGTTGATCCATTCCGCCACGTCCGCCGTTCCCACGGGCACAACGTCCTCCGGGTTGACGCCGAACTTGATGGCGTTGTCGAGCACCTCCTGCCGTTGGTCCACGACAATCACCCTCGCCCCGATGCTGAGCATGATCTGTAACGCGTTGAATCCCAGGCCGCCCAATCCAAATAGCAGGACCGTGTCGCCTTTCTTGACTTTCCCTCTCCCAACCACCGCTTGATACGCAGTCAAGACCGCATCCGTGGCCACCGCACCAGCGGCATAGCTGACGCCCGTGGGTAGCTTGACCGCCGCTCTCTCATGAATGGCAACATAGGGTGCAAAGGACCCATTATGCCCTATGCCGTAGTGTTCCCCCAATGGGCAAATCTGAGGCACGCCCCTCGAGCAGTCTGGGCATGACTCGCCTCCACATCCAGGCACTGACAGGATCGATATCATGTCCCCCGGCCTGAACTTGGTGACGGCGGGTCCGACGGAGACCACCTCGCCGCATCCCTCATGGCCCTGTGGTGACATATCGTTAGCACTGCGAGAGACGCTGTCGTCATTTGTTTGGGCCGACGCACGAGAGTGTACTTGTCCAAGTAAAAAGGCGGCTTCTCTTCCACGCTCAATAAATAGACATCGCTGTGGCAGACTACAGTATGTTCAGCTCGTGTACCTCGATTTTCGAGGTCGCCATAGACACTCACCTCCAGCTGCATATACCTTTACCAAGAGTCCGTCGGTGGGCGCCGACGGAACTTTAACACTGACTCGTTTCTAGTCAGAGTCAGACCAAACACAAAGGCAGACTCTGAAACATGGGCTTGTCGAACACCTTGGTCCTTCACAATGCACATACCGGTAGCACGCTGCCAAAGTGTTTTTGCCATGCTAGCATGGTGTCCGGTATCGCTCCAGCCGCCATGTTGCCAAATGTGAAGACTGTCCGCGATGCAGACTAAGGGCGCGATTTACAGCAATCCTGAAAGCACCAAATGCCTATAAGATGTGATCTCTTCTGGAGTATGAGGAAGGAAGAGCCTCTGCTTCGATAAGTCAATTGTAGCCCCTCGAGGTATCTAGTAAAGTATTATCCGGGGTCATTGCCTGGTGCCGAGGTTCAGTATGTACCCCATACAATTGGAGGGGGTCTCCGGGTCCCCCCTCAAGTCAGCCTCTGCGCATGCTTTGGTTCAAGATTGAGGACGGATCAGACAAACATCCCAGTCTGCGGTTAAAGAACCGATGGCTCATCTCTGAGTCTGCCGTCTCAGCCTGAGCACGCAAGGTCTGATGTCCTTGAGGCTGGCTTGGTCTGCCATGGTATTCCAGGGCTAGCAAAAATCTGGGAAATGGTATTACCCCAAAGAGAAAGAACCGCGATTGTCCAGTAACTATTAGTGGTGACACTTCAAAGGGACTGGCTGACTCGCCCAGCATTACCGTGTTTCCCTAGCCAGCATTGGCTCAGCCAACGGTCAAGTACCATTCGAAACCAATCATATTCCGTCCGAGAGTGGCTTACCCATCCAAGACGGACGAAGCAGCTCAGTCCGCACGTGATATCAGCCATATCATTCTACCGCGTTGGAAGGCACCCAAATCTATTTGCCATGTTGTAGTGAATAGTGGCATTAAGGTGGGTCTCACATATGCCTCAAAACAGGGAGAAACTTCATCCCCCTTTGCATGGCCATGAAAGATATATAAAGGTCGTGGATGCTCGCCTCAATCGTTGCAGGAGGGACATCCAGCAAAAGCTACACAAAATAACGAGCCATGGCTTCACCACAGACACCCCTAGATCAGTTCCTCAATGGTATCAATGCTGCTGATCTGACCCAAATGCTGGGTGCTTTCACCACGGATGCTGAGATATTCGACGATGGAAAGAGCTTCAAGGGTGAAGCAATGAAAGCGCTATGTGAACAGGGCATCATTGGACATAGGACCCGCGTCGAGATGCTTGAGAGGGAGGGGCACCAAGATGGCAAGATCTTTCAGCACATAAAGATGGACGGTGACTTTGTTGAGGATTTCAACATCCACGAACCCTTCGACCTGTTTCTCCTTGCGACCATCAAGAACAACAAGATCGAGCACCTAGAGATGGGAGGTGTCGACACCAGAAAGCCGACCATTCGCACTGTCTATGCCGCCTCCGGGAATGCCTCAGATCCACTGTCTTCAGTCCGTATCAACAGGAGGAAGCTCCCCGAGCCCAAGGAGGGTTGGGTCAGAGTAAAGATGCAAGCAGTCGGTCTTAACTTTCACGACATCTTCACCCTCCGCGGCATAGGAATGCACGAGATCCGATTCCCAATGACTTTGGGCAATGAGGGCGCAGGCATTCTGGATGATGGCACGGAAATTGCAATTTATCCTGACCTCGGCGACCCAGATTTCAAGGGAGACGAAACCCTGGACCCAAATAGGCACGTTCTGGGAGAACTTGTGCAAGGGACATTGGCAGAGTACGTCGTTGTGCCGAAGAGGAATGTGGTCCCAAGGCCACCAGGGTTGAGCGCAAATGATGCATCGGTCATGGGAGTGGCCTGGTTGACAGCCTACCGTATGTTGTTCAAACAGGCTAATTTGAGACCCGGCCAGACAGTCTTGGTCCAAGGTTGCTCTGGGGGTGAGTTTAACGAAGACTTCCCAGATCCGCTCATGCTGACATCCTGTTAGGTGTCACCACAGCTTTGATACAGCTTGGCTCATCGGCTGGTCTTCGAGTCTGGGCCACAGGTCGTACAGAGGCCAAACGAGCACTAGGACTCAAACTGGGTGCTGAACGCACATTCGAGCCTCTCCAAAAGCTGCCATATCTTGTTGACGCTGCATTTGATACATCCGGGGCGGCCACCATCTCCAACTCTCTCGCGTCCGTAAAGCCAGGAGGTAGAGTTGTGTCATGTGGCATTCACTCGGAAGGCGGATCGAACGAGGTCACCATCGACCTCATGCATCTGTTCGTCAACCAGATCGCACTCATCGGCGTCTACACTGGAACAAGAGAGGAGTTTGTTGACCTGCTGAATTATGTTGCGGCCAAGAAAATAAAGCCTCATATTGGAAAAGTCTTACCTCTGGAGAAGACAGAGGAAGGGTTGAAGGATATCTGGGAAGGCAGGACTGATGGTAAGATAGTCATTACGATCTGACCACCGCTCAGAAGACGGGATTGCAGAGACACAAAGCTGGAGTGGGAGTCGAGGCGAGAACGAACATCCACCTTGTTTCGAAGTTATAGAGATGTCGACGGTGAGACAATCCACCGATCGTCGCAGGAACAATGTCGGTGAGCCAGGGGAGGACACTGATCCTGGACACGAAGTCGGCGAAACGTGGCCGAAGCTAGTCCTGATTCCTTCATCAATGAGTCTATCATGCGCGATTTTCATGTCTCATGTAATTATCTTCACTCCAATAGACTGGCGGTCGAAGCTCAAGATTGTGGAAAAACGCTGAGTCACATCAGGAGACATTGTGGTTTGATGCCGGGAAAGAATCGGCCTTGCACGTGAAGATAGAGCTAAGTTACCCCGCTAGACTGTAATGGGACTAGTGGCGGGCGCTATCTAATCTATGACCCGGGCTGCCGTCAAGGCCCCTTATCAAGACGGTACTTGCAGCCCTACGACTCTTCAGACTCCTCCCACCAGGCTCTTCACAGTCTAATGCAGTGGATCCTTCGTGAGAATTGCGAGAGTGGCTCCGACAGCAAAGGTCTATCTGGACAGGCTACGAACCTCTCGATATAAATACCATCGCGAGCACTGTGATCAATCGGCCGAGAGTGGCTGCTTTGCGACTTCACCGATAACATTCCATCTACTACCACCATGGCTCTGTGGACAGGATTTCCCGCCGGTGTAGGGCTACCACCGCAGTCAGACCTAGTACCAACTATTCGAAAGCCTTTGAAATGTCGCGCGAAGAGCGAAGACTTTGAGAGGAAGTTATCCACTCGTTTCGCCGTGTCAGATCAGGTAATGAATGACCCGAGTCTGGCTGAAGCGACGTACTTGTTCCTGACGAGAACAGATTCTATCCGACGCCGATGAGGAAGCCGATGGCGATCCGCTGCTGCTGAAGATGCCATTCGAGATCCTCCTGGCCATTTACGACAGTCTAGAACACTCCCCGTCTCAGATCGCACTGGCATTGACTTGCAAACGGATGGCTATAGTTGCCAGGGACGTTCATCTGCATCTTTCACCCACTTCTCCAAAATATGCCGGGTTTCTTCCGAAAACCGTCTTCGACGTTCCTGAACTTATGGCCCAACTTAAACCTTGGATGCCTGCCGACTTGCGTCTGTGCAATCACTGCTTGACCAACCGTCCGCGCGATGAAAAGTACTGGAACGGAATAGTTGGCTGCGAGATTAGCAACTTTTGGATCCAAAAGACTGGCTGGAATTTCCACGACGCGAGCTGGCATAAGCAGGTGCATGATATCTGCCCTGCTTGCCACGTCAATTGCACCTTGAGCGACTATGTCGATTGCGACGGTTGTCGAGCCCTGGGTAGACTGGGAGATATAGACTGGACCAGAGTCTCAGACTCCTGGCGACGGAGAACAGAGGCGGAACTGCAGGCAGGCCGTTTCGCGACAGGTCCTACCTGAATGGAAAGGAGTCGGCATCCACGGGCACCGAGCCTTTACACATGCAGCACACTCAGGGGCTGGCTCCGAGATAATTCATCACGGCCTGTATCATCCCCCAGTTGAGAATCGTCTCACGCCAGCTTCATACGTCAGGTTGAGCCCACGTCGTAATCGGCCGCAATGAAGCTGCGACTCCGGCACTTGTTGTGGGCTGCAGGACTGCAGGAGCAATTCGGCAACAAAGCATCCAGCGGATAAATACACTTACAAGGCTTCGATCGGCCATTTGCACCATTGAATATGCATCCGACAATCCCATGTCTACCGTTGGGGGAACACCTCCAGTCCCTCTGTCGCCGGCCTACTATTAGGGTTCTACATGACCCACCCCGGCACTAGCAAATTCCAACATCATATCTCTAGCCCCTCAAAAATTGAGCAGAATTCGTGGTCTGGTGGTGTAGTTGGTTATCACATCTGCTTAACACGCAGAAGGTCCTGGGATCGAGCCCCAGCCGGATCATTGACTCAATTCAATTTCGTGGAGTTCTCTTTTTGAACTTGATCGATTTTTTTTATTTTCTTTGCGTGATCGCCGGTATCGTGCTGAGCATTGTGGGGTGACTTGAGGGCTCGGCAAAGTATCCGTATATTGTGTCGAGTATTAACCTAAGCCGAGGGTGACTCTTAGTCAGCACGACGTGCGTGTTTTTGGTAACCTGTCTGTTCATCAAAGTTCTTTGCTTGAACGATCCATATGACCTCACATTCGTCGATAGAGACTCATCTTAAGTAGAGTTACTGCTGAAGGTTACGTCTCCCAACCTGGGAACGGCCCTGGAGTCGAGACCCACGAATCACAATGTCAAGGCAGCAATCACCGTAAACACAGCATCATGCGCGAAATTGTCTTCATTAATTACGCGAATGGTCATCATCGGAATGACACCGAACAGCAAAGTTGTATCTCGGCCCATTCAGCGAAGTTGAAGCAATCGAAGAGAAAAGTACTGGGCAGCAAGAGGTGTCTCAATGAGGTTCCAGATGCCACCAACAAGAATGTCCTTGGCTCGCCACGACGAAAGCATCGGTCTCCAATACACAACCTGTCGAACGCCGAAGAACTGTTGGCAGAGGAAGATGTGATCATAAATAGTATCAAATTCGATCCTTACGACAAGCTTGCGTACATGAACATTCCAGAGCATCGGAGGATAGCCGACTATGGTACGCCATTGACAGGATATCAGTGTTGTCCTATGAACTGATGGATTTATCTAAGTCATTCGACACTATGCACGCCGAATACAACCCCTTCAGCGAGCCACCGGCACTGCCAAAACGTCGGCTGAAAAGAACTTTGCGATGGCATTAATGAGTCCGGAGCTCTTCTACGCGATAATGGCTATGGGATGTGCCGATTACGAAAGTAAGTCTCATACAGAAACGAATACGGTCGAATCTATAGTCCATCCACGAGGGTCAATTTTCCTCGCATGTTGCTTTCCATTGCTGACAATTTGCATAGTGAGAATGACACATATGATCCCAGAAAAGCCATCACAACGTGTGCTACTCTTCAAAGGGTTGGCTCTCCAAACACTCTCGTCCAAACTGCAACATCACTTTGAAGACGTAGACATGGCTGCTGTTTTGGCCATTGTTATGCTAATGGGTCTCGATGTGCGTACGTCAATACCGTTCTGGGGACACAGAGTACTCAAACCTCGCAGATAGCATTTCAGGACTTTCAACCGGTGATGATACACCGGCGTGCCTTGCGACAGCTAATAGCGCTACCACACGTACCTGGCTTGTATGATCATCTTCTCGCCTGACTCTGTGAGGTTGGCTAACTTCGGTCATAGACCTGCGTCTGGGGCTTTCTTGACCCACGAGAACTTGTCCTCCTTCACCGACAGCTTTCTTTCCGAGTATGGCATCTTCGCGTTTTGAGCCGTCTGTTAAACTTACTTGTCGCACAGGGAGGAACCGGCGTGGAACATTGATCCCACCGAGGACATGCTATTCCCCTATTCGTCCGATCAACACCAACCACTACGTTACCCTAGTGCTGCTGAGCTCGCAACTGTCCTGCCGAAGATACCCGCAGGAATTCGAAATGTAGCACTGGATGGTGCCCTCAGCATGGAATTGCTGGAGATCATGATGCGAGTGACCCAATTAACGACGATTCTTCACAAAGGACAGCGTCGAGATGAACCCCTCACAAGTGCCGAGACCGCGTACGTGTTAGCATACAGAGCTGAACACGAGTTTCACAATTGTATCGATTGCTTGCGCCGCATCTCTCTTCGGGAAAGGCCAGAGGCGGCCACGATTGCGAACCCGGGGAGTATCGTCATCGAGCACGTCGTTTGCCTGGCTTTACTGCTTCTCTGCAACTGTGAATTCGGGTGCATGCTCCATGGGCCTATTTTCAAGAAAACACACGATGCTTTCCGCGTTGCTGTCGAACAATGCCCGGTCAAATTGGGACAAGAAGACTGCATGATCTGGGCGCAATCCATCGGGCTATGGGCGGCAGTTCTCACGACGGGCGAGAAGGGCCAGGATGCAGAGTTCTACATTACGAGGTTTCGACGAGGTTACACCAAGCACTTGTGCCTCGAGGAATACAAAGATGTTCTGAAGAAATTTCTCTGGACGGAACTCATGATGAGATTCTGCGAACGAAGCTTTGAGCGGTTTGTCGTAGCTCCGACGGATTCGAAGACCTGACGTTGTCAGGACGAGATCCATGAGGGAACAAAAGATTTGGCTCCTCGAGGCATCTAGCTCGTACAAGTACTTTAATTTGAGTACGGCTTGCCTGTCCGTCTTTGCACGATGCGGACAGCCAGCTCAGACTGAGGTCTTTGCTCAATGCCTGTGGGCGCGACGAGTCTTACCTTGCATATGTGGATTAATATGCAGACCATGGTATTCATTGGGGACTGGCTTCGTGCCCTTGGCTCCTGTCGAAGGGAAGGGTCATCGTGGGGAAAGGAAGCAAGCTCAACCCCAGCACCCAGTGGTCGCACGAGCAGTCCTATACCAAGGCAAAGCGGTGTCTCAGAGAGCCACCAATTCTTCGCTATCACTTGACTCTGTAAATGTTACCCATTCGTGCATTCAGAATGTAAGAATATATAGATGCAAAGTACATTTCATGTCTACAATATCTGGCGGGGGAGAACGATCGACGAAGAATCGTGCTGACAAAGCGGACGAGGCTGTCGGCACAAATCCATTTGAGAACTGACTGATCGTCAGACCTCGGCACATGCTGTTTTCATGCTTCTTCGTCTTGTGCGAATGTTGCTCACATTTCACCAAGGTTGCCGGCGCTGTCATCTTTCCTGATTACTGTTCGAGGAATTCAACCATCCTTGTCCTTCAATTCCGATCGAATTCCGGCCGTAGAGAGCATACAAAAGAGCACCGCCCTACACAACACTCTCCCCGACACTCGCTCGATCTTTTTCATCGCACGCCGCACCATCGCCCCTCGCGACGTCCAGCCATGGCCGACGCTCTCTGTGGCCCTTCCAACCCGCTCCAGAATCTGCAGAAACATACTCAGGTCGATAGGACCCTCCAGCAGGATCGTCTCGTCGGTCCAAGACAGGCTCCCGGACAGGCAAGTTTCTTCTTGACCAGGTGTCTCGCGCAGCATGATTATTGACATTATGGCTCACCCAGGGCTTCCGTACCGCCGATCCCAGAGCCGGTTCTCTCGATGCCGACTTCTATGCCTTTGAGAACGCCGCGCCGAGCCCCTTTCAGCACGCACCGCCAGAGTTCGCCAATGCCTTTCCTACCACTGCCTTTTCTTCTCCCCGGCCCTCGCTTGGACCGGCTGGATGGGCCGCTGATTTCCAGCGTCTGAACCTCCACGACCAGCCCGTCCCTGCAGGTCAATTCCGCACCGAAGCGCCGCTCGTGAAGTCTACAATCGGGGGGTGGCAAAATGAGTTCATGCGGCAGCGCTCAGGTATGGCGTCGCCCGTGGCGCAGGGTAAGCAGGCCGTACGAGAACCGATACAGATGAACATGAACGCAAACGCATCGTACATGGGTTACTCGTCCATGGCGCAGCAGGCGTACGGCAGCGGGATGTACCAAGACGGAGGGTTTGAACAGCAACAAATGCCAGGAATGTCCATGGAGCAACAACAAGTCCCCATGTCCGATGTCGACTTCGACGCGGCGTTCCAAGAGGCCGTCGCGCACGCCCAAGAAATGGACCAGCTACGACAACAGACGATCCAAGTCTCCGAAACGGTCGCCGAGTCGGCAATGACGACGGACCAAATGGAACCCGCGCGCAAGATCGGGTCCGATGCAATCGAGTACCGCGAGCGGGCGGAGCGTACCGAGGACCAACACTCTCGCGACGCCGACGAACTGGCCCGCACAGCCGGGCAGTTGCTGACGAGCGTGCAACACGACACCAGCGACAAGTTCCAAAACTCGCAGTTTCTGGATCTCATGCGTCGCATCCGCGACAGGCAAGTCGAGGTGGCCAACAACGATCTACAGGACGTATCTACAGGGCAAGCGGCGACTTCGACTGCGGCGTTGTCGGACTCGATGCAGCCCGAATCGCAGCAACCACAGGCCCAGGGAGAGAGGGAATCAACGCATCAGCAGCAGCAGCAGCAGCAACAAGAACCGCCATCGCATTTCGAGTTTCCAGACATGGACGTCGTCTATGCGGTGGGGGAAACGAGTCGTCATTCTCCCTACACAAATCACGGGCTGTTCGACGACGGAAGCGGATCCGTGCCCGTCGTCGCAATGCAGCCACGTCGCCAGGTTGACGACATCCACCCGGGCGGGAAATGGTATCCCGACTTGAGTCCGCAGATGAGGACGGTGCCGCTCGCGTCGCGTGAGGACGACGACGGCGGGAGTCTCGAGAGGAGGATCAGCGCGAGCGAATTCGATTACGTTGATGAAAGCGCCGGGTTGGCCAGACGGTTTTCCTAGGATTAAAAAAATCTGCCGTCAGTATACCTGTAGGTATGTGTTCTATATGTGTACTACCTACCTCTGCACGTACGAACAGATATGGCAACGGAAACCTAGCGAAGGGTACGCTGTGTGTTGGCGATGATGGCATTGACGACGTTAATAATGATGACGACGATGATGACGACAATGATAACGATGATCAACTATATATGAGAAGAGCATTCGATGCTGGAGGACAGGACCGGGCAGGGCAGGGCAGGACAGGACATGATGCGATAAGGTCCTGGGTCGTCGACTTGTATATTTTTTATTCATACTTGTAACTACAAGTATTTCTATTGTACCTACTTCGGCCTGGTCCGCGTACCTGACAGGGAATCCACGTCCTTTCCCGATGTTAGACTTCGACACGGACAGGGGACGTTGTTGCAGTACGAATACTCCTCGTGCAAGGTCCTTGGCATGTAGTGTATGTATGTATGTATATATGTATGCACGCACGCACGCTATTCTTTTTGTCCTCGAACTGTCTCCCTCCCTCCCTCCCTGCATACCCAAGGTAGGTACGCTCCCTGCGTAAGTCTCTCTAAATAAGAGTCTCCTCCAGTCACGTCGCCTCACGCGCACGACGATCTGATCTACAGGTGTCAAACATTTGTGTCGGGATCAGTCGCGTCCACCATGGTGTACTTTTCCTCCTCCAGGTACCGTCCTACAAGATCGAAGCCGATCGTACCAAGATTAGTGGTACAGTAGTGTTGTAGCACGGCACATCCAGCACACCACCTGTACATCGAGGTCAGGCAGTAGTACCTCCAGCACAAAACAGGAGGATTCGTTCATCCCGCACAGTGAAATTCTGGAAGTAATTCTCATTCTGCACTCCTCTTTTTCAATTTCTTTATCCTCTTGTGGCTTTTCTGGGGCTAATCAATCCTGCGTGTCAATACTGATGATACACGACCATGGGGTCTAGCTAGTATTACTACCTCTGCAAGACCCTCGTCGTCTCCACTCATCGGTGGATTCCCCTTACTTCCCTCTTTCTTGCTCAAAAAAGACAACCGTGCTGTGACCCGAAACTGTCTGCTCACTTACTTTTGGGAATGAGCCTTTCGCCATTTTGCCATCTTTTCTTTCACCAAGTCGAACCTCATACATAATCACATGGTAGCGTCAATCCGTCCACAGTCTCATCCATGTCTCGATGCTGATAGCTTCGAGTGCGAGCGACGCAAAAGCCTTGGATCTCGCCGTCTCCTGGATCTCTTGACCCCAATATTGTTTCCTGACCTTGTGACAACTCATAACCAATCACTAGGGTGTCATGCGTTGCTCTTCAGATAAATCATCGAAGAAGGCCACATCTGAAAGCCGGTTGTTCAGCACCAAAAGACGAACGGGCCTCTCTCCAGTTTCGGACAACGTTTTTTCACCGGCCTGGCACGAGCGGTTGTTCCCTGCGAAGATGATCCTGGGACGTCGTGACTCATGCCATGACCATCGTCAACGTCCATGGAATCAGAGCCTCCTTTCTCTTTCTCATTCTCATCGTCCGACTCCGTTCCCGTCTCCGAATCCGACTCTCCGTCTGATCGGTCAGGAGTATCAAGTCCGGCGCCTTGCTCGTCGATTTCGTATCCGGGAGACGATGCGCCGTTGATGCCGCATCTCCACCATCGGCCCATCATGATCTTTCCACCCGGTAGGATGATGCCTTCGTATGCATAAGCGTACTCCATGTCTGTCCACTCCATATGTTCACTTCTCTTGAATCGTTCCTCCATGTCGGCGATAACGTGCTTGTCCATATTCTCGGGATGGCGCCATGCTGGATTCCTCGACAATTTGTCGTCGATATATCTCTTCCTCGCCAACTCGATCTCCTCGGGGTCGAGATCTCCTACTGCTAGCTGCTGTAATCCAAGCTGAAGTTGTCCGTTTTGGATCATGTGGTTGGCTATGGCTGCACCAAAAAAGCCGCCAAAGTTCTGCTCGGCATGTTCGAGGACCGCAATTTGCATTTCTGTGGTGGGCTTGTACATGACCATGACGATCCTACTCCATCCAGGAATACTCGCGCGAGAGTTTTTTAGCTGATCTGGTCGAGGCAAGCTACCGATTGGGTGGATCACACCACGCACTCGAAGAGAGGTATATGGGTGATACTTGGGTACTCCTGGAACCGTCAAAGTCGCCTTTGACATGGAAGTTCTGACAGACTCCATCGCTTGCAGGTCGACAAAGGGTGCAATGCCGCGGAAAGAGATGCTCGACTCCAGTCCGTCTGGAATTGTTTCGTTGAAAACCGGAATGTCGCGAAAGATGGGAGGCCAGTATGCTAGATCGTTCCTCGGGGCAATTGCAATCTCGAGTCTCTAATAGTCGGTGGTTAGTCAAGATGAGTGTAACTAGGTGTCAAGGTGAACTTACAAGGGGATGAGCTGAGCTCCAATCTTCAGCATCAGTTTGAGCCACATCTAGGTCCTGTCTTCTCTTCGGCCACGGGTGAACGCAGCTGTAATGGCCGTACCACTCGTTCGCGATCCGAGGAAGTCCTTGAACTAGCATCTGGTCCCATGGTCGAGGCGTGATGCCAGCGTCACATAGGAGATTAGCCATAGTGGTATACGTGCGTTCGTTCATGCTGCTGGAGGGGTACTCGGGACTGCTGTTTCTCTCGATGAGATGGCGATGAAAGAAATTTCGTACATGGAGCAACGCGTATGTGTCGACTTCGTACTTTGGTTCCTGACCTCGTCGCATCAAATTAGGAAACACTGGTCGAGCGCGAGTAGGCGTCGATGGAGGTTCAGATCTCGGAATTCGGCGGTAAATCAACGTCAACGGACTCCCCCAGTTGTAAACCAATGCCATGTCGTACTTATGCCTGGAGGACTGCACAGCATGCGCCATCTCCGAAGCTGGGGATAACAACAAGTGTGACAATGCAACTTGGATTGCGTCGAAGAGAGCGTGTGGTTGACCGTATTTGTTTGAATCTCTGCTCAAGGTCTGGGGATAGAAGGTATTGTTCAAGAAGCTCGTCATCCAAGGAGAAGCCTGTGCTGAGTCAAATGCTTCGATATTGAGAGAGATCAGTGGTGCGGGAAGGTGCTTCTCTGGCCGATGATACGCTTCTGATGCTACTGTCAGCCTCGCTTAGTGCAGAATGTCTCTACATAGTTCTTTACCTAAGATCATGTAAGTCAAGTGTTCCAACTGGTAGATCAACCGGGGATCATTCTCATTGTTGAAATCGCCAAATTGACTTAAGATGCATCCTCTTTCTCGATACACGATGGCAAAGTACTTGTTGTTTCGAACAAACGGATAGTCCCATTTCCGCAAGAATCTCTCTCGCCAGATAGCAGATGTATTTGGTTTAAGCGCCTCGCTCAAGGTTGGGGAGGCCCGCACGAGTCCGAATAGGTCTGCATCACTGGGGAGCTCGGAAGCAATACGATTCAGGATCTGATCAAGTTAGTACAGATCTGTCTCTTGTATAGTTGACTGACTTCAATGGGCAAATTTTCGAGCCTGCTGAGTTGGCGGGCGGAGTTGCGCAGCCTCTTCGCTCCACGCTGATTCTCATCGTGATTGGGTTGTAGTGAGGTTATTTTGCGCTTTGAACCTGGAGGAGTATTGAGATTCGTATGAAACAAATCCTCACTGACGGAAGCTGTCATATCCTCGAGATCTGTTGGCGGCTCAGAAAGGTCTGAGTCGAGATCCCAGACAGCCATGAGTACATCTGGGCTCGATGCCATGACGTCGCACACGTGGAGGCTGGATGGTTCGGTCCGGAAACAGGCGAACATCAAAACATGAAACTCAGCTGAGGCATGGCAGGGTAGGCCTGTAATAATGCTGAAGGAACGTAAGGATAGATGTAGAACGCGCTGAATGTGGGATACAAGCAATCCGACTTTGACATTGCAAATCTTTCACCCTTGGGCGATTGCGCCGGTTGACACGAGGTGGTGAAGTCTATCTCACCACGG
The DNA here is from genome assembly GCF_000836115.1 of Exophiala spinifera. Lineage (NCBI taxonomy): Eukaryota > Fungi > Ascomycota > Eurotiomycetes > Chaetothyriales > Herpotrichiellaceae > Exophiala > Exophiala spinifera. The sequence goes on from NW_015622513.1 coordinate 3,574,587, forward strand.
GCGAATGCACCAATGAGCGCGTCCGGCATCTGCTTTCCAGAAGAAAGTGGCCAACTGGAAATCCATGTGACTTCGCAGGTGAATGCCTGACATTCCTGTGGCCGACCGTACCGTGATATCACTGTTACAAAACCAGCGCCAGCAACATCGAAACAAAGGACAACCGGCTAGCTCCTGAAGCCCATGCAGGTCCGATGCTGCCTGCTATGTTTGTAGCCGTTGACGTACTTGTCGAGGATGATGTTGGTGTTGGCCCAGGGATTTTCGCACCTGAGGCTCGTGTGATTAAATATATTTCGCCGGAAGCATCTGAGGAGACGTACAATCGTCCGTGCGAATCGAAAGCCATTCCAGCAGGCCGAAAACAACTGTGGGGGCACTTCGAATTGTCCTGGTTGGTCAACACATCTCGTGCTGCATCCTTACTGTCAAGAGAGTCCTCGGGTTCTCCATTACGGTCAAATGCCACCACTGATACCATGTACCCTACGGGTAGCGTCCGATCCCAGCTACCGTGGAAGGTTATCCATGCCTCGGTACCACTGTTGTTGAACTTGATATCGAGAGGTGCCATATGTGCCTGGAAAACCAGGCGAGCCGGCTCTTGTTGAGCACAATACGTATCTGTTTGGTTCTTGTTGTGCGAAGCTGGAGATGCATCGACCGCATACTGGCTACCGACGGTCAGGTTGCCGTTGTCAGGGAGTTCGTCGACTCCCCATGCAGAGAAACACCATGGATAGCCAAAATTCCCTCCTTGAGGAGCGTATTCCTTTCCGTCAAGATAGCCAAGGAAGTTCAATTCTTCCGCAGGGTTATCCTCGTGGATATCGACTCCCATCCGTGTCAATTCATCGGCCGAGTTTTCAACGGTGTAAATGCCGCCGCTTTCAGGATGCTCTGCAACCCCGACATCATTCCTCAAACCCCAACCAAGACGAAGTCCATCGACATCGAAATCGTACACCCCAGTACGATTCGTCAAGTTGAAGGCTTTGACCTGCGAGTGACCAGATTCCAAGCTGGCAGCGTCAATATCGATATTGGAAGTGCTACCCCTCGTCACCACAAGCATTCCAGGCGCCTTCCGAGACAGAAGTAGAGTTCTCGTCGTGTGGTCACTAGTTGTCATGTTGGCCACAATTTGTGCCTGATTCGATACTGTTCGAGCCGACGCATCATAGCTCCAAGAGTAGACAGCTCCAGCCGACGACGCATATAGCGTTCCACCATCGTCGGACATTTCGATGCCGTGATTGAGCTAAGATGCGTCAGCGATTGTAAGGTATCCTCATGGTGTGTTTTCCATACATCCAACCTGGAAGTCAAATCAACAGATGATCTTACGGACATGCAGCCACTATTCTCATTCAGCGTATGAGCGGAGACTACGCCTCTTCCTTGTTCCACCACCAACAAATTCCCGGCATTGTCAAGGAGAAGGCCTCGGGGTTTAGACAAGCCAGTTGCGACAACTTGCACATGAAAGCCAGACGCGACAGAGGGCTTGATGACCCCTGAAGGCGCAGGTCCACAAGTTGATGAGGATTTTGCGAGTGACGACAGGGACAGGAGGGCAATAAGGGCCGTCAGGAAGACGGATCTTTTGCTCATTGTCAGTCCACCGATTAGGACCGGGCTGTCTGGCAAGTTCAAGGAGGCCACAAGAAAATCCTGCGAAGGGAGGTACGATGGATGTGAAAGGACATGAGAGAAGCTGGACGCGACAGCATGATACCTGTATTAACAGCAGAGGTCTTCCAAGGATTATGATAACACCATAACAACAATGACTTCATGGTACATGGTTCTTCCCAGAAAGTCGCCCCGTTACTCCTTAGTCTGAAACAGGAATCTTGGCCGGGACACGGTGTTTTTCCGATGATGCTCCGCAGCCTCACAGATAATCCGCCCCTGGGATGGAACGGAGTGCCCTAGCAATCAGCAGTGTGGCCAATGCTGCTGAGCTGTATTGCACACTTGAATGATCGACGGCAGCAGATTATTAGCTGTTACGTGACTACACCACAAGAGACTAAGACCTTTATATAGCAGATGGACGGCGTACAGCGAGGGAGCAGGTTGGTATGTCAATTCTGCCTGTATCTACGAGCTGTGAACGGTGTCTCAATGAGCTTGAACGACCCCAGCTTCGTTTGCCTGCGCTAATATCTTCTTCTTGTAAGCATTTACATCACCAGGGAATTTTTCAACCGTGCCTTTGTCGCACACCCACAAGCTGGTGCATACATTCTGCAACATCGTGACGTCGTGACTGACCATCAGAACACCTCCCTGGAATTGCTGCAAAGCAGTCGAGAGAGCATCCATAGCTTCAATATCCAAATGATTGGACGGTTCGTCAAGCACAAGAATATGTGGATTTGTCAGGGATAAGCACGCAAATGCGACCCTCGATTTTTGACCACCAGACAGAAGCTCTAGCTTCTGCAGCCCTGTCATCCCAGTTATACCAAACGCACCGAGATGACGACGGTATTCTTCGTCGGTTTTACCAGGGTAGGTCTTTTGCATGAAGCCCACGGCGGAAGTGTTCATGTCCAGAGCGTCCACATGGTGTTGAGCAAAATAACCAACGCGGAGACGTGGATTCTGCGAGATAAGTCCAGTGGTGGGTTGTAGCTGTCCGGTCAGGAGTTTCAGTACCGTTGTCTTACCTGCACCGTTGGGCCCAACGATGCCAATCCGGGAATCGAGTTGAACATCCAGATCAACTCCATGCAGAAGAGGTTTCTCCTTGGTGTATCCAAAAGCAACGTCGGTCATCTGAATAATGGGGGGTGACAGCTTTTCCACGTCTGGAAATTTGAAGTGTACTGAATACTCGGCCTCTGGAGGCTCAAGTACTGGCATACGTTCCAGCTTCTTGATCCGTGACTGTGCTTCTGAGCTTTTCGCTGCATTGTAGCGGAACTTGTCAATGAACGCTTGCAAATGAGCTCTTTGTGCCATCTGATTTTCATATTCACGCTTGGCATTCTTTCGGCGCTCTTCCTTTGTCGCATAGAAGGAGTCGAAATTGGCTCCTTTGTAATAGTCCAATCGTTCAGAGTGTTGGTGAATGATATCGGTAGCAACCTCATTCAAGAATGCTCGGTCGTGGGAAACGACCAGAACCGTGCTGGGGTAAGTTTGGAGGTAATTCGACAAGAAGGTAATTGACGGCACGTCCAACATGTTGGAAGGTTCATCCAACAGGAGTAGATCAGGCTCGCAGAATAGTGCTCTGGCTAGTGCTAATCTCATGCGCCAACCACCAGAGAAAGTCTTAGTGGCATATTGTTGACGCTCTGGAGAAAAGCCCAAGCCAGCCAGTATACTCGCAGCTCTGGATTCTGCTTTATCCGATTCCATCTCGCTGAGTTTCGCTTGGATATCGCCCAATGTGGTGTCGAGGCCGTCCTTTTCTTTGTCCAGCCGAGCTGCATCTTTCGACGTATCAGCCATTGTCGATCTCTCGCTCTCGAGGGCTGCTAATTGCTTGCTGATTTTGTCTTGCTCAGCTAAAAGGTGTTTCCGCCATACATCGGCGTCAAGGACAGCTTGGAGAGCTGGTGTGTCATCTCCCAAAATCTCTTGTTCAACGTGGAGAATTGAGATATGAGTAGGAATGGCAACTTCACGTCGACTCAAGGCACGAAGCAATGTAGATTTGCCAATACCGTTCTGACCAACCAGACCGTACCGTCGGCCGTATGCCAGTGTTAGAGAGGTATCGGTGAGAATACGCTTGCCAGAAATAGACACGTCAATCCCATCAACCTTGATGTCTTTGCTCTTTGATTGTGCATCGGATCCCAGCTGGAGTGGGTTGACTGCCATGAAGAACTCTTCGTAGGACTGGGTGCTGTCAGGCTGATCTAGCAATCGTGATGCTTCATATTCCACGTTCTTCATAATCTTCTTGTCTTGCTTCGCTCGAATCTTGCGCTCAGCTTTTTCGAGTTTCTTCTTATCTACCTTAGATTCCACCTTGCGAGCGTTGGCAGCCTCTAGGTCTATGGCACCACTGGTCAAACCCAAGGTGGACGAGATATTCCGCTGTGAGCTGACTTGAATGGTCTGCTCAAGCTTTTTGGCAGCAAATGGCATCTGCCTCCGCTCTGGATCAACTCCATTGGCATCTCCCAACCTGGCGATAAACTTTTCAATCAAGTTTCGAATGGCAGCTTCGTTCTGCTCCGAGAAATTGCCTGAAGCAGAGACCAGGAGGGCAGTGATTGTCTCCAAAGCTTCGGCGAGGGGAGACTGAGCAGATGGATCTTCATCGGAAAAATAAAGCTTTGATGCATGGTTGAGATAACCCTAACAAGAAGTCAGTTGGGAGGTCACATCAAAAGCACGTTTGTCAGCCCTGCCAGACCCAGGCTGAGAATCTGATAAACAATTCTGAACTAGTGCGTGATACGAGAAGACGCTAGAATAGGTACTTACCACGGAGTATTCTGAGAGGACTTGGTCAATATTGGGAATCTGAGCTTGGATTTCGGACTCCATTCTGCAGGGTCAGAGGTTTGCTCCGAGCTTGTGAGGTTAGAATTGGTCGGACGTAGTCCGTATCGTGAGCAGAAGCACAATCGCGCAACCTTAGCGGACTTCCAGTCTCGAGTCCTTGGTCCGGGAGCGGAGCGGCAACAAGAGACTGTTTGAGAGGATCTGCGAAATTGCAAGGGAGGTGGGATTCGGTGTGGCGAGGCTAGCCAGGACAACCCGGTCCTATGCCTTACTGGAACCGTTTGGAATTGCGGTATAGCATATCTTGATGACGACCGGCGGAGTCTGTGACCTGAGGTGACTGCCGCTCTCCTCTTCTTGTCCGTGTGATCCTGTGGCTTGAGATAATCTCGTGCTGTTCAAGTGGTTGAACGATATTGCGCATCCGACCGTGAAGTTTCAAGACCCGAGGTCTTGGCGAACTAACCAGGCCTGGACTAGAGCATCAGCACTGCTGTCGGCGTTTTTCCCTCTATGACGAGAAGTCTGGAGACTCTTGTTGACCATCAGCTTCAAGTTAGCGCGTGGGACTATGTACGCGTCGTCCTTCTCGTATGCAGGATTCTGCAGCATGACCTGCTTCACTACGGTAAGAGGACTTTTGCAGGGAGGCCAAGCAAGACATCGACGCAGCTAGCCATTCCCTTCGCGGCATCCCTCCACGTTACCACCGGGGTCACGACGCACATTCAGGGAAGATGCATCGCCTAAACTTGCACTAGAAAAAGTGCGGGCGATCCGGAAATCCTGTCCAGGCTGCATCTGCCAAAACCACGTTAGATGCAGTCGACTTTGGATGCCTGATCTGTTGACTTGAAACGTGGAAAGATAGATTCTTAACCTGGCAGCGCTTGGAAGCTCCTGTGTTCGCCATGTTGCAGGTATTACTTCTCTCCGCTGCAGCTTTACACCAGTTCACACTTGATGCAAGTTGATATATTCAGCCACGAATCCAGCATGCATCAATGAGACTGGAAATCGAGGATTACGTGGGTTTCATCGATAACGTGTCAGATTTGAACGTTACGACAGCCCTGGCCATGTACAATACCAACCTGAGCGTTCATCGGTTTGTGCATCTCGCTCTTACGAAGTTATCTATTATATACACGCGAATCAAGCATCGAGAGGGCTTTTCCTAGCTGCACCTATACCTAGTGTTGACCGTATGGATAGGTCTCAGACCCGGTTTGATCTTTTAGGCAAACGACATGTTTTCAAAGGCAACAACGACCTTCGCAACTGTTCACCGGACCTGATTCAGGTGTTTACCAACATCCCAGCCGTTGCGGACGTTGTGGAAGGCCTCCAAAACCCAAAACATCCCCGCATTCACCTGGTTCAGTTGGGCCAGGTGCAGCCCCTGCCGCTCTCCTGCCGCTCCCCTGCTGCCCATGAACATCATCAATCAGGCCTCCTGGAACGTTCATACACATGTAGTCGTGTTTGCAAGCATGGGTGAGTTCCAAATATGGACCGCTTGACATCGATCTTATCCTCTGGCACAATGGAGAGGCGCGTGTCCAATTTGCCCAACGGCCGAATGAATCACGAGCGACTGGAGATCCGCTGGGCACCGTCAGTCTGGCTACTGGCATGCGGCTGGAGTTCGAATGACATCCCACATAAGTCCGAACCTTGAGCCGGTGTCCATGCCGCACCAGCCGCTGCACACAATTACAGAAGCGGTGTCTGATCACGTCTACTGCTTGTCCAGACGATCCAACGTTAGGTCTGACGAGTGTTACCCTACAAGAAGCTGCTGGCGTTTGTGATCGGCGTGCTGCCGTCTCCGTACTCTGAGCAGTTTTATCGTTCGTTCTTACCTGTCATGCAGGCCACGATGAGCAGATCAGAGAAGAACGATGTCCAAGCGGTAGAAGGCCGATACCTCGCATTAGCTTGGACCACCTGTTTGGGCTAGATCCACGCAGGCGAGACGCGACGTCGACGCGAGATCTGACTCTGGGCGTATCACATCTGGCCGCTTTGGCCGATGATTCCGTCATTCCAAGCCTCACCGTATTATTGTGGCGTCTGCAGTGCCCTGTTTACAGAACATGCCACCTCCACAGCACCACTAGCTTGTCGTTTAGACAAGCGGCCGGCTTCAGATCTGACAGCCATTCGGCTTGCACTATTCCTTCAGACCGAACTTTTCGCGTCCCCGCCTGGTCTCGTTCGGCTTTCAGCATTGGGCAACTATCGACAACAAAACCAAACAACGTTGCCGGACTGCATGTTTTTGTTGTTTTGCCCGGTCCCAGAAACGGGCGTTGGAGGATCGTGAGACACCACCACCCGCGGGCATGTGTGGGCTGGCGGATTCCATGTCAGCAGATGCTGATGCGTCGACCTAATCCTTGTTGTCCGATTGACCAGCTTTTACGTACATGCTCGTCGCGTCCAGTCCAGCTCAATGCCGCGTTTCACGTATGCGGTTCCTCGCTACTGCACATCCAATCTTGCTTCGGTTCCTTGCCTCGGATCTATCTCCAAGCCTGGGGTTCATCAGCTCTGTCCAAGCAGCGTGTTCTCAACTTCTCAGAACATGGTGAGAGGCTCTAATGCAGGCATTGAGTCATGGTGATATTCATGCGGTGGGACCCAAGTCAATGATTGATAGCGAACGAGTCGGTCGCTCCTGATCTTCTGAACGTGTACGGAATATAGACTATGCCAGAAGGAACGAATGTACAAGGATCAAGCTTGTTGTGCTCTATCAAATGGAGTGTCTGTATTCGGGAGAGTTGAAACCGCCAACAAGCCCTGCAAAAATCCTTGCTTACCCACCTCTAACTTCTTAAGGCGCTCTCTTTATTACGAGGGACAACCCGGTCGCAGGCTCAGCTGGTGGCACGAATAAACAGAAAACTCGTGGATGCATGTCTCACGCTGGGGGAAAAGGTTTCCAGACTGCTTCTATGCGAGAAGCATCCCTAGCTCTTAGCCATCCTCAATGTTAGCTCCCGTGAAAATGATAAAATCCTTCTCTACGACATCGAAAGGGTAACAGCTGGCGGGGACGAGAAACAATACCAGATGATTTGACCTTCATCAACCGTCAACTCAGTGTTTCTTTGTTCGCACAGCTGGACTTGTTTGATACCTGAGTACAATAACAAGCGCGGTAGCACCACATCTGCTTGGGAGCAAACCGGAGGACAATGGGCCTGACAATAGCAGTGACATGCCCGTTGTACCTGTACCTGGCCGTTAATGATTTGTGAATCGGCACCGTGCAGGTGAAGCGCAGAGGTCCCAGTGCTACCATGGGCGATTCGATAGCCTGCTAAATCTAGCCACGGAGGCCCAAAACAACTCGGGCGTTGACGCCATCATTTCCTTAGAGTTTGTTGTCCATGTCACAATCTTGCCTTGCTCTGTGCGTGAGGGTGACAGGCTGGGGGTTGGTCTGCCCCCGGCCGAGGATGCCGGTTGATATTCTGACAGGACTACTGTACTGTGTACAGCACTACAGTACCATGACTGTACAGACGTGGCTGCAACTAAAACAGGACTTACTGTGCAGTGGTGAGTGGAGGTGTTGAGTGGGTAGAGGAGGTTGTGGCAGGCATGGTCTGTAATGCACGATTGCACTGGAAGACGGCTGAGGCGATGATCGTAATAGCAATCAACCAACTGTACGTTGACACTGCAAATCTTCGTCGCCCACCTGAATTTAGGTGCCAACTTAGCCCTGCGAGCCTCCACGCACCAGATGGAGCAGCACCTAAACTTATTGCCTTTTTATTACCTCGACAGGCCCAGGGCCGATGTTACTAGTGCTGCCCGTCACCCGAGATTCAGCACCCCAATAGGTACCTAACTAACTAGTGGCCATCTGCAGCTGGCGCTCGTTTGTTGTTTGCGCTTCTCGCCATCGACTACTGCCGTACACTGACTGCGCTCGAAGTCCAGCTGGGATCTCTCCTCGCTGAAACTCTTTCTGTCTCCAGACACACCCATCCTTCCGCTACTCTATTCCTTCCCTTGTGCCTTGTGCCTTGTGTCTTCTTGTGTACGTTGTCTTGCCGGTGGCCTCTGCCTGGGTACTTGCAAACCCCTCGTCGTCCTCTGCATTGCCTCTCTGGCCTGCGTCTCCGTCACGTCTCCCTCAGCCCGCGTCAAACATTGGGACACGACACCCCTTGCGTTTACAGGCCTTCTGGAATTGTCACGTTTTCGGGAACGACGCTCCTCGCATCCCGACAAGCCCTGCCACTGATGGTCAACCCGCCATGAGGAAGGTCCGTTCCATCAGCAACCAGAACGGCTGGGCTGCATCGTCTCGAAGGTACACGGCCAATCCAGCATGATGGAGTACAGTCAAGAGCACATTGCAACAGTAAGTGCACGCTTTTGGCTTATGGACGGAAATCGTCTAGGATGTGCTGACCTCGTTCTTAGCTATGTGCCGTTGGCACAGTCGGCATTGCAGCGGCAGGCCTGGCATTGGGCACGAGCGATGGAGAGTCCTACCTTATCAAGCCTGGCAAGAGGAAGGCTCCTGGCTCGAGTGCGGCAACAAGATCTCCAGTCTCTCCCGAGCTCCCACTCAACACGCGTCCGAAAACGTCTCAACCTTCACAAACTCCATCTGCGCTTTCGGGAAGAATCGAACGCCGGCTCTCGGCGTCACTCCTACGAAGAAGGACGTTCTATTCAAACACACCGTCCGCTGCCGCTACCGAAAGTATCGGAGCCGTGTCTCGTGAGAGCTCTGTGAGCAGGCATTCCATATTAAGGCCCTGGACGTCCGATCGCGACTCGTCCACGGAAAGAAGAGAAGCGACACCCAGTTCATCATGGTTGAGACGCATCTCAAGCCTCTCGCGCGGCAGAAACAGCAGTCCCGCATCATCTTCTTCACGATTAGACGAGTCTCCCCACACTTCACGACCATCCTTCAACGAACTTGACCGGCCTAACAAGCTTGTCAAACGGAACTCTTCCAGACTCATCCTTCAGTCTGACCGTGAAACGCCTGCCTTGCTCCGACGGCCGGCGACGAGCCACCAGAGGTCTGCCACATTGTCCGGGCCCCCATACACTCGACCGTTGACAACAGAATCTGTTCTGGAGACCGAGGCTGCGCGATATGTATCGAAAGCACCATCCTGGAGACCTTTTTTCGATTCGGGATACGCAAGGAAGAGGTATTCCTCGAATGGACAGCGGGAAGTTCATGTTCGCACTGTATCAAAACCCCAATACCCACCTACTCTCCTATTGGGTACATCTGTGACTCCTCGGGAAATTCATGACAGTCAAGACATTCGGCCAGAACCTTTCTCGGACCCTGTAGTACCGTCTGGGACTCGACGACATAGGATGCGTCGTCCTATGGGTTCAATCAGGCGGGGACTTCCCCAACGTCATTTTACTGACCCAATAGTCCGAGTCAGTAAAGATGAAGCCTACGGCAACATCGTACCTCCAACTGGCTTTCCAGGCCTCTCTCCAATGTCGAATATATCCGATTTTGACATCGACTTACCTATTGGCACGCCACAGATCACGTCTAGCCCCCCTTCGTATGGTCCTCCGCAACACCGCTTTACTGTGCAGAAGAGGATGTCGGTCGCTCCCTCGGATCCAACCACAGCAAGCTCCGACAACGATACCCGAATATTTACGGACGATGACTCGATGGATTTCCACAGCGACACTGCTTACGACTCTTTAGCTACACGAGCTACGGCGAGCAGTCATTCTGGCTTTCGCCAGCCCAAGATAGAGACCATTTTTGACGAGATGTCGGTTGATCAACAATCTCCTACGGCTTCCGGTATCGAAGATTTGATGCAAAAGGTTGCGTTGGATGACTTTTCTGCACATTTAGGCTCTGCACGTCGTCTGCCTCCTAGTGCGAACCTGGGCATCGGTATTGAGGGTCTAGAGGGGCCTGAGACAGCGAGAAACGGCAGCCCCAATCAAGCATCCACTCCGGTAAAGGATCCCTTGGCTGAGACGGAGGATTTCGTTTCAACACCAGTACCTAAGAAGCCGAACCGCATCGCCGCCAGACTTGATTCGTCTCCTCCTTCTATCAGTTCTTTCGGTGGTGTTCACAATGCCGAGCCTAGGCTACCTCGAATGATGGATCTTGACGAAGAGGACATCGATTGGTCACCCAAATCCGACGGTCACAAGCTCGAAACTGGTGATATTGCTGCTCCGAACCAATTCCAGTTGGGCTTTGACCAAATGCTTGAAAATGACTTTGATGAGCAGCAGTCGATAAAACGATCGTCGATTTTTGACTGGTCAGAACATCAAAAGATTGGAAGTGACCAATCTGATGGGGTCAGCCCGAGGCCGAAAACTGTTCACGGTAAGCATGGTAACAACCTAGGCCGCAGCAGAGCATCTGGACGTAAGAGCAATGCAGCTATGCACTTACGAAGTCAGAGCGTGCCAGTGAATCGAGACAGCTTAACGGAAGCAGATTTGCCATCTTCTGCCTCTAAGTTCGGCACCTGGGCCCTCGGCACAAAACCGGTCAGCGAAGAATGGAGCGACGACTTTGAATTTGACGATGTCGACGAAAATGAGGAAGTGGTGGAGGATCCAATTGACGACCAGGCGAGGAAGCGAGAGTCTTTACGTAGCAGCGTCCGAGTTCCTCAGTCGATCATGGACCGTCAACAGAGCGTGCACATTCAATTTGGCCAAGTCAGGGATTTTATGCTTCTGGTAGAAGAATTGAAGCGGTTACGTGTTAGAGGCACAATGTTGGGTCTAGTCAACAGCCATTCACGACAATTGTGGGAAGATGCCGTCAGCATCATCGATCTTGCAACGGTCAATGAAGACGAAGACGATGTACCTCGCCCCTCTTCGCCCGGATCTTCAGATACGTTTGGTGAGGAAACGCCACCTCAAAAGCGTTTAACGGAGGACGACACTGGAAGGTTCGAGCTCGGGCGAGGACCGAATCGCCGTTCGATCTCGAGTCCTGCCACACCCCCGTATGGACGATCTCGTGGTGAAAGCCTTCAAACCAAAACCTTTTTGCAGACCATTCACCAAAGTCGGAACGGGGTTGAGTCATCACCAGTACCAGCGATTAGGGAAAAGCTGCCATTTGACACTCAAGATCTGAAAGATCTCGTGATAAGAGCAGGGGTTATTACGCGGGCCTTGAAAGAGATTATTCGAAAGGCAGAAGGGGTGTCTCTAAGCCCTGAGAAACCATCGGCACAATTCCAAGATCCTGTATTCCGCCAGATCTTCAACCCACCCGACTCCTCGCCCAGCCCGGGTTTCAAGAAGCCCGGCCTCCCAAAGAGTAGAAGTGCAAATAGCTATCTGGATGGGGGTGGACCATCGACGGACCATGACCTTTCATCGCCTTTGAGCTTCACAAAGGTTGTTGAGGCCAATTGAGTGCGGCATTCTATGGACTTTTTCCTTTCTTTTTCCTCTTATGCAGGATTGTACAGTACGACGATACGGCGTTCATGAACCAAAAAGCCCCTTGGGAGCACAATCGCTCGAGAGCGATGCATTGGAAGGCGTCTCTCGAATTTAGCATCTTTTTCTTGCGGCTTGGGCGGACTTTGGAAAAGAAACAAAAAGGGAAGGGAGAAAGCGCCTCGTAATACGTGGGATGATAACAATGAGGTGGCCTGGGTATGAGTGGCATTTATCGATGGCTTTTGACGATTCTCCGTGGGGTCCCGAAACTGGACTGAAAGCCAGGGACTAGACATTGATGGAGAGCTGTCTTCCCATTCTCTCCATACACATACATGATTGCAAGATACTGGCCACGATACACAAACGCAAGGCCGAGCAACAAGCACAAAATCCGTTTAGCATTGGGCCTGGGATTGATCTTAGGTCTGTCGAGTTGATTGACATGCACGGCATTGGAATGGATTGATTATTGCTTTCGTTTGTGTGCTTTGAGATCATACCTACCTGTAGGTCGTGAGTCAGTCTTGAATGGCCCCCTACTTTTCTAGGTAGATAGCGGGTATCATGCATCACACAGCCACCATGAAATAGGGTATATGATGTAGCATTTTGTTGTAAGCTGCTGTTTGGCTGTTAATGATGATAATCACGTTTTGACGAGCATTGAATCTACCCACCTCACGTACCGTTCTTCATTTACGAGGTACCTCACATATTAACGTATCAGAATACGGAGGATCCTTAGCTCAGCAGGTACCTTATGTACGGTGAATCTTTAGGTGCTGCATGTACTTGTACGGTCGAGGGGAAGCTTCCCAACTCCAATTTTGTCTTGGCGTTCTGCAGTTCGGGTGTGAAGTTCAACCTCACCGCAGTCTCAACGGTGTGTTGATTGACCCTTGGACTGCTTCCACTGTCACCTGCTTACTCTTAACCGCTTTTTTGTGGGTGGGAAGACATCCAGGTGAAGCCGTATAAGCTTCCTGCAGCCTCGATAACCAAATTAGGTGGTGCACCGACCTGGGCTTTGCACGCTTCTTATCTACCGCTCCCGTCGCCATCCTCTCAGCACTCCTTCACGTTCCGATTGACATAGACTGCCTTTACCGAGGGGCGGGCGGACGATCTCCGGACTCACATCATCATACTCGGAGGACACACTCTCTGGGTGGAAAGGAAAAATAGATTCAGCCCAAGTTGGTGGTCACAGATTCATACAATGTTCGCGCGCAGCCTTCCACGCCTTGCGGCGCGCAGCTCGCAGACGATCCTGTCCGCGACGTCTCGACCAACAACTACAACAACTAGGATTGCCCCACTCGTACTCGCCACACGGACACCGCTGCGTCTCGCGAGCACGCACTCAGCGGGACACGACGACCACCACGGAGCAGCGGCAACAGGAGGAGACCACGGCGCCCACCACGGCGGAGGCCACGACGACCACTTTGATCCTCCTGCTGGATGGCTCTGGGGTGAGCGGCCGGGTGAAAAGTACGAAAAGGAAGGTTGGGAAGGACTCGCGTGGGTGTTTGTCGGGTGTTGGGTCGTTGCCATTGCGGCGTATACGATGAAAGAAGATACTTCGTAAGTTTTACCTTTACACTTTTCCCTCATTCCCATGTTTCCCCCTCTTAGCCCGACGTCCACCTTCGGCAACTTTCTCTTTCCCTCCCTCTCGCTTTCCCCCGGTCTATTTCCATGTGTCAGTGTGTGTACGTTTGCTGTTGGGATGATGGTCGCTAATGCTGCTTCTCTGGTTGTTCACAAACAGGATACAAACTTGGGCTCTTGAGGAAGCGAGACGACGATTAGAAAAGGAAGGGTTCTATGATGAGTCGTCGAAATAGATTGGTCGCCAGTACGCAGTGCAAACATACGCATCCAAACACAGTTTCATACTCAACACCTGTACTTTTGACACTATCATCACGGATCCGACCCAAAAACAAATTAGATTCTTGGTTGATTGTTACATCGTCACATTATCACGCTAATGCTCCTCCCTGCGCATGATATGAAGTCACAAATTTGGCCGACAGCTGGGTAAAAAAGGGAATATTGCACCGTCCGTCAAACAACACCTTATGAGTGGAGGGAGGTGGAGCGGGAGCGGGAGAGGGACAGGGAGAGTACAGTACAGTGCATGGAAGCACAGTCGTGCAAAGCAAAGCTTACTCGTTGAAATTGATGTGGGCACTTTTTCATGTCGTTTTCTTACTCTTGCTCTTGGTCTTGCTCATGGTTATTTCTACTGCCTCACCTCCCTCACATGCCTACCTGCCATCTGTTTTCATCTCTCCGTTTTTGTCCTGTGGTCCGGTGAGCCAGGAATGTCTGCGAGACCCACAACTACTGCTGCTGCTTGAGTATCTGGTTCAATCTCCCACCCCCGTTCTCCTCCCTTCATCTATCCTGTAGCACTACTCCCTCGTCCCCCCCTATAGCTCTTGAGATTCCACAATCCCCCACAAATGAGGAAACTCGAAAGACACCGGGTGATAACGTACGTATTGTATGTGCGTGACCCTCGACAAGTCTCATGGCATCCAGAAACGGAGAAAAAGAGACTGGGAGACGGGTGGAACGCATTCAACCCCTCTCAAAGGATACTACTACACTTTCTGGTACAGCAGTCTTAGTGGTGGTGGTAAGGACCAGGATATCCAAAACCCCCTCTTCCGACTTTGGACGGAAGCGCCACAGTAGTCGAAACAAGATTTGACTCCGTACGTTCATGCTGGGAAATCGCCGTGTCATGTGGTGGGCAGAAGCAGAGCAACATCCTGGCTTGCTTCGGGTCGAGTAAGAAAATGTCCATGGGTCGGTAAAAAATGATAAATGGTCAGAAGACAAAAAGTCGTGACGACGACCAAGGTAGACAGAGGCAAGCAAATCACTTCAGAAACACATCTACGCCCACTTCGTTACTCCAGCCCGAATTGAGGTCCATCTCGTTCCATGCCTTGTCGACGTCGATCTCGAGAACTCCGCTTCCGTTCGGTACATTCTTCGTGTCGACACTGACGGCATCTTCGGGGATGGGCTTGCCTTGGATCATGACCATCATGTCCTCGACCTTGCGCGAGGCGGACTGAACATCGGACAGCCAGATTCCAAGCACCCCGAGAGCCTTTATTTGGACGTGGATCTTCAACCGTGTTGACCCTGACCGGTGGTGGACGTCCGCGTCGGACTCGTCCTCGGCGGGCAAACTGAACCTGGATTCGATGATGGCGCATGCGCCGGTAAACTTGCCGAGCAGTCCCAAAAGTGCGACGTCGAGCTTGGAACCCGACGGCAAGGTGAAGGAGTGCACGGGAAGAGCACTCCACACGTCGTACCCGCGTATGGGCAATGTGCACTGCAGAAGACCGTCCGGTCTGATCGGGTCCGACGGATGGATCGGAGCGGTGATGCGGCGAGAAACGTGGGAACGCACCACCCACTTCTGCTCCGAAACTCCCCCCGAGTCCGGGGCGTTGACTCCGGGGAATTTGGTGATGGGAAGGATAAAGCTGAGGGTCGATTCGGCGATGTTGAACACACCCAACAGACCGGTCCCGACGGCCGATCTGCCGTCGTAGGCTCCGATCTTCAGCACGCCCCGTTCGTCGTACTTGTCGTAGACTCCCATGGTCTTGCCGACCGTGCTGGGCCGGAGGATCACAGTCTGGCCTCTCGGGTTGAGGGCCGTCATCTGGTGGATCAGGTTCACGTCGTGCTCTCCCGGGGTGTCCGTAATGTAAATGGGTCCGCCGGAAAGACAGCGGGCGGCGGCATGGAACCCGCTGTACGGGTGGCTCGATTGGAACATGTCCCAGTCAGGCAGGACATTCAGGTGTTGGACGAAGAGTGCGTTGTGCGCGTTGACAAAGACATGCCAGGCGTGAGAGGTGGGGACGTCGGGGAAGAAGTCGTCGCTGTTCCGAAGCATAATCCGCGGCGTGGTCGTAGGTAGAAAGCTGTGGTAGAGGATCTGAGGAATCATGGACATGCAAGAGATGGCTTTGCCTGCCAAGTGACGCAGATGGGCTTGCGTCCACGCCGATTGGTACGTGTTGGTGAAAGACTGACGGTCGGCAGTGTCCGCCAGGAGGTCCAAGGAGAACTGGACATCGGTCTTTACTCCAGTCACGCCGGCGTTGGCCAGAAACCGGTAAAAGTCGTCGTACATTCTATGGATGTCGTCCGGGTGGACCACGAGTTTCCGGCCAGCCATGGGCGTGCCTTGACGAAAGTTGACTTCGACGGTCTTGTAATTTTGCGCGATCTCGCCCTCGGGTGATATGCAGCCCCAGTACCCCAGGAGTGCGTGCCACACTGCCACATCGCGGATGGCAGGATGTGTGTCACGGATCTTGGATACCGCTGCCCTCAAACCCTCGGGGAAACCGAGGGGGTTTGCTTCGAAACTTTTCCACCCCCGGTTGAACTGGTGCGTCTCCCCTTGCGTACCATCCAGCGATTGCCAGTTATCATCGATGATGAGGGTTGATATGTGGATCTTGTTTTGAGCGAGAGAATCCAAGCCTGCCATGATCTTCTCTGCGTTGAGGTCTTGGCCGAGGGAGTTCCAGGTGCAATAGGCCAGGCTGTCGTACCATGACTCCAACCATTGTGGCGTCGCGGGAGGATCATCCGTCGTGTTCTTGTTGCTGTTGACGAGTACCGTATCCGAGTCGACTGATTCCGCTCGAATATTTCCTGGCAGTTGATCGAGTTGTTCTACTAGCCGACTATAGGCCATCGATTGCCGGACCAGTTTGCGCGCCTCGTACATGACGGCGGAATTTGCAAGCTCAAACTTCCATGCCGAAGCCGCCAGAACCTTGAATTTTCGGTCCTTGCCAGAGTCGTTCCTCGCCTCCACCACAATCTCCCCACTCGGGGAGGATCCGAACTGAGTGAGTACCTCATCGACGCCGTTGATGGCCAACAGCACCACGTGTAAACCATCTGACCGCAGGAACGAGAGCAGAATTGCCGGTTCACTCAGGCGAAATAGGGTATCTCCATGTCGTGGGGCCAACCACGGTTCCCATATCCGCACAAGACCAAACCATCTGCTAACTTGGGTCACCCGACCGAGAACAAGTGATTCTGTTTTAGCATTTCCTTCTCTGGGGGTGGGAATTGGATGAGAGGATTCGATTGTGTACAGTCGGGCGTCCGGGGTCTCGCTGGGAGTCTTTCTTATGACCCAGCCTCCACCAATCTCAACTGGGTAGGCCCCGAGAAAGTTCGGATCGATGGGAGGTTGTAGAATGAGTTCTCCGTCTTTGATGCCAAAGTTGTGGTAGACCCAGGACCAGTCACTGTCCGGATCGATCCGATATCGAATGGTGAACGGAACCCTCCGGCCTTTGTAGGTCTTGTCCGGTGAGACATAAGGACTGTCGAGGTCGCCGGAAAAAGTATATCGATAATTGGAACTTGAAGTGTCGTCATGAAGCACGGCGGGTGTGTGGTCGACCAATTCGAGTTCCAGGGCTCGCCAGGGCGCTTTGACGCCGGAATAAGCGCCGAAGTCATACCATATCGATACTTCCCACGGCCTCTGGGGTAGAGATGTCGAGGACTCAAGGACGACGGTAAAATTGAACTATGGTTTCGGTTAGCAGGGAAGAAATCCATGGAGACGTCATTATGCATGAGTGACGATTAGAAGGGTTGCGTAGATGCTGGGAGGGGGGGGGAATGAGAACATCGTCTTCGGCGGAAAGGTCCAACATAAACCAAGACAGAGCGTATACGTACTTTTCCCCGGGTCGGAGACACCACGGTTACTTGTGCCAAGGGAGGGTAGACGGCCAGCTGGGCAAACAGGGCCATCTGAGCAGGTCGAAAGAATTTTATCTGGGTAGGTTTTGGCGAAGGATCGGAGAGAGGGAGAGAAGAAGGAGGAGGAGGTGGGAAGGGAGAGGGATTGTGGGTAATGAACGACATGCGACCACTGTACGGGGACGAATATGCATGAGAAAGGGAATCGATGAGGAGGGTATCAGTGGCTGTCAGAAGACAGTGGTTCTGTAGGCCGTAGTCGAATATGGGAAATGATGTGTTCAGGATGTCAACGAATCCACGGCGTTATCGACGGGGAATTGAGGGAGACGAGGATGACGGTGATGGATAAGGAAGGATAGCCAGAGAATAAGGTATCGAGATCGATGGCCAGGGTACGAGTATCGTACGACTCAGGCCAGTGCGAGCAGCAACTGAGAGATACTGGCGACAGTGAGCAGATCCTTGTTAAGACGCGGTGAGGCTCTAGGCTGGATGAGGAAAACAGTGGGCGCCGAAGACATGTACAGACCCAGGACAGCACAGATACGTAGGGTGTTTGGCATAATTTTACAAAGGCTATTTCTACGAGTTGCTCGATCTCCCAGTGGCTTTCGATAGTCGTGCCTTGAATCCACCTGGAACCCATCGCTTTACTTTTGAATTTGTATGCCGCCGCGGCTGTAGGATCCGGCCAGCAGCCAACTGCTGGACGATCGTGGCTCCTCTGCAGACCTACGAGCACAACAAGTACCTGCTGGACTCTTTGCGGCGACATAGGACAGTACATGTACAAATGACTCGTCCGCTCCTTGAACCGAAGCTCGGTCGGATCTGAGGAGGTGCATTTCCGGGCGACGTGGTGGTGCTTGGGCCAACCAACATCGGTGACGATGCAGTGACTACGATGATTTTGGTAATATCATAGTTTCATTACACGAATAGGTATACAAGAAGACAGCGTTGGGCGTTGGCTTTGGCTCTGCGACGCCCAACGCCAGCGCCAGCAAACATGTGAAGGAATGAATCGCCGATCACGTGTCAAGATTCTATTCATAGATCGGCAACAACAGGTCCAACGCTGCGATCAACGCCGACCAATGTTCAGATGCCATAGATATCCTTCAATTCGTCGTCTTCAGAGGCGGACTCGTTGCCAAGTTCCACTCCACTGTCAATGAACCCCTCCGTTGTATCCGCCCCCTCGTCGCGCGGCAATTGATGCATTAAGTACTCCCTTGGTGCCCGTTCCGCTTTCTCCAGCACGTTTTTCATGTGGGCCTGCACCTCCGGCAGTAATTTCGCTGCACGCGCAATCGTTTCGATGGTGCGATGGTGAGTTGCCCTCACAGTCATGGTCACAGGTTCGTAGTATTCCTGATCAGCTTTCCATTTACTGCCCTCATCGGAAGGTTGGTCTCCCTTGCTAGCAAGGACATCGGAGCCCCGCCGTTCGACGAGAAATGAGCACAGCATTTCCAATCCTCCCTGCCGTAATTCCAATACTGCGTATTCAGGGAAGAGCCAACGATCTGTCGATGCTTGCTGACCACCAGACGGTATGCTTGTGATCTCGAGGACGATGTGTTTGATGATTGGCTCAGTCCGCGGAGGAGGCGGAGGCGGAACTGGCCGATAACCTCCGTATCCCGCTGGACCAAGACCGTGAGGCTGCGGAGGGAATTTAGGTACGCTTCCAGGCGTCGAATTCGAGGGGGATGGCGTTGGACGTGCTTGATGTTGTGGTGTACCATATGTGGACGGATGCGCCGCCACCGGTGCAGGGGACGGGGTGGGAATATGCGAAGTAGGTGCTTGTTGTGGCGTGGGTGGTTTGGACTCGGGCTGAACGGGTTTCGGGCCTCCACCCGCTACTGGGGTCGAAGATTTGCTGTTTGGTGGTTGCTCTGCAGCTTTAGACCGTCGCTCGGCCTCTTGTCGTCGCACTACCTCGTTGAATTCGTCAATGTGAGCCTGGAATTCTTTCAGTTGCTCTGGGGAGGCCTTGGAAGTTGCAACAATCTTCATCAGTTCTTTCAGTTTAGGGTCTGACGCAGCTCTCGCGGCTAACATCTGAATGACAGGATCTGTCGTGGTAGGTCGCCCATTGGGTCCAGGCGGTGGGTTAGTTGTCTTTTGAGGCGGTTGTGGAGGAAGTTGTGGTGTCGAAGGAGACGCTTTCGGCGAAGGTGCAACGGAGACCTGTTTTGGAGGGACTGGGGTGCTTTGCTCTTGTCGAGGCACGGCTTCTTGTTGGGTCGAGTCACCTGGAGGACCGGTAGGACCGGTAGGCGTGGGTAATTTCGCGGGGTGACCAGCGGGAGGTGTTGGCTGTGGCTGTGCCTGCGAAGCCATGTTTGGGACCGGAGGTGTTCCAGTTGGCCTCTGTGAAGGCGGAGGTACTTGGGCCGGCGGTCTGGGAATCGGATGCGACCCAGGTGGTTGGTACATACCATATGGTGGTGCTGGAGGGATCATATGTTTTGCAGTATGTTGATTGGCGTGACGCTGATATAGCTGAGGAGCAGACGGATCTTTGACTGTATAGAAAACGACGTCGAATATATGTGGTTCAATGGTAACCGTCGCACCACCCAACTTCTGCATAGACTTGACATCAGGATTGTTCGGGGGCGCCTCAATCACACCTTTCCTCTTGACAGGCTTGACCCAGTACTTTTTGAAAACGCCTTCACATAGCCACTGCATACGGGAATGATGAAGGGATGCGGCAAGGACAGCGCTTTCGGCGATAGATTGATATTCATTTGGTGATAGGTCTGTCGGTGGCTTTTCTGCAGAAGTTGGCAAAGGCTTGTGAGCCCCAAATCGAGTTGGTAATGCCTCCTCCGTCGCATCTGTTGCTCCAACTAGCTTGACGCGTTTCGTGTATTTGCGTTTCTGGCGCGGAGGCTCGAGAGATGGAGTTGGTGTCGAGGCCTTGCCAGGCGTTGGCGCGGCCACAGGCTGAGCTGGGGATGAAGGTCTTCGTTTGGTGGCTCGAGAATCTCCTCGCTCTCGAGCCGGCAATGTTCGTCTCGGGGGCGCCGGGTCTGTCATTGCACTTGAAGGACAGATTTAGACTACTGGAGCCTGGATTCTCAGAAGGTGCAAAGGTATAGACTGGGAAACACAGTAAAGGATTGCGGCAAACTAAAGGGAAAGTCTAGCGAGATATTGTCGCAGGCTTATCGAAACTCCCCCAGTAGTACTGGCACAGCCAGGTACTGATCAATATTGCAATCAATATGGGGTAGATAACCCTTCTTCAACAGTCTCATTGTGCACTTGCTCCAGCGTTTCTGCATATGCTTCATTCCCATCGATGTATCCTCGATGGCTTTCAACAATTTCTTCCGCAAAGCGTACTGGACTCTTGCGGCCTGCGGCCTTGCATATGCGTTGTTGATCGGGGCCTTGACACATCCTACAGTCCAAAGGAATGCGACTTATGCCCATAATATCAATCCGACATATTTCCAGGATCTGGACAATACTGAGCAATTCGGCTTCTTGCGTCATCAGATTCAGCCCTTTACAGTTACGACCCCAGACAATGTCACGCTCTTTGCATGGCACATTCTTCCCCTTCACCTTTATCGGGGACATGAGCAATCCTTGACATCCCAAGAAGACTTTGGGCTCAAACCGTGGAATGAAGCCAGAAAGACAGAAGGCTTGAGACTGCTGCTAGAGGATCCTGACGCAACCATTGTGGTAAGCTTCCATGGTAATGCGGCTCACCTTGCGTCCGCGTATCGTCCTCCTACCTATCAACAAATCTTGAGCAGCTCGACCTCAGACAAACCTGTCCATGTCATTACTTTCGACTATCGAGGGTTTGGTCTGAGCACAGGCAGTCCAACCGAAGATGGGGTAGTACAAGATTCTATCACAATACTGTCTACCCTCACTGGACTTGGGGCTGATAGCAGCAATGCTAAGAAAGGGGTAGACCCATCTCGGATCATCCTTTTTGGCCAGTCGATGGGAACTTTCATTGCTACTGCGACCTATCATGAATGGGTACTGAGACTTGGACAGGCCCCGTTCAAGGCTTTGGTACTCATTGCCAGCTTCACCTCGTTGAGAGAGCTTCTCGAAAGTTATTCTATCAAAGGAATCACGCCCCCATTACTGTCTCCATTACTTCCCTACCCTCGCCTCCAGCAGTGGATTCTCGGAAAGATCGTGGACAAGTGGGAGACGACGGATAAACTGGCAGAGCTCGCAGCTAATTCCGACGTTGAGCTCCGCTTGACAATGCTGCATGCTCGCGACGATTGGGAGATCCCATGGCGTCAAGGACGCGCCAGCTGGGATAGAGTGCTGCAAGCCGCCTCCAAGGGCGACATTGGCTTCTCCAGGAATCTGGATCACGAAGAGTGGAAAAGCGAGGACGGGAAGAAGCAATTTCAGTGGATGCGCCTTCGACATGGAGGGCACAACAGAATCCCTACCAGTGAACACGCCAAGCTGGTCTTGTTGGGTCTGTTAGACGGAGAGTAACAGGTTTCATTCCTTTATCCATGCCGATTGCGTCCTTTCATTCATACCTGGTATGTCTGGCTGCGACCAAACTGAAATACTCGGACGTCGCAGCAGTCTGTGTGTCGTTTGGCCTCGTGAGTTCTCGGTAGGATACCTGAGATTTCAGATTATAGATTTTCTTTGGTGTAGGGCGAATTCTAGGCACGATCCGTTGGCGTCCGTCGCTTAAGTACAGCCTATTGCTGCCCACCCAGGACTAGTCATAGGTACCCCCGGATGGGTTCGTCCAAGTGCCCTTAGAGAGCCTCACTAGCCCTATCTATAGGCTGTAAGGGTGGACTGGGCCTTCCTAGACCCAACCGCTTCCATTGTACATTGGGCACCTGGATCCCATACTCCATACAGCGGTGGCGCTAAAGAATCCTCCGTCACGTCAACCCTCGGCTCGATCATCATTACTCACCAAAGTTACTGGGAACATCGTTACTAACTCGTACAGGCCATCCTTGCTGTGTGCTGCTACTTTCTTTTAGAACTTGGTCACAGCCCTTCTCGTCTGGTCACACGAGTTGGAACAAACAAACTCTTTCCCAATCATCACTCCGCAATGATCGAAGTGCCGCCAGGGCGCAGCAAGCTGCGATAGCACGACACAAACACCTGCACTCATGGGCAGGTGCCTGGATGTCGACTTCTACTTCGAACCCTCCCAATGGCCCAGCTGCCACCAGGGTCTCCGAAGATCCTATTGACGAGCGCAAAGCATTGCCGCTTCCCACCTTCCATTCTTTCCAAGATCCCGTGAGGGGAGAGACTGCTAGACCACACTCGGTGGCATCGAGCTCTCACAATTTCGCAGACGAAAACCATGATCATGATCACCGCCACCTATCAGAACGATTCTCCTTTGGGAGCAGCATTCAAAGTGATGGATCTAAAGGAAAGGAAAAAGAAAGAGGAAGGAGAAAAGAAAATCTGTCCGCGCCATACCAGATACCGCGGAATTCTGGAGGTTTCCTGCTCGAGCCTATCACGAATGCAAAGGGAGGGTCGCGCCTCTCAGTGACAGCCTCTCGCAGCGACTCTAGAAGGAAGAGAGACAGCACAGACTCGGAGCTGTCTATCTCCAAGCGAAGGTCCAGGAATAATGCCAATCTCAATCCCTCCTTTAAAAGCTCACCTTTGGCCAGCGAACTCAGAGACGAAGCTGTTGTACACAACAAGTCAGCCGGTGGTGCTCTGATACCTGGTACTGACTTTCGGAGGTCCTTGTCTTCGTCTCAACAGGAGCCTCAAACAAATGGGAGCGCGACATCGCGCTCGCGTGATGATGAGGCCCAATCATCTCGTGGTGCGAGCGTTGGATATGACCAGGACTCGGTGCAGATTGTTCAGATGGCACTTAACCTGAGTGAAGGCCGGCGGAGACTGGCTTCGGGTCGACGATACGTATCATTGGATCAAGGCGAACGTCGTGTTGTCTCTACTGCGTCAACGGTTGATCCTAGAAGTACTGTGAAAAGGAAAAGTATCGCTCCCTTTCTAGCGACGAGCAGACAATCCTCGAGAACTGGGTCACCAAAAGCGAAACAGTCCAGTCGCCGACTCGAGTCGAAGGCACCTGCAATGGACGATGATCTCATCGACTTTGACATAAACCTTCCAGACCAGATATCACCAGCTACAATGGCGCGCGTTGAAAAGGCAAAGCTGTACTTTGAACTTGCCCATGAGCATCGACGGCTACTCTCACATCTACCACCGATCCGCAGGCCTGGTGCGCCTGCACCGTCATCTGGAGCTGAGGCCATGCAGAAAGCGTACAACCCTCTCCAATATGTCCGCAACCGCAAATTGCGCATTTGGGAGAAGACGTCACTTGATAGTGAGGCGGATGGTTGGCACGACATAGAAAAGGTCAGGGCCTGGGTAGATGCTGTAATTTCGAGCCATTCGGAGACTCAGCATGATCCCCTAGAGTGCGTTCGTTTGCCTCCCCTGGATCAGAAACCAGCAGCCTCGGATGATCAAGAACAAGACGGCTCCCCGGTTGAGGCAAAAAGTGCCGCTTCCCCAAGGATACAAGACCCTTATTTTTCCAAGCCGACTCGGCCGCGTTCTGACTGGGTCACTCACCCTGCTGATCTCCTCGCAGACGCATATTGGCTAGAGCAAGGCTTGAACAAGACCAAGATCCAAGACCGTGACAATAACCTGATATACCCTCCAAACACTCATTTCAGATTTTCTGGTTGGCGAAACGAAACTCCTGTAGAAATTCCGTCTACACTACGGCAACAGCACTCCCCTACTCAACAGGATGTGGAGTCAGGGGGCCCGGATGAGGTTCCTCCCTCTGCTTTACCAGAGCTTCCCACATTCAAATCTGCCCACCATAAGCACACGCACAGAAGCAAATTCAGAGGGTCTCTACCGGCCAAGGAGTCAAGTAGTTCGAGAGAACGGTCACGCATCCGGCACAAACTGTTCCACGATAGCGAGTCTGATGGATCGGAGTCATCGTCCTCGGAACATAACAGTACTGACCGTGGGCGTAGGAGGCTCAGGCGCAAACGGCTACACTCTCCCCTCGGTAAAGGAACAGACGCACATCGCAGCGACTCACCCTCTAAGCATTCTCCCCACGTCAACGATTCTAGTCAGCCGTCGTCGACCTTGAACTCGAAGAGATCGTCTGTTGATCACTCGGCCCTAACAAAGATGCTTAAAATCGAAAATCTGAAAAAGGCTTCACCACTTAGTCGATCACGCCACAGGGACGAACTGTCCCGTCCCACCTCCATAAAGATTCCAACTCGTTCAAGTCTAGACCAAGAACAACCCCGACGAGTGTCAAGCGAATACGATACTACCACTGCTCAGAATTCACCTGACGTGCCGCAGTGGCCAAGTATTGCAATCAACCTTTCACCTCCTCCGAGTCGAGGATCATCTCCAGCAAGGAAGCATATGTCCTCGATCCTCCATCCGTTCCACAGCAAGCAGGATTCGAAAGACGTTGAGCACATCAGCGCTACTGACTTTGCGCATGCTCCACAAGCACAGCCAAATCAATCTGCAGGTGAGACCAAACATCAGTCGGAAAGTAACGGTTCGCGTGGCACTAGTCCGATGACGAGAAGCCTGAGTCCGTTTTCAAAACCAGGAACCGAATCCACGCACACCGACGACTTTGGGGGGTTGCTCTCAGGCGATAGCAAGTCCACTTCCATAAGCAAAGTCACCACCCGCTCAGCAGGTACTGGTGGAAGTGATCATTTCAAGTTCCGCGGGATCTTCAAAGGTGGTCGTATCGCCGAGCTTGTTGGAAATGAAGTGTCTAGAGTCGGGGATTTCATCTGGAAGCGTGACCCTCCTCCGCCTGATCATCGGCACCATATGTCGATATCCGACTCAAGTCTTCGCTCATACCGTGGTTCAGACTCGGAAAAGGAGACGGGTATCAATGGCATCGTCATAAAAACACCCCCGCCCATGCGCCCACTATCAAGGTCATCTACTGTATCAAGCACCAAAAGTGAACGACTCTTGCCCACAACATCGCGAATTAGCCCAATGGAGAATGGCCGTCCTCAGTACAATAATCCCAACCTCCCAAGCTTCGTATCACCCTTTCAAAGGGATAAGGAACAGCAGCAGAGGAAGCAAGCATTGTCTCCTGGCACAGATGGCATCAGGAGCGATAGTACAGACCATATCTCCCGCCTTGCAGTGCAACATAGGTCCTCGTCTCGTTCGCCGCGCCTTGCTCGATTGTCTCTTCCTAAGCTCGACACAGGGAATACGATCTCTCCGAGCGAATTGGAACGGAAGCAGAGCTACGGGTTCGGGGCGGCTATTGACTTGAGTCGATCCCGAGATGCATCGGAGCTGTTGAACACTGCTCTCGGCTCTACGACAGGTTTGACGGGTCTCCACGGCAGTCGATCTGCTGGCGACCTGACCCGTGTTCCAACGACTTCGGAGGAATCCGAAAGTACCGGGACCTCCTGGCGCGACATCGGTCGTGCCGAAGCGCTCTTGTACAGCTCGGCGGTAAAGGCTCGAGAAATTGGTCGGCGTTCGGAAGAGGAAATGCCTGAACTGCCCAAGTTCTTTCTCGGCACCCTCAATCCTGTGGAGAAAGACTTGTGCATGACCCAACGCCAACGGTGCAAGAGGCGGGAATATTATATCATGGCCGCCAAGAATATCATGAGGAATTTGGACCAGCACTCTGCGGTGTTTAATGAGAAACTCCAGCTCTTCAGTTCAGAGGTCGCACCTCGTCTCCACATGCAGTTGCAGCAGTTGGAGGATATGATTGAAAACAGGATGACGCCACAGATCCGGACGACGGCCGACCACGCAGGGGAACTCGGTATGAAGTTGACCACGACAAGTACTCTTGCGGTGAAGGAGTTGAATGATTCGATTGAGAAGGCCATGAGAAATAGACGAAGAGGTCCAATTAGGCTTTTGCGGTTATTGTTATTCGCCGGCATCGAATGGACCGTGGTTAGTTTGCTATGGTTGATTTGGGCTATTGTGTCCATTGTGCGCTTGGTCACCGGTACATTTCGAACCATTGGTTGTGTGGTCAAATGGCTACTTTGGATCGATTAAGTGAGACTGGGTAGTGACGATGATGGCTTTTTTTTCTCTCTTTTGATTTTAAGATCTTGTTTTCTTTTTACATATCAAAGTGGAGCGACGCGAACAATCGTCCTGGTTGCGCTGACGTTATGTTTTACATCTATGCGCCGAGCGGTTCAGAATGCATACATAGCCCATGTACGTACCTAATGGAGTGAGTACACCCTGAAGGACGGAGCACGAGGAAGGTGATTTTGGAAGTGCAGGTTGGTTTTGCCCAGCGAGTGATAAGAAAGGCGGGCTCCCCCCCCCCCCCCCCCCCCCGCCCAAAAGCCTCGCACCGAACGTCGCGCTGGGTCGATGGTCGATGGCAAACTGGCAGGTGGTACAGTAAGTACCACGGTGTAATATTACTCTGCTGCATCGACGAGCCGCCAGGAGGTTTCCACCTACAAATCTATCCTTTTTGGATCCTCCCGAGACCGGCCAAGTAGTTACCTAGTTAATTACCTCGTCAACTACGTTGGAACCTACAATACCTCGATCCTCGAGCAGGATTCAGCACAATGTGTGTATTTTTCTGGCTTCCACGGTTTTCGAGGGGTGTGTAACAAACAACACCTCTTTGCCGTTTCCCGTCCATCATGACGAGAGAGAGAAAGAAAGGAAGGAAGGAAGGAAGACGGGACGGTGTACATGAGCACGAGGGGGAGAAAAAAAAACCAACGTCACGCGCAATGTACGTTACTTCAAAGGTAGTTCTCCTGCTATCTATCTGTCACACAGACAGACCTGCAACCGAACAAAAAACCATACCAAACAAAAACCCTACGATAGTTACTCACTCGGTACGAGTACACTGTAAATCGCCACACTCCCATCCACCTGCCGGGGGACGTACCTAGGTACCTAAGATTCCTGAGGTGCTTCCCCTGTGTCCTGCTGAGGTAGGTAGGTGGGTTATTCATTCCTCCTTTCTCAAAGGACTTCCAACGACAGGTCTAAAGCCGACGTTGACACCTAGAGTTCTCCTCCGCCCTTTGTCAGTCACACCACCACCACGCATCTTCAATTGAAACTTGTTTTCTCCCTTGTTGTTCTTCTTCTTCTGCTGTTGAGCAATCTCTGAGTTCTCATTCTCTTCTTCTCCTTCTTCTCCATCATCAAACAATGACCGACCAGTCTGTTTAGGAGGCGCGCTCATCATGATTGCAGATGCCTTGTCCATTCCAACACCACGATGACCACCAAGATTGCCACCCTTGGCCCGCATGTAAGGAGTCAACGGTGTAGCAGCGGTCCTTGGATCGTAGTCAACCTCCAAATTGACCTTTTCATCGGACTGTGGCGTCGTCTTGCGTGTGTCTGCCATTTTCACTTCGGACCGCGGACCAGTCTTGGACCCTTCCTCTCTCGAAAAAGGTGATGAGGAGAGCAACTCCGACGACTCGTACTGTGCAGGTGCCGTCAAAGTAGTATTGGACACTTCATAAAAGTGCATAGTCTCGCCCACTGTCGCCGCAGCTGGAGAGTTGTAAGTCGAACTGATTTCGCTCCCCGAGTCTGCTGAGTTCTCGACTCCACTTTCGTCGTTCTCACAGCCGAAGGACTCGTCGTGGCCGGCGGCCATGGAATCATCCTGGTCCTCGCTATCAGCGTGCGTCATGCTGGTGTCGGTATCGATGTCGATGTTGGACTCCTCCACAGAATGATCCTGTTGAATATCGGCATCAGCGTCGCCATTTCGCATCTCGGACCGTTGCTCGACCAAACTCCCACGAGCAGACGGTTTCGTATCCTGGTACTTGAAATGTTTCGCCGGTAAACTCTTTCTCTTCTTTGAAGTCAAATGACCGCCTTCGTTCTTCAACATATGAGGTTCCATACTCTTTCTCCTTCTTGACCCCCCACGTGGCATGACACCAGTGTCCACCGAGAACAAGGCCTCATCAACCCATGATTGCTGGCGGTGACACTCGAGGACCCATGCAACGCCGACACAAAGAACTTGGCCTCCTGCACTTCGTACCTTCTCAAGAGTCCGCTTACCGCCGTCCTTGTATACGACGTGCGTGATGCCAATTACCTGTCCATGGTGCCCAGGAGTCTCTGCGGCCTCATCCTGGGATGCTCGTGGGTTCCATCGCCATTCCTTGACGCAGCGTGCACCCATGGCTGTGAGAAGATCAACGTAGATTGCTGACGCATCACTCCCTTCGCTCGTGTGAATGTCGCAGTGCACAACTACCCCGTTGAGGGGGCCGTCGCTAATAGCTTTGAGTGGCGTTCGCGCAGGAGTCTTGCCTTTCAGAGACGTTGACGGCGTCTTGGTTCTGGCTTTCGACACTGTAGCGGGAGTCGCAGCTTGGACGACAGGAGTCACAATCGCACTGGCTGCGGCATGAGACGGCGTGCCGATGCTCTTCCGTCTGCTAGAATTGGTTGACCGGGCGTAGCTTGGTGTTGCAGTGTTTGCTGCAACTGATTTTGCCGTAGACGGAGGAGGAAGCATGCTAGTTTTAGGCATCTTCGCCGAGGGAACAGGCGTCTTGAACATATACGAGCCGATAGTCATCATTGTATCGTCGTTGGCGGCGGGCCGTGCAGGTTCGGTTTCTTCTCGATGGTCCTCAACTTCGACATCCGAAGACATCTCCTCATCTGGTAATTCAATGCCATCAAGCGTGCTGTCGCCGAAATCGTCAACTGCAAAACTATGCTGACCAGGGGTCGAAAAGGCAGTGGAAAGAGAGTGTGCAGGGCTTGGTGCGGCACTGCGAATGCGACGTTGTGGCGATGAGCTCAAGTTTCCATCTCCGTTTCCATCGGGAGCACGCATAGCACTGATGATGGCCGTGTCGTTTGGGCCACCGAAAGCAAAGCTTCTTCTCTTGACCGACAAAGAGTTTGACGTTGATAGTGATCTAGGTCTCTTGCGCTGCATTTTGACGGGAGACGAAGTTGCAGGAATCTCGCCCTCTGGACGCAGAGGGACTTTGGCGACCGTATGGACAACTCGTGCGACATTTGGATCTGGTCGGACCGGAGTCACGCTAAAGTCCATTTCTATGCTCTTTTCAATGGCCATAGGAGTGGTTCCAACTGCTGAGGGAGAGACTGCAACGCTCGTGGATGCATCACCAAGGACCGTGCCGCTGATGATTTCTTCATCTGCGGCTTCATCCTCATCTGCAGATTCGTGAGAATCAATTTTTGGAACATGCTCAGTGACTTCCGACCCGACAGGAGCAGGAGGATTTGAGTTTTCGTCTCCGTAGTTCTCTGAAGAATATGACAAGACAGAATTGTCTTCTTCCTCGACTGTCGAAAGCCTATGACCTGGCTCTGTAGGTTGAAGTTCGTCGTCATCGACCTCTCCCTCGGTATGTTTACCATCAGCCATTACCTCGGCTTCGTTTGCTAGAGCCTGGAAATCGACCATGGCAGTGTCCGAGGCATTGGTAAATTTGATAAGATCCGTTGTCAGCTCGCCTGGTTCATGGCTAGGCGCTTCAGAATTGTAATCCTCTTCGTCAACCAACACATCGATATCTTTATCCTCTCCGTTGTCGTCCTGCTGCTGCATGACCTGATGAAGATCTTCTTCCTGGGCAGGATCTCTTGCGAGCTCCTCAGCTTGTTCCTCAAACTCTTGAGCAGCCATTCCCTCACCGAAGAAGTCGGGCCGTGCTGGGCTTCCAGTTGAGGAAGGCGCGAATGATAGTCGAGCAGCGATCGACTTTCTCTTCTGGGCCTGCTTCGCAGGAGTATCTTGTCTATTCACCTCCACAGATCCAGCGACATGCAGTTGCGCAAGGGGCGAAAATACAACATCCGAAATAGGCGTCTTGCTCGTCGAGCTCATTCTCTTATCTGGGCTTGCCGCACGCCAGTCACGAACCTGGGCTACAAGTGGAGTGAAGCCGAGGCCTCTGGAAGCGCTGGGTGGTGCAATGCCAGTGGAGAGCCGTGATTGAACGTTTGCAGCACTTACATTAGGATGCCTTCGTCCTACTGGTGTTTGATCTGCAGAGAGTTCGTCCTCGGATTCGTCGTCAATCTCCCGAAGACGGTGGAAAAGAGCATTTAACAAACGCGGCGTCTTGCTGGAAGCTTGTTGGACAGGCTGGGGACTATTTTCATCCTCGGAAAGCTCTGTCATTGCATCATCTTGGCTGTTGCCATCTTCCATATCCTCGTCGAAGGCACCTTGCTCCACCAAGGCCGGATCGAGGACTGTCTCATCGTTGTCGGCTTCAGAGACCTGGTCCTGCTCTAGGTCATCAGCAGGATCGACCAATGCTGGTTCAACGCATCCATCGTGGTCCTCGTGTCCGTCCTCATCGTCTTCAGCGGGTTCATGGGCCTCGAGTGCTCCATCTGGAGTCTCGATGACAGGTTTGGCTTTGTCTACTTTCAGTGGGCTTCGCACGTTTAAGACAGACTGATCAAAGTCCATCTCCGCCACCAGCTCTTGGGCGATCTCTTCTTCACTCATCTTGTACACCCGAGCGCCTCGTTGAGGAGACATGGAAGGCCTAAAGTGAGACGACATGACGATGTCGACATCTCCGGGAGACTTTGCTTGTTCTACAGGGGTAGATTGCTTCTTGACAGGTGAAGGTGAAAATCGAGCCGGCGTCTTCTGCTTTGACGGTGAGAACAAACGTTTGGCTGGCGAAGACATCAGCGCCGATTTCAATGGAGAATGCTGCGTCTTCACAGCCGATGGAGGAAAGACAATGTTCTCTGCCAACCCGCGCTTTGGAGACTGCAGCAATTGCGGCTGGTTGGTTGGGTTCAAAGTCATGGATCCGTTGTTGTTGTTACTCGGATCTTGAATATGGGCACGGAAAATGGTCACGCCTTCTGGTGCACGGCGTGGAGACTCTTTCAAGATATCTTTGAACGGTGAAGACGGCATTCGTCGAGGTGGACTCATGATCCCAGGAGACGTATTTGATCTTTGTTTTTCCGGTGACTGGAGCGCAGGTGTAAAATCTAGTGTCTTCACAGGCGACATTGGTCTGACTGGAGACATATGCCCTCTTCTCGGGGAAAGACTAAGGTCACGCACAGGAGTCTTGCCACCTGCAAGCTCATCTTCCTCGTCAGCATCGACCGGCGGCGCTTTGGCAACTTGCGTGATCTTCTTGGGAGTGAGCACTCGCGGCATCACCTTTTCTGTCTCGGCAGGTTTGGAAGCTTTTGTTGCTCTCGTAGCGCCACGAGTCGACTTGGTGGCCACCGTAGGCTTGCGGATAGGCTTTGCCCGCATTCCCGTTGAAGTTGTTTCTGATTCCTTGGCCGCGGGAGCAGAAGAAGCAGGGGCTTTCTTTATACCTTTCACTCTGGAGGATGTGACGGGTCGTTTGTTTTCTTTCTCTTCATCCTCGTCATCTTCAGGCAGGTTTTGGAATGTGACCTTCTTGCGCGCTGGTGCTTGAATGACAACGTTGATCGTAGATCCCGCAGCGGTAGCCGATGCTGTTGACCCGGACCTCGCGCGTGTCTGTCTTGTGGTCACTGGAGCCGCCGACACGGGCTTGTCAGGTTCAATTGGCGTGTCTTCTTTCTTTGCTCGACCCCTAGTCTTGCGCGCGGTTGTTGTGGCCCCGGGAGCGATTTCCTCGGGCTCTGCCTTCGTTGCTACCTTGGGCCCCCTTCCGCGTCTCTTAGGCTCGTGCTCGGCCTCAGGCTCTTCGGGTTTCTCGTCTAGTTTCGCTGCCGCTATACTTCTCTTTGCCCGCGTCGTAGAGGACTTGGTTGTCGTTTCAGTCGACTTTTGTTTCTTTTCCTTCGCTGTTGTCTTCTTGACAGGTTGCGGTTCGGGTTCTGGAACAGGTGCATCCAATGGCGTGACCTTTATTCGCCGTCTAGGTGCAGCTGCAAGTGTGGGTGCCGCGGATGCGGTTGTCGTCGTGCGAGTCGATCGCGATGCTCGAGTTGGTTTCGGCTGTGGTTGAGCAACAACAATCATGTCGTCTTCATCATCTGTCTCACTGACTTGCACGACCGATGTCGACCGCGTGTTCTTCGGCGTCTTCGTGTCTACTTTCTTCGAGACCCGAGACTTCGCCTCGATGGCCTTCGTCTTAGTCGTCGTCGGGACGTCTTTGGAGGTGGTGGCTGTTTTCCGCTTCGGCGCTTCCTCGAGAGCTTTCGGGCTGGTATCTGCAGCTCGAGCGCGTGTGACGCGTCGTGGTTTTGCGGGACTGGTGGGCTTCCTGGGAGCCATGATGATGCTGGGCTCGACGCTTGGCTCGATGGCGATGGGGATTTGGAATACAGTTCAAGTAGTGCTGTCTCTATTGGTGCAACGCATCTGAACCATGTATGATGTTCAGTTCTGGATGCGAGGGTTGATACCTAGTAGGGTTCCGCAGGGTCGCCGGTGCTGCTCGTCTGAGGGTAGAGTGTTAGTGTCGATAGTAACCTGGAGTTGGTCAGCAAAGGCAAGTATGGAGGAACTGGTCATAGTTTTGAATGGTGACGGTCGAGGTTGTTTACACACTGGATGTTGATATGCTCAAAGAGGCTTAGCGTTGTTTCTATCTGAAATCAGATTTTGATTGGCGCCCGGACAGGCACCGAATTGATCTGATCTACGAGTACGAGTATGTACGGAGTACTCGTCGCACGTATTATTTATTCCATTATAGTGTCTATGTATTTCCAATCATCTACCAGTGTCATGGTGAACATTAGCTTTCCAGGCCCACATCTTCTACCAACTTTTGTTCATAATTCATTTAAATTGCTGAGCACCCCGCTTCCTCAAAATTCATCTAACAGCTCAAGCTGTACAGAGGTGTCGTGGGAGGAGGAGTACCAGCACCCACAAGGCCGAAGCTGGGGCTGGCGCCGGTATCTTGGAGAATGTACCACCAGGTGCTGATGTTCTTCGCGAACGCGTGGCAAGCAACATCGTCATAGTACGTCTTCGCGTCGTCAACCGAGGCCACGGCCTGGCCACTTGTTGGGCCCGAGACAGGCCATCCGGTCTCGGTGATCCAGACCGGCTTGCCCTGGCTCGCAGCGACGGTGACCTCGTAGTCGTCCCAGAAGGTGGCGTTTGCGTTCGCGATGCTGTTGGCCTTTGTGGTCTATTCACGATGTG
The DNA here is from genome assembly GCF_000836115.1 of Exophiala spinifera. Classification (NCBI taxonomy): domain Eukaryota; kingdom Fungi; phylum Ascomycota; class Eurotiomycetes; order Chaetothyriales; family Herpotrichiellaceae; genus Exophiala; species Exophiala spinifera. The sequence goes on from NW_015622513.1 coordinate 3,608,518, forward strand.
TGTGTCAGTCAACCTCTTTCGAAATCGTACAAATCAATCAAGACTCACCTCGTAGTACGGATATGCGTCGACACCGAGGAAGTCGCAGTCTGCAATCAGGGCATTCTGGCTCGAGTTGGTCCACACGTTGTAAGTGTCGACGTGACCAACCGGCACACCCGCGAGTGCTGTCCCGGCGATGGCCGATCGGACCTGAGAGATGTAGTTTTGAATGACGGCAGGCCCGGCACCGACGCCCGAGTTGTTCTCAATTCCAATGGGTGTAATGCGATAGATGTCCTCCGACCCAACGCTGATACCGGCGACGAGAGGGGCTAGAGAGGTACCGTACTGCTCGATCGCGGCTTTCAAGGCGGCCAGCTCGTTGGCGAAGGTATCACCCGAGGCCCACAGGCCCAGCAGCAGCGACGTGCCGGTGTTGATGGCGGCCGGGATGGCGGAGATGGGGGTGTTGGTGGTGCCATCTTGGATCATAGTGTACAGGCGGGCGGAGGTATAGCTGGAGCCGACCAAGTTCTTCGCCGAGTTGAATTCACCCTCGAACGCAGCTTGGTCCCGTCCGGTCGAGCCATAGTTGAAGCCCTTGTAGGCAGCGAGCGTGGAAGGAAGGGCAGCCACGATGGCCAGAAGCTGTGCAGGGCGCATGACGAATATAAATATACTGTGTGTATAGACTTGTAACGAGTGTCCAAAGGAAAAGGGAAGATACAATGGAATGGTACAGTACAGTACAGATATGGGATGCAAATATGTCGTTGGAGTAAAATTTGGAAATGCTACGAGCACGAGACGAACTAGTTATACAAACTGCGCAGGCCCGTGGACAAAGAGCCCGCTACCGAGTGGCAAGCAGATCGAGGCGCAGGGACGGCGGACGCAAGAAGAAAGGTAAAAAGGCCTGATGGTGGAGAGACTCAACGCTTCTTCTTTCAATGAGAGAGGCAACCCGGGAGGGAAAACTGGGGAAGCGTCAGAACATGATCCCTTCCATCGACGAGCGGCTATCGATAGAGCGACGGTGCATTGGCGAGGGATCAATAAATGTGGGAATCATCGACGAGAGAAGAGCGTTGAGAGGGGAAAAAAATCAATCGTCGTCCTCTCCGGCAGTACGAGTAAATCCCATGCCAGCTAACTAATAACTACTAGTTAGTGACGTACCTGCAGACACGTTGCATCCATGCGCTGAAGCTCTCGATCCGACTGGCGACACCGACTCGTGCTATTCTTATGCTAGCGATGCTTGGTCGACGCCCTCGCATCAACCCACCACCGTCTCCCGCACCTAAAACTTATCCATTGACCGTCGACCACGAGAGACTCGCAGCTCCACATCGACGCATTCGTCAGCCACAATCGATACTCACGAGCACCCGGGTACGTGTGATGAGAACAGCGCAGAAGGACTTTGCCCGGAGGACAAGATAGAAAACAAAAAACCACTCCCCATGACAGCGGCATCAATCAAAGACTTCAGCAAACCACGATCAGATGGCATACCTGAGAACAGATTCTCGTACTCTCAGTCATATTCGTACACGAGATAAAAAACTATAATCACCCCTTCACATGCTTGCTACTTGTTACTCGTATAGTTTTTTTAACTGCTCACAACTTCATGCCCAATGCTTTGTGCACCTTCATGCTCTGTCGAATGCTTAGATCCAGCATAATTTCCTCACTGCCACCAGGGATCTTGTACGCCAAAGTGTCCCGGTAGAGTCTTTCGACTTTTCCACCCTGACCTCCTCGAGAGTAGGCAAGACCCCCAAAGATCTGAGCGGCTTCCTTGGTGCAGAACTCGAATGTCGTCGTAGCTTGAGCCTTGAGGCCGGCAATGGCACCTCCCAGTCTCAACATGGCTTCCGTCTCACCCATCTTCTGGCACTGGTACACAACATTCTCCAACCAGGCGTAGCTGGCCTCAATCTGTCGTGCCATATGGGCCAGTTTCAAACGGATGACGGGATGATCGATGAGTTTCTTGCCAAACGTTCTTCGCTTGGACGCGTACTTGACCGACTCTTCAAAGCACACCCGGGAGAATCGCAGACACTGGATGATGATGCCAATTCGTTCGTGGTTGAAGTTGGTCATGATCACTACCGACCAAGGTCAATACTCGTGACAAGGAGGTGGACGAAATTGGTCTTGCTTACCTTGGAAGCCGCGGTCCTTCTTGCCCAACAAGTTCTCAACGGGCACCTTGACATCTTCAAATGTGATATAGGTCGTCCCAGAGCTCCAGACGCCCTGGCAGTCCATTCGTCGGGTGCTGACACCTTCTCCTCGCTCGATCAACAACAAGCTGACGCCGTTCATGCCGGGACCGCCGGTTCGGACGGCGGTAGTGAAGTAGTCAGACCAGATACCATTGGTGATCCATTTCTTCCTAGAGGGCAATATTAGCACTCTCTAATAGCATTTACGCACACCACGTCGACAACTCACTCTCCATTGACGATGAAATGCTTTCCATCTTCGCTGAGCTTAGCTTCACATGTCAGGTTGGCCACGTCGGAGCCAGCATCAGGTTCTGTGATGGCCAGGCAGATTCTCTTGTCGCCCGAAAGAATGCCAGGCAGGATGCGATCGACCAACTCCTTCTTACCATACTTGACCAAAGGTGGACATCCAATGCCGTAACCACCGATCAAGTTCCAGACGAGCCCGCCCGAGCCGGTACGCGAAAGCTCATCGGTCAGAAGCATCTCGTGGAACAAATCCCACTTCTCTGCAGGCACGCTCTTGACTCCATTCTTTACCAGGTGCTTGGGATATTTCACACCGAGCAACCCGGCCAGGTATCCTCGTTCGCCCATTTGCTTGTAGATGGTGTCTGGTACTTTCTTGCCCTCATCCCACTCGGTGACGTAAGGCTCGATCTCGGATTCGACCCATTCTCGAACTTCGGCACGGAGGGCAGCATGCGTTTCGTTGTAGTAGGGCGAGTGATACTGTGTTCCATGTCAGCCCAGGCCATGGTCGGATTCGTAGCCTGCGTGCACTTACACCTTGGTACCAGTTGGGATCACCAAAGGGAATGAGGTCGCCAAAGGGATCCAACGCCTCGGTCTCCTCTGACGCACTTGGACCTGGTGCCGGAGCAACGGTTCCAGGTTCGGCCTGCGGCACAACCTTCTTCTGCTCCTGCGGTGGCGGTGTAGCTGGAGGTGTCGGTGGTGCCGTGGCCTTCTTGGTATCTAACGATCCAACCTGCAGTTTGCCCTTGTATTTCTTGAGGATGCTTTCATTGTGGTATTTCCAAAACTGCTTCGAGGCGTCTTTTCCTGCTACCCGTTGGAGGACTGTCGATCGGGGTCAATGAACGAGTACCGTAAAGTGTGGTGTGGAATGGCTGGACTGAGCTGGGCTGTGACTTACTCTTCTTGCCACCTGCGACTGGAGTTAGTACTGCGTGTAGTAGTAGTAGTAGCAAGCGTGGAGAGGTGACTTGCCTGGGTGCTCATCTTGAAACTTGGTGAGGTCGTAGACATCCTCGTCGACGACGATGTAGAGGCTGTCTGCCTTGTTATGGGAGGACACATCCGCGAGAGAGAATGTTTTAGACATGACGAGTGGATGTAGCGCCGAGTGGAAATGAAGTCACGCTCAGTGTGTGTGTAGTCAAGGCCAACAACGGTGAGATCAGCACGAGGGAAGGGGCAAGGAATGTTTCGACGGTGAGAAGAAATCTACAAGATTGATCCTGAATGAAAGAGAAAGAACCAGTCAGGTAAGCTAGTGACAAGGGAGAGTAGAGAGCGCGCGCATGGACTTGGGTCTTGTGCACAGTTTGGAAAAAAACAATGCGATCATGGTAAGAGTCGGCATCTATTGAGCCTTTCACATGCCAACAACATGACTGAGGGAGCCGAGCGACGACGACGGCGACGATGACGATGACGGCTCGAGACGCGCAGCGACACTCGGACTTGGGCACGGAATAGGAGAGAGCGTCTCCCCCATTGCCCACTCCGTAACTCGCGGCATCCACTGCGCCTGGAGCCCCCGGAACAGATGGGAAAGTGAGCGGGCGCATGCTGACACTCACTCGGCCTTTGTTGATGTTCCTATTCGTTGCTCGCCAGGCTTTTGGGGTCATCTGATGTCGCGACGTCTGGAGACAAAACATTCCTGGACGTCAATGAGCCGAGGCATCTTTTTATTAGCAGCCACCGCAATTCTCCATGGTGGGCATAATACAACACTGTGTGCGGATCTGTAGGTACCCGATTGCACATGTTACGGAGAGACGGAGAGCATTGTCGTCGGCAACCGAATCTACCTGCCTACAATAGAAGTAAGGGGGACGATGCCGAATACAACTTGATCCTCACGGTTGCAGCCTCGCTCACTGACCGACCTCGTGCATACAGACCTGTCTCCCTACACAGGTGGCTACCTTAGACCTAGTAGACACGGTGCAATGTCTACAGAGGACAAGAGTACGATTTACTCGGTGACGCATTGGTGCTCCGTACAATAGGTACGAGGTACCTTTGCCATTGGATTAATTATTCAATTGATCATTCAGTCCGAATCCCGGCCATAGATACCGTAGGTACCTTACTGGAGTACCTTAATCTATCTACAATTTCATTTCCTCATAACCTCCTCCTTACTTGCATGTTGCCTGCCAGATACCACGTCTTCCAAGGAACATAGGTACATGGTAGGCCGCTTGTGTTCTTTCTTTGTGCGAGTGTGTCTCAGGATACCATGATAATAGGCTCCTAAGGGAGGTAGGTGTCCCATGGTTCACGAACTCACACAAGTTCACCTTGGAATCGAAATCCAAACACAACTCTCACATCCCCTCGACACCCGTCGCCCCAGTGTTTGCTCGTTCCCTCAACCGCCGTCCCTCCATCAACCCTCTCAACCCACGTTTCTGCAACCCAATCACAGAACTCACATCTCCTGTCCACATTTCTCGACTTTCCCTGTTGTTGTCTCCTCCCTGCTGCCGACTGCCTCGCCTGCCACCTACAGTTTCGTCGAGCGGCGAAACCTCTGGATCCGTATGTGAGACGTCCGTCGAGGTCGAGGTTGAGGTCGTGTCGGTGGAACTACTCTTTCCGTGCCCCTTCCATTTACCACCGCCACCCATGGATGGCTCTTCGTAGCTCGTCGTCAACTTCAGTCCCGCAGTTTTGATGGTCAACGTCTGCTCGCCGACGGTCGTGGCCTCGCTCTCTCTCCGTCCCATGCTCGACAGTCCCGCCCCCACGGCGCCCACCAGGCCACGTCCCCCGCCGGCCGCCATGGCCGCCGCGTTGAAGACGGCAGCCGAGTTGCGTCCGTCCAGGGCCTCGTGGAGTCGTTCGACCGTCGCCTCGAGCAGCCCGTCAATCTGGTACGGCCGTGCCATCTGCAAGAGCGAGCAGAGCGTGTGAGGAGTGCAGAGAGGGTACCCGACCGGTGGCAGCGAGGACGTGTACAAAAAGTGTAGTAGTAGATGGATTGTCTGCGCCATGTGTGGCAGGTAGAGTGAGCGTGGCCGATTAGACGCCGGCACCGACGTCGGGTTGGGCAGTTCGACCAGTGTACGTGTCGTCGACCGACTGAGTGAGCGCTGAGGGTCGAGGATTCCATCGGGCCCAGATCCCACCGCGGTAGACCCTGCCGTGGACCCTGGGCCCCCGAATCCGTTGGCTGCACTGGGGGTGATGGTCAGTGACGAGTTGCGACTCGCTTGTGATCGGTCAGCGGGACGCAGCGTCGCGCCATCCGATATGCTACCGTTGTCGTGGGTCGTCCCGTACTCGGCCAGCAGTTGGTTGAAGAACGGGCCCCATCGTCGAGAAAGGATGAACGAGTTGCAGGGGATTTTTTCCCCTCCAAGCGCCACAATCTCCATGTCCGAGAGCTCAGTCAAGCTTAGTGCCGCTTGACCCAACTGTTCGGCCTTGATGCTGTATGGTCGTCCACCGGCCAATTGTGTGGGTAAGTTTGATCGCAGTGACGTGGGAACCACTGGCGCAGAGACAGACACGTACGACGACGTGGGTGCCTCAGTTCGCGGGTTGTCGTACAGTCCAAACGCCTCGAGCTCCACCATGCACACGTGAGTGAAGTTGATACGGCGGTGGTTGTAGTCATCTACGAGGCTGCGCTTGCGGTGGCCTAGGATAACGAACGTGTTACGTCGGTTCCACAGGATCCCTCGGTTCCAGCTCCCCTGAGAGAAGATGGATCCGTTGGTGTCAATCCTCGCCCATGTTAGTGTCTTGAGGTCAAGTGCCCACAGTGCGTACTCGTGCTTTGAGGACGTTAGGTAGGTGCCGCTGACCACGAAGTTGCCGTCGATGATGCCTCCGTTAGGAAAGCGTAGCCCGGGCGGTGACACGTTGCCGCTCATTGGCTTCTCCACCAGTGAGCCGTCAGGTAGCCTGATCTGTAGTTCCAACTTTACGTCCAGGAAATTATAATTGGAATAGATGAGCATCGATGTGCCGGGCCTCTTGGTCATCTTTAGAGCCTCGGGGTCGTTCAAGGGAACTCCACGTCCGACCAGTTCTGCTGATAGCCCTGTCATGGGGGCCACCATGCTCTTGTATGCTCCGCATTTGCGATCCCACGAGGTGGTGTTGGTCCATTTGAGACTTCGCAGGTTGAACACGCTGATCTGTTCGATGTAGTTGTTACTGCTGTCCTGGCCTCCAACCACGATCATTTCCGCACCTCCGCTTCCATCCAGCTGTACGCCCAAAGTGCCTGAATGAGGGTCTGACGAAGGTGGGTTGTGCTGAATAGCAGAAAGGGGAGCATTCGCTGACGTGAAGACGGCAGACGAGGGCAAGACAGCTGCGCAATGCGCGTACCGTCCTTGAGGGTTCTCGGATGTTGAGATGAGCGTCCATTTTCTCGTCGGGACATCAAATATATGGATGTCCGACATGACGACCACCTCGGGCTGTGGTTCAACTGCGCCTTTCCCACTCTGAGGATTTGATATGTTCTTGTGAGTGGCTGGAGACATACCGCCGTAGCACACTAGTTTGGAGTCGCCCAGGGCACAAACGCTGTGAAAGTATCGTGGAGGAGGGATGTCGCCAACAGCTTCAATCTTTGCCCAGTGCCGATGGATCAGATCCAGCTCGTAGAGGTCCGCAGTCAATTGAGGTTTTGTTCGGGAATGTACACGGCCTCCAAAGACGTACAGCTTGTCCCCCAGAATAGTGGTGGTCGCTCCGACAAGGGCGTGAGGTTCTTCCCCTGTTGTTCTATGTACATTGCACACCAGTCCCGATAGATTTGTCGGTGCGGTTCCTTGCTGCGAGACTCCTGGCGCGGTTCCATTGTTTCCCGTTCCATTGTTGGTTTGGGTGGAGCCATTAGGCGCCTCCGCACTGACATCTGAGGCCGTGAGGCTGACCTGACTGTTGTTCATCGCTAGATCTTCTTGTCGTGCAACCAGGCTCAACTCCTTCTTATTCTCTGAACCCGTTGCAGTCCTCGGTACGCTAACTGCATTCGATAAGGTTGGTGAGAGCACTGCCTCGTACGTCAATGCTTTTATAGTCGAGGCGGCCGAGTATCGATGGTTATTAATATCAGACTCCGATGCGCATGGGCGGATTTCCCTCTGGAAAGGTTGTGCAAAGTCGGGAATTATAATAGGCACATGCCGTGGCAACCGAGTCGCTCTAGGGGGTTTGGTTGCAGAGTCCGCTGGGCAATCAGGATTTGTTGAAGCAAATCTGGGATGCTGAAGATCGGCAGTGAGGATTTGTCGGGGCCTGACACTCCAATGGTTTTCGTCGGCGACCGAGCTCGCTGATCGATTCGACCAGAGAGCGAATGGTCCCAGAAGAGACTTTGAACTGCTGCCCGAGGTAGATACGGGGCTTCGCAGCCAAGATGGCTCCTCGGACGACGGAGGTTCAAAACTCGAAGTCCAAAATCGTAAGCCAGCTGTCTGCAGAGGTTTGCTGTTCTTCCGGGAATTTTTTCTGCGGAACCTGGTCATGATCAGCTCGATTCAGCGGCATATCAAGTGATGTAGATTTGTCGAGATAAAGACGTCAAACAGTACGAAGAAGGACAACAAAATGGAGAAGGGAAAGGAAGATTCCCAGCGAAGTATGGAACAGTAACTCGGATCCTGCTTTGGCACCTAACCGGCATCATTGGCATATATCACTTTGGGCCCTATCTCGACCTTGCGGCCTCGGAAAGGTCACCAAGAATCTCGCACGCCCAGAAAGCCCGTAGGCAGCCGAATTGAGAATCGGAAACAGGAGACGTGCGCAGCGCGATGCATGACGAGAAAAAAAAATGGACACTCACCGACAGGACAAAGAACTTGTCTCGGGACCACGCCTGTCCTTGAGGAAAGGTCTTCACTTGGTGTCACTCCGAGAGACTTTCTTGAGAATAGGGGCCGACGCCGAAATCTGTGCTTGTTGACCTTGACAAGAACAGCCTGTGCTATTTGGTGTTGCAGATGTCTTCGAAAGCGGAAAAGAGACAGTCGAGTCTGTACAACGAAGGCTGTGGTGTAGGAGAATTTATTATGCAGGTTGTGTAGCGAGTTCGTTTGACCTCATAAGGTCTAGACAGGCTTCATGCAGCGCGCCCGCGAAGATCGGTGCCAAGCCGGCTCCTGGCAGACGCAAACGGGCGAGTCCGAGGAGATCAAAGTACCTCCTCCTGACCGGGGTCCAGGATCAAGGGGTGGGATTTCGCGCCCTGGCATGCTAAGGTTGCTCTTCGATGTCGCTATCCGCGTTGGTCCCGATGCGAATGGTTATCGCTGGCTGACCAAAGAGACCTGCGCGTCTACGAGGAGATACATCACACGGCTGACATGCACATGCAATCAGTTAGGTACCCGTATCTGTCGACCTACGCAATCAGGTGAAGGCGCCTACTACGCGCCCAACACTCCTGGGAAGAAGCAAGTACAGCAATCTTGAGAGCTTGGAAGTATTTTTATTGGCCTTAAGGAATTTCCATTATTCCGTGCTTATTAGTGGAGTTGAACAGTACTAGAAGCTCCCGACACCGCCAACGCGAGGAATTCCAAGACATGCAGTCAAAGTATTTAGGCCGCAGTGGTCTTGTCCTTGGGCAGAGGAGTCACTCGCAAGTATGGCTTGACAATCTTCATCTCGGGCCAGATCTCCTTTGCCTGTTCCGTCTTGACACTGGGGTGGACAATCACATCGTCACCGGGCACCCAGTTGATTGGGGTAGTGACCTTGTGCTTGTCGCCGGTCTGCAGAGAGTCGACAATCCTGAGCACCTCGGCGGTGTTTCGGCCAGTCGAGGCAGGGTAGGAAAGGATGGTTCGGATGGTCTTCTTGGGGTCGATGATGAAGACAGATCTAATGGTGAACGCAATACCCTTGGAGTCGACGTTGGTGGCGTCTTGATGATCGATCATGTCATACAACAGAGCCACTTGTCTCGCCTTGTCGCCGATAATAGGGAATTGCAGGTTGCTGCCGCTAATCTCGTTGATGTCCTTGATCCAGTCTCCATGGCTGTCGATCGTGTTCGCGGAAAGACCGATCAACTTGACGCCTCTCTTTGCGAACTCGGGCTCCAACTTTGCAAAAGCACCAAGTTCAGTGGTGCACACTGTGAATTGTCAGCGCGAGCTCGTCCAACACGCCTTGGCTGTCTCTTCAAAGGCTCGCGGCCTCAAAACTGCGCGACAGAGGTAGGGTTGGTGGGTTGCTCGCTACGAACCTGGAGTGAAGTCCTCGGGATGTGCTAAGTGACCTTGTTAGCGACGCCTCGATAGTTATGGGCTCGAAGCTCTTACAGAAAAGGACGACCCAGTTGTCGCCAATGAACTCGTGGAAGTCAATGGGACCCTTGGTGGTCTCGGCCTTGAAGTTGGGGGCGATTGAACCCAGACGGAGACTGCAGCAAGAGTGTTGTTAGCAGAGGTTCATAAACACGAGGTTGTCGCTTGCGCCAACTGCTCGAGGGTCGGCCAGCACGTACGGTTCTGGACGGTCGGCCATTGTGAGTGCGTTGCTAGAACTGCGTGAGGTTGGGAGGTAAGAATGCGCTGGTCAAGAGGTAGGTCGATTGGCTGTGTGAGGCCAGAACTGTGGAATCAGAAAGATGGCGGGGGATCGATATATAGTAGATTTATTAGTCTCGTGTTGTTTGGGACAGCTCAAGCATCACGACAAATCTTTTTTGTCTTCTAGTCGGGGATCACCTGTCGACTGCGGGCAAATTTCTGTGGCCCAGACATGATGCGGGAGGGGCCCAGGATTGCATCAGCGAGCGATGGAGGGGCAGTGAAGGCGTGCTTCTTCAGCTGCAGAGTGTAATACGAGGTACAGTGAAGGGCACAAGGGCCCTGTGAGAAAAGGCCTTGGCCATCAGTTCCACAGCCGTGTCAATTTTCAGTCTCTATACAAATCATCTTGTCCGTAGATCACGCAATCGCATCAGCGCTAGTACCCTTTTGGCATTTGAGCCCCGCGTCTTCAGCCTTGCAGAGCCTGTTTCTCCGCGGGTCACGTGGAAGGCTGTTAAACTATGAGCGCCGAGGGACGGGATGGGATGCACTTCCAGTTGGGTTTGCGTCTGGGCAGTGTGCAACTGGCCTCGATCTCGGACAGACGCTGGATATGTAAGACTTGTCCTCCCCACATTGAAAATTGGTACCTCTGTGTTGGGCTGAAAGATGTGCCGGACACGGCTTTACTCGCATGAATAAGCAAAAGCCTCAACGACGTCATTTAACAGCAGCGTTTATTTGTGTAGCATTATATCTCAAAGCTGATCACTGGGTGCGAGGGCTAGAAATGGATACATCCTATCCCGCACCCAGAGTCTGTTCAATCTATCTGTACCATTAGGATTAGAACTATGGATTTTGCCCCTCATACGAGCGCAGAAGGTGGCCCACCAACAGCCGATGAACTGCCCCCCGAGGTCATAGCCTTAGCATCAAGGTTCTTCGAAGCAGCCCGCAATGGGCAGATGGACATCTTCGAACACGCGTTACCGCAGGGTCTCCCGGCAAATCTGACAAACGACAAGGGAGATAGCCTAGTAAGGATGAGACTCGAGCACCTGTCACAGGGGCTGACTTAATGCTGCTCAGCTGATGTTAGCATCCTATCATGGCTACGAGGCACTTGCGTCGTTACTGGTTGAGCATGGCGCAGACCCCAACAGACTGAACGATCGAGGCCAGTCTATCCTGGCTGGGGCAGTGTTCAAGAATGAAGCCGAGATCATCAAACTCCTTCTGAGGGCTGGTGCCGATCCAGAACTGGGTGAACCGAGTGCACTTGATGCCACAAAAGTACGGAGCATCCTTCATGAGGAATTTGATGAGTACTGACAAAGCATAGATCTTCAGGCAAGAAGAGTACGAGGGTATGTTTAGAGAGCAAATGCAAAAGCTCAAAGGTGTCGGGACTGCAGCTGTGAACGGGGATTGACCAATGGCTTGGAACATGGAATAAGTTCCTTTTGAATTACTATTAAATGCAGCGGTAATGGTGGCTGCCGTATGGGTCTATAACTTCATAATTCATCAATCTCATCCCGAAGCCAGTGCAAGACATGATTCTTTCTAGATCGACACCAACTCCATGCTCAAGTTTCGACAAAATGCCAGAGTAGACTCATACTTCATTGATAGGCGTGAGAAGGTTCGTGATTGTGAAAGCGTTTTTGTAGGATTTGCTGGGACGGAATCTCGAGCGTGGACACCTTGGGGTGACAACCTTGACACCAGTCGTATTTTCGATTCTGCATCAAATGAACTTGGTGTGCCCATTCAGCCACAGGCTGTGTTGGTGCCAGTGAGGCTGCCGAACAGGTCCGGGAAGAAGCGGTCGAGGAAGAAGGCGTCGAGTTCGCCGATGTCGAAGGCCGGGAAGACTTGGTAGCCTTCGCCTTGTGGTATGCTTTTTGTAGGGCGTGTTCACATTTAGAAGACAAGGGATTGGTGCCGTGGGAGTCGAACATGTCGAAGAGATATTTCCCAAGTTCGATGGCAGTTCGATGGGTGTTCGAATAGTGTAAGGCTAGCTTCTGGGTCGAAAGCGTGGGAGCGAGATTGAACTCTGGGGGATAATCGTCTCAAGATATGTTGCTAGACGGTACCCGCACAATTTTGTGGAGAGGCGTTGGCTGTGACGTTGAAGGTATGTACGAGTACGCGCAATTTGTGCTCGTGATGCTCGTATGTCTCTGCACAATGAGATGTGGTGTGTCGAGGTGGAAGACGGAAGCCCCGGTGTTTCTGCACAAAACACAGTAGGGGGTTGATGGTATTGGACGAATCAGGCCACAACTGCAAAGATCGGATCGAGGTTTGTGGGTATCCCTGGATCACAGCAAGACGTTGGCCGGTGTTATAACGGCGTGCGAGCGAGGAACAAGATCGAAAAGTGGTCACTGGCATCAGAGGGAATACACCCGAGATATCACATACTTGTATGCTGATTCTCAGGTGGCTCCCAGGTGGATTCAACAAGCACGAGCAAGGTGAAACGCGCTGGAAATGGAACGTGCTGTAAGCAGAACAGAACTGGAACGTGGTCTGAACAAAGATAGCATCAACAAACCAAGTTACAGCATCGCGTTCACATGCAACCACACATACTCGTATTGGGGGAAATATGTGTTGAGGCTGCTGCAGGGGGTGTTCAAGACAGGGAGCGGGTCCACAAGCCCGGATGTGCAGGCGAGAAAACTTCCATACTTCTCCCGAAGAAGAAATCTGAAGCAGCCACAGCCGCCGCCACGAGAGATCTGGTGGGCAGTGGGAATGTCTCGGAAGGAAGAAAAAACCACACGTACCAAACCAAAAGCATGCACGGCCACCGAGAGGTCGGAGTAACGATAGATAAGGAAAAAGGAAGCAGGATATTGCCAGACATTTTGTGGATAGGGGGCTACGTGGCACCGGGCGTCACGGTGGCATTACCTACAATACTCTTGCTCCTGTGTGAGACACCAAGATCCTTCAAGAGAGAATAATAAGACCCTCGACAGCATCAGCCACCACCGAAAGCACCACGAAAACAAAGCCACCACCGTCGCCTGCGCCTACAGTCATGGGTACCGGTATCCAAGCTACACTTCTCCATCCATCAGCGACGCCAGTTTCACTTCTTTGGTCCACCCTATTTTTGGCCGCACAGCTGACGTACAGTGGCTCAATGCCATTCCGTAGGGTCCTACGGAGGACCATGAAGCAATACGGCGAATTTTAGAATTTCCTGTGGCATGCTGGTTGCGGAGTGTGACGTTTGCGATATCGGCTCTTTCTACTATTTTCCAAGACGTAGCCTTGGAACCTTATGTAAACTCTGAACATATTCTTCATTTCAGCCTGCCTTCCAAGCCTGAGATATTTCAGTAAATCAACGTGATGAGTCCATTGCGCAATGTCAAAGTGGTGTGCATGAGGCTGTAACGCCACGTGGGGGTAGAGAGCTAGATCTCTAGAGCTCCAGCCTGATCTCAGCCGCATTGTTGCCTGCGATATAGAATTGCTCTCGCACAAGCCTCCTGCACCATGATGCTTGACGCTTTGAACTTCTGACTATTCAAGATCATAAATCTCTTATTTCATACATCTGAAGTAGCGAGCAACTCCATTCCAAATGCACCAGCAACCTCCTTCATAGACAACAGCTCTAGCACCGTCGTATACTACCTGTACAACACAGCCCAGAAAATACTACCTGAACGATGGCAGACCACTTGAATAAGAAAAAGCTCACTTACGATGATTACACCGTGGGGATTATATGTCCACTAGAGGTCGAGATGACGGCCTTGCGGTATATGCTAGATGAAGAACACGTCAGGCTATCTGGCAGGGATGGCGATCGCAATAGATACATACTGGGCAAGATGGGGAAGCACAATGTTGCCATTGGCTATTTACCTCAAGGATCGCAAGGTATTGGTGCAGCGGCCACCGTGGCGACGGACATGAGAAGAACCTTCTCCTCCATCTACCTGCGCTTGCTAGTGGGAATCGGAGGAGGAATTCCCAGTCAAAAGAATGACATTCGTCTCGGTGACGTGGTTGTGGGTATGCCAGATGGTATCCACGGTGGCGTGGTACAATACGATCTGGGGAAGAGGACGGTTGATGGGTTTGAGCGGAAAGGGTTTCTCTGTCCGCCACCAGATGAATGGAGAACCGCCGTTGTGGAAATGAAGTCGGATCATGAAGCGAAGCCTAATAAAATTGCAGGATTCGTGTCAGAAATGTTACGAGCGTTTCCTAAACTGCAAAAATACTCTCGCCCGGCCACGCATCCGGACATTCTCTTTCCGCCCGACGTTCAACATGTTCTGGACGCTCCAACATGCGATCAGTGCGACAAGAGTCAGGTCATTCCTCCTCGAGGCTCGACCGACCCTGAGATATTCTATGGAACAATCGCCTCAGGAGATAGTGTCATCAAAGATGCCAAGGTCAGGAACGAACTCAGTAAAGCAGCCGGAGGGGCGCTATGCTTCGAGATGGAGGCGGCGGGATTATCCAATGGGTTTCCATGTGTTGTCATTCGGGGTATTTGTGACTATGCTGATTCTCACAAAAATGACTTGTGGCATCCTTATGCCGCGGCGACAGCGGCGGCTTGCGCAAAGGAGCTTCTCACTTATATGGACGTGGTTCCTGGTACGTTAGTTTCATGAAACTCCTCATATATATCTCAATGATGTACGGTGTATCACACACGCCCCTGGCTCAATCGTTCCTTTGCATCGATATTGGGAGAAACTGACAAGGACATTCAGTAACGAAGCCGGTCGAAGCGATTTCGTACTTTCTCGTGCCTAGACAGAGGGTAAAGAGGTTCCTTGGTCGCGAGGCGGAGCTTGAGCAGATCAGGTCCTCCTTCGACAGTGAAGTGGGGCGACCTCGCATCCTAGTCCTCCATGCGCTGGGTGGGCAGGGAAAGAGCCAAATTGCCCTTGAATATTGCCGAACAGTACGCCAGACACACCGAGGCGTATTCTGGATTAACAGCAGCTCCAAATCCACCCTCACGCAAGCTCTCGTCAGCATTGCATGCGAAATCAGGGCAGCAGCAACGGGGGCATTAAGCGATGACGATGCGAAAGTCGCTCTCGCTCTGCGTACACTCGAGAAATGGGAGGATCGCTGGCTAATGGTGTTTGATAATTGCGACGACCCTGCCACGTTCTCGGATATCGAGCAATTTATCCCCCAAGGTATGTTATTTTGTGGATCCTCGTGTATGGACATTTACTTCGATAGGCGGCAAAGGAGATATTCTCTTCACTAGTCGCCATCGAGGTCTGGAGGAACTGGGTGCTATTATCGATATCCCACCTATGCCGGACAGGACCGGTGTCGAATTGCTCCTACATCGATACAACAACATCGATGTGAACGATCACATGTCTGCAGGCTCCATAATAGTGAGACGTCTCGGGGGTCTGGCATTGGCTATCGATCAAGCATCGGCCTATATGGCGTATAAACAGCTGTCTATCGACCGACTGAGTGACTTCTTGGAGCTTTTTGAGACTGAACGTAAGAAGGTGCTTCGATATACGGCTGGCCATTTTTGGAGATACATGAAAATTGACGAAGAAAGTGGCCGACAGACCGCTATTAACGCCTTTACTACGTGGGAAATGTCGTTCCAACAACTCCTCTCCGCCTGGGATCCGCCTAGATCCGTGGCGCACTTTCTTACTCTTGCGGCGTTTCTGGGTCCCGTGCAAGTCAGTGAATCTCTGTTCAAGTGGTACCAAGAGATTGAGAAACCTCCACCGGACTGGTGCGACATTTTTACGGCTTCTCGTGGTTTACACGACGAAAGTTCGTCCAGCGACACCGAGGGAGAAGTTGACCAGCAAGAGCATGTAACACGTGAACCGTCCGTGGTTGTTCATCAACCTGCTGCAGGAGCTCCGGAGAAGACATGGGATGCTGAACGCTTTTGGCGTCTGATCCGACAGGCATACCAGATGTCGCTACTACAAAGTATTTTGCCGCCGACACCCCTCAAAGGGGCCACTTTTATACTACATCCCCTGATTCGCGACTGGCTGCAGCTGCGATTACGCTCGAAAGAGCGGCAGACGTATACTCGCGAGGCTGTCAACGTGATTGTTCGTACTATTATAACTTATCAACTTCTGGATAGCGATGCCACTCTCAAGAGGTCCATTCTTCCGCACATGGATGCCACTCTCTTGACGTTCAGAGAGTTCTTCAAAGCTGGGCATCGACTAGGCCAGGATATTGCGAGCTGCAACGACGCGGAATGGTTCGCGTCATTCTATCAACTTCAAGGCCGGTTCGATGCTAGTCTCGATCTATATCGTACAGTGACTGCGACAAGAGAGAGAATGCTGGGCAAGGAGCATCCAGATACCCTAATGAGCATGAACAATCTCGCCACTGTGCTAAAAGATCAAGGGAAGTATGAGACGGCGGAACAGATGCTTCGAGAAGTGGTGGAAATAAGGGGGAGTGTGCTGGGGAAGGAGCATCCAGATACACTAATGAGCATGAACAATCTCGCGATAGTGCTGCAGAATCAGGGAAAGTATGAGGCGGCGGAACAGATGCATCGAGAAGTGGTGGCAGTGAGAGGGAGGGTGCTGGGGAAGGAGCATCCATCCACGCTGGCGAGTATAAACAACCTCGCCACTGTGCTAAGAGATCAAGGAAAGTACGAGGTGGCAGAACAGATGCATCGAGAAGTGGTGTCAGTGAGTGAGAGGGTGCTAGGGAAGGGGCATCCGTCCACGCTGACGAGTATGAACAACCTCGCTTTAGTGCTGAGCAATCAGGGAAAGTACGAGGCGGCGGAGCAGATGCATCGAGAAGAACTGAAACTGACAGAGAGAGTGCTGGGTAAGGGGCATCCAGACACGCTGAGGAGTATGCACAACCTCGCTTTAGTGCTGAGCCATCGAGGCCAATACGAGGAGGCAGAGCAAATTCAAGCCGTGGTTGTCGTGGAAATGTTGAGAGTCTTCGGGTTTGAACATCCTGAAAGTCAAGCTAGCATGGGCAAAATGCTTACCATATGGGAACTCCAGGGTATGGAGGAACATGCCATGGAAAAGTCACTTCTTGAACTCTGCCTAGGAGCGGTGACAAAAACGGATCTGGCAGACCCTGAGCTTCAGTACATATCGGGTGACGTCCTGGCGGATCTTGGAATGCCAGCATGCCAGGAAGACAAGGCTGAATGATTACATTGTATACACGACCCAACCTTAACAGAGGTGGATTGAGACAGCATTGTTGAGGAAACTTAATCTCAACACGTCAGCTCCCACAGCGTAACAGACTCCCTACGACCAAACCGGCAATATAACATCGGGAAACGCTCATCGGGGTAGCTTGCAACATACTCATACTGAGATCTGGTTAGCACGTCGTCAGTCCAGGTAGGCAGGTCAAGATGGGTGTCGTACTCAACAAGGTGTCTCCTTGTCAGTGAGTTTCGTCTGCTCTTGTGTCTTCCTTCTCCAGCAGACTAGGTCGCAACTGTACTCTGGCGGGGACCAGTGGTACGAACGGGCATGTTGATGGTCGCTTCTTCCGATACCTTTTGCTCCGTCGATAAGCTCGTGTCTCATCAGTATGACTTTGTTATTGTTGGAGGCGGCACCGCTCGTCTCACGAAAGATACAAACATCTCTCTCAGGGGATGTTCCAGAAACCGGGGCGAATCGTATGGACGATCCCAGGGAGCGGTCTCGACGCCAGCCCTTTACCCTCCCACGGTGACTCGGTGAGCACATACTCTGAGATTCTTTTGGCTCAGCCAGAAATCCCATATTTGTTGAAGAGCTTGTAAAGATGCACTAAGGTGTGTACCAGTAGAGCGTGAAGGGCCGGCTTGCGTCTCTCGAGATGATGCGTTCTATATCTTACTCCCGAAGCGGATGAACTAGAAATCACTGTCAAGGAGATACGGGAAAAGCCTCTCGCCAAGACCAATTCCGAGAAGACCTTGAAGAAACGGTTTGTGACAACGAACGACTCCTGTGTTCTGGATGGAGATGCGCTACGGATATGGGTGTGAATATGAATAAACATGAATAGCCTAGCACTAACTAAAGATTGATACTGTAGCCGTACTGGGTTATCCTCCTTCTCTCTCGATGTTACTTCCAACCCCTGTGTTCTGTATGCCGGTACCTCTCATGATTTTTCTGGTGCGCCTCTTTTTGCCATGTGAATTGACCGTATCATCATCATTCATGCAGACCCGACCTCGGCGTCTAATCAACCTATCTATACAGACTGCACAGTACGCACCTTCGTTTTTTGTTCTGGACTCAACCATTTCAAAACCCAGTCCTTGCCAACGAACACAGCAACGCCACACCGGCCTTGACCCCATCGACAATAGACACCTCCTTGGCCGCCTCGGGGCCCAGTTCTTCTATACAGGCCTGCCTCACTGCATTCTCGAGTCCTACCATGCCCGCACAACCCAGACAGATGGCCTTGACTCTTGATGCGGACCCTGACGATGTCGTCTCTCCAGCTTCGTGCTGGTACTGACCCCTTTTCAAAACCCTCTTGGTCGCCTCCATCATCTTCCCCCTCACCTGCTCGGCAGGCAAATCGTGCAACTCGCTCGCATTCAATCCTGTAGTTTCGCAGCCGTAGAACCTGCTGGGCTTTTTCGCGTCGCCGTTCCCGTTCCCGGCCTCGCCCAAGAACTCCTCCACCGCAGTCTTTAGCGCCTTTTCCCACACTTTCCCCGTCGATACGATCCCGAACCCGTCGTCCTCGGCGTCGTCCGTCACCGCGAGACTCGCGAGGACACTCGCCTCGAAAATCCCCGTGACGTATTTGCGCGCCCCGTGGCCGTCGGACCCGCTCGTCGCCGCGCGGATGAGCCTCTTGCACTCCCGCTTCAGCTGCGTGACGAGCGGATGTTGGCTGTAACACGCCACGAGGAAGGCGTCGTGGTGTGGCAGCAGGGGGACCAGCAACGGTAGACAGCTCTTTGCCGACTCGGCCGCGTCTTCGGGTGAGTTGATACTTGGAATGCCCGGTGTAGGGGACGTGAAGAATGAGTATTCGACCTGGAAAAAAACAAAACAAAAAGCAAACGTTAGACGATTGGTTCAGACATCTATGTAGTCACTTAATTCAGTGTACGTGGAACTCTTCGGCGCACTCGTCTCTTTGGTCTTTTCCGCTGTTCGTAGAGAAAGAGAGAGTGTGCGTTGGAAGAGATATACGGGATATTCCAGACCGCAGACTTACAGACGGCATCTTCAAATCTTCAAGGACCGGTTTCAGTGCCTCGGTCATGTGTGTCGACGTGTTGGGGTTGATGACAAGGATGCGCACTTTCGGTGTCGTTCCCATTGTCATATCGAGTTCCTACCTAGGTAGGTAGGTATTTGGCGGGTGTAGGTAGGTAGATAAGGTGAGCAGACACTGGTGGTAGAGTGTACGGGTAGACCAAGAAAGGAAAAGAAATCGATGAAACGAGGACAGCAGAAAGATCAATATCCTAGATGAAGAGAGGTGGTTTGAATACCTTCGGGTATGTTGAAGAATACGTGAGACTCGTCCCGAGAGCTTTTTTAAACTGTATCCTTTATCCATAGCTCGAGTTGACTCAACCTTTTATTATGACGCTCAATGCGGGGGAGTTTTTTCCTTATCGCGATAAGTAAGGTGGGACTGAATTGGCTTGCTCCACACTTCAGATACGTGTGAACGGCATACCATTTGGACCATAGCGCAAGTACGGCGGAACAGAAAGGTCTCGGCTGCAGCAACATGGCGACGACGTTTGACACGAGGTGGCGTTCCGTGACCTACAGGTAACTTTGCATCAACAGCGCGCCCGCTTGGCTCGGCGGCCTTCAATTCGTACACGCAAGTTCGATGTCTTCACAGTAAGGGTTCTTGAAAACTGAAATACGTAATCACCCATCGTCTTGGTGCATGACAATGATCACATAGAGACCTTGTCTCGCAAAGCACGACGCTACTTACCTGTTAACCTACGGCAAACTTATCTCAAGCGCCCGTCTTTCAAACCGCTGTGCGCTATGAAGTGCCCGTTCCTTGTGTGTTCCTTGATTTGTCGCTTGCAAACGCGGAGATCTCGGGTATTAATCATGAGGGGGTCGAGGCTTGTTTGCGGGAGAGTTGACTTTGATATCAAGTAAGCAGAATCAATACTCGAGCTACCTCAATGACTTGGTCGCTCGGAAAGACCCTGAGACGTCTCTGCCGTGCCGGAGAACGCAGTGGAGTGTAAAGTCGCAGTGTTGATAGTTCCCATCGGCCATGGACGATAGGTAATATTGGAGAGATTGGTAATGGTACGTATTCGTGTTCAGAATGTCCTTTTGTTACTTACTAACCCTTGGCGAGTCTTGTCCTCCACAGCACTCCAGCTGCACTCCAGCTGCACTCCAGCTGGAACTGTACTCCCACAACAACTATACGAGTCCCTTCAGCTGCACTTCGGCTAGAAATCATATTCACTTGAAGAGAATGCTCAAGTGACACCTTTCAGCCGTAGCTTGGCAGAAGCCGTATTCGCTTAAAGAATGCTTGATTGACACCTTCAACCGTACCTTGGTTGGAGCTGAGGCTCAGATACGGCTACAGACATTCAATTTCATTACTGTCCAAGGCACCTAAGTCTGTGGCTTCAGCCTCGAGACTGCGCCATTTCACCAAGGCGTCTCCTCAGCTAATCAAGGTACCAGCTGAACGCCTTACAGTATTGCAGACCATGTAAGTCGACGCGGGCACCGAGAACGGTTATCAACCCCAGCTCTCCTCGCGTCGAGAGATTGAGGTTTTGTTATGTACATGTTATCGTCCAGTTCCCCCGGTTCATTTCATCGCTATTGTCATACAAGCCAAAATCCCACCATTTCTTAAGCTAAGGTTATCACTTTTGACGAGTTGAACATCATGGTGTCCAGCCTAGTCCCCGATTTCGAGGTCAAGGTCCTTCTGAAGCCCTCAGAAGTGCTCGACTCGGAAAACAAAGCCAAAGCTGATGTCCTGTCTGCGTTCGGTTTCACGTCAAGGGCCAAGAAAATGAACGTCCAATTCTTGGACACCAGGAACCGAGAGTTCTACAACAACGGCTGGAACCTTCGCATCCGCAAGACCGAAGACGACGATAAGTACGAGTTGACGTACAAGAAGCGCTATGACATAAGTACCGGATTCTCTACGACCGCCGAAGGTCACATCAAGGAAACGCTTGAAGTGGCCAGGCAAGAGGGTTTAGACTCCTCGACCGGCTTCGAGGCCCAGGTTGACATTGGATACCAGAAGCAGACCCTCTCCATCAGCCGCGACAAGGAGGTTCCCACCGGGCAGGCAGGAACCGACCTTCCCCCTCTCGAAGCCTCGCGCAAACTCCTCGCCGACGGGGCACCCGAAAAGTTCAACAACTGGAAAGGTGCCAACTGGGGGACTCAGCGTCTCGCTGACTCCATAGTGTATGGTCCGGTACTCGCCGAGCGCTTCAAAGTCAAGTGGCAGGGGTTGAGGCTTTTCTTGGAAGTGTGGCCAATCCGGAAGAGCAAGACAGATGCGAGCCTCGAATACATCGTCGAGGCGTCGTTCAAGGCGGATACCTTACAGGAGGCCGTGGAGGGCCGCGACAAACTCATCAAGGTCTTGCAGGATGATAGTATCGGGAGAGACTGGTTCCTGCCTGGGGATTCCTTGAGGACGAAGCTTATCATGGAAAGGTACGGAGAGGTTAATTGAGAAGTATGCGCAACGGTGGTGGAAGATCTTTGTGTGTGGTGGTCGACGTAGAGAATAGCTGCCGCGGAGGACAGGGGGGCGGTGGCAAGCGGCGGCCACAGTGGTACATCATCGACATCCAGGATCTGGCGACAGACGTTGACAAGCAGCAACTCTCTCCCATCCTTGCTTGTGCGGATGAGGAATCGGTACTAGGTTGGAAGAGAAGAATTGTCTATATACGGAGATACGGACACATTTCTGGAAGAAGATGTTCCAACCTCCGACCGCCCTGAGAGGCCTTTATCATGTACCGGGTGCTAGGTATGAACAACGCAAACCACTCGTACACAGACTCAACGACTTGTATCGATCGTTACCAAAAAAGAAAAATGAAGACCATTGACGGGTCATGCACTGTTCTCTCAGGAGATCGTATTTCGTTTTCATTGAGAATGGTTCTGGACAACCATTCTGTAGAGTACAATACGCTGACACCTCCCCCCAGCATCGTCAAAGAGCGATAACAAAAACCAACCTAGATACTAAAATCACCGAGGGGTATCTCATGTCGATTTCCACTGAAGAAATAATCCAGGCCAAAAACCTTGCAATGGACAGGCGATCCTACCCGTGTCCCACAAACAGTTCTCGAACGCCCACCCACAGAGATCCAGGTAGGTACTTCACCCAATACAATTATTCCGGTGGACTCATCATGCTCCTCAGTCTTCTCCCTCCTATGGTCGGTCCAACCGATTGACTGAAATTCTCGATCCCTGTGTTAACCCCCATACCCGTCATTGTACTTTTAGCTCGTGCGAATTTCTGTTTGGCTGGCAGTCTGCTCTCCACAACCGCATTTGTTGTCGCATGTCTCTTAAGCGGCGGCTGTCCCGAGCCATGGCCCAAACTCTTGCTAAAATCCAGGAGAACAGGCCGTCCTTCGCGTTCTCGCTCTTTTTCCTCAACCACTGACGCACCTAGGGAAGGCACAGATAGGCCCGAATGCGGACGACCAAGAACATTGATATCAATCTCCTTCAAGCTTGTGCCCGCCTTACTCTGATCAACTGGCACTGTGGCCGTCGCATCTTGATTTTGTTGGTTGGCTTGGTGTTGTAGATCGGTGGACAAGTCGACATCATTAAACACTCTCGTCTTACTGGGACTGGCCGTCTTGTTAGGGGAGCTAAAACCTTTCCTAGGCGATATCTGCTTGCGGGGAGAGTGGGCTGGTGTTTTTGAAGTTGGAGTTTTTGAAGTGAGTGCTGGATCAGGGAGACCATGCAACCTTGCAATGATAGACTCATGATGTTCCGTACGCGGAAGGGTGGTAGGGTATTCCCAGTCGCGCTTCTGAGGCGTCTGTCCGGTAGGTAGGTAGTCTTTGAATGTTGACCTCGTCACCTCGGACTTCAGGTCTTGTAAGTGTGGTTTAACGGTGTCCCGGAAGGATGCGACGAGACCTTCTCCATCGGAGTGTGTCTGAATTTCCCCCTCAAAATTGTCCAGAATCGTCTTCTGCTCGATTGAGTTTTTCTCGAGGCTGGCAAAGCCCTCATTGACGTTCGAGACGAGCTTGTCCAAGTTTTGGCTTCTTTCCGCATGATCATGGTCGATCTGCGAACGCGCCCTTGTCACAAAACCATCCAGGGTGGCCATCTGCGTAGACATCTGGATCAGCTGAGCATCAACAATCTTGGTGGACTCTTCGTGAATTGCTTTGGTGGATTTCTGTATCGCTGAGTTTCGCGTGTTGATAGCCTGTACATGGTCAATTTATGGCTTCAGGTGAAGAACCTGGTACTCACAGTCCAATCCCCTTTCATTTTGGTTTTGATATCTTCCCTCGCCTTGACCACCATGGTCATCAGACCCGTATCATCCTCTGCCCATTGGTCCATCTTGTCGCGATACTCCTTATCCGCGCTCTCGAATTGCTCGGCGGCGCCAACAAGATTGGTCTGGGCCTTAATCAGACTGTCCGAAATTCGTTCTTGCTGTCTCTGAGACGATGAATCGACGAGTTGGAAAATCTGTTCCTTGAGTTTTTGCCTCTCCTCTTCCGCGATTCTTCTTTCGTCATCCCGGATGGTCTGGAGCTGTGTAGAGACGGCTAGCTGCGACTCGATGTTTGCTCTGTTTGCTTCTTGCAGTGCGAATCTCAGAGTGTCTGCCTCTTCACGCTGAGCTGTTAACTGCTTCGTCAGCTCATCAAACATGGTCTTTACATCTTTTCCTAGGCCACTGTAGGATGTATGCAACTGAGAATGAAATTGTTCGAGCTCCAATATGACTTCCTGTGAAATCTTGGCCGCTGCATCGGACAGCCCCTGCAGACCTTCGCCCACCTTTTCCTTGACGCTTTCACGCAGGTCCTTGATTTCTTCAAGGACAGAATTCATATCATCCTTGGCTTTCATGGATTGGCCATTAATCACAAGACGGCTTTTGTCGAGCTCTGTCGCTTTGGATAAAACCATCTTCGCTGAACTTTCGAGGTGTGTTCTCTGGGCCGACAAGAATTCTGCCATTCTTTTCTTGCTGGCCTGTATTAATTCTGCGTGGGCTGCTTGAAAACGCTCAATTTCGGCATCAACAAGGTCTGAGACAGTAGCCACGTTATCGACCGAGGTCTTCCATGATCCCTGGTTTTGGGCATGAAGGTCGGATCTTCGCCGTAGTTTCGCGTGAAGTCTGTGGACATCCCCTACTGACATGTCAACCGTCGAGACCAGCTCTGTGCCGATTCTGAACAGCTTTTCTTCTGTTTCTTCGTGTGCTTCGCGCAGAACAGCTTCTTCAGCAAGATTTCTTGCAGTATCTGCTAATACCGCTTCAGTTTGTAAAAGGGTACTCTTGGTGTTCTCTAACGTCGATCTTGTTGCCTCAGTATCTCGTTTGAGTGTGGTGAAATTATTGGTCAAATTGAACAACTCTTGGACTTTGTTGCGCAAGCTGACCTCCATGGTTTCAATACGTGCCTTTTGCTCCTCGCTAAGGATCCTCCTAGACTCGCTCTCGACCGTGATCTCTTCGTATTGATCGTTGGTCAGATATACGCCATTGCGTTGTCGAGTGGCGATCAATTCGCTCTTGAGCTTCTCGATCTCATTGGTAAACTCCCTAAGCAACGTCTTCTTCGAGATCATGGAATTGACTTGAGGCTTATTCCGAATATTCTTTGCTCGGAAGGCGTAGTCGAGAGTTGAAATTGTTTCCTCGAGGTTACTCTTTGCGGGAGATACTGTTGCGATGATGCAAGTCTTCGTCCTGCCACCTAGGGAATCTTGAAGTAGCCTCGTGAGTTTCGATTCGCGATAGGGAATGTGAGCACTCCTGTCCACAAGTGCATTGATCACACGCCCAAGAGTCAGTAAACTTTTATTGATGAGGCCGGCCTCTGCAGCTCGCTTGTTCTCGGCGCCGCTTCTCTGGATGTTCTCACTGCCTGCAAGATCGACAAGGTTGAGTTTTCCGGAACAGATGAAATCCTCTCCGCTCTCACTTGGCTTCTTGACGTAGGTGGTAATGGTGAAGACCGTGTGGCTTCGCGAACTCAAGTCGTTGCATTTTGTCGCGGCAACCTGTCGTCTGTAGCTGCCTTGCTGTAGCAATTTGATTCCTGCTGCGGCGCTGTTGATGTGTGACTCTTCCATTCCTTGGACCACGGTTGCGGAATGGCTCTTTTTATTGTTAGAATCGTCATAGATTTTC
This sequence comes from Exophiala spinifera, assembly GCF_000836115.1. Lineage (NCBI taxonomy): Eukaryota > Fungi > Ascomycota > Eurotiomycetes > Chaetothyriales > Herpotrichiellaceae > Exophiala > Exophiala spinifera. The sequence continues at coordinate 3,633,947 of NW_015622513.1, forward strand.
AGCTTGATCGCATCGTCCGGTGACAGCAAGTCTCGCAGCTCTTCGTTGTACAATTCGATAAACGAGCACTTAACCGAACATTCCAACTCTTCAGCTTCCAATTTCTGGAACAATGAATAGAGTACCCTGGGTATGATACCAGCTGCATCTGAGAGTAACCCGTAGGTGTCGGTCATGTCGCCAGACATCGTGTATGTCTTCCCTGTGCCCGTCTGGCCATATGCGAAAATTGTGCAATTGTAGCCCGTCATCATCTCGTTCAATATCGGTGCGACTACGTCTTCAAAGATAATGGCTTGATCTGCGGCGGGCGAGAAGACCTTGTCGAAGTGGTAGGTCTTGTTGCTGATTGCATTTGGCCCCATCGACAACTCGACATTTTTGCCCTTGACGCCGGTTGTTGATACCACAACCCCGCTGTTCTCTCGCACTTCTCGGTCGCTGCGGCCTCGACACCGTACCACAACATGAATGTTCGTCTCTTCGCCGTGATCTTGATCAAAATCTCTTTCTTTCCTCTTCGTTCCAGCGGTCGAGACGATCGACTCTGCGGGAGACGGGGCACGACCCGTCATCGAGGCATGTTGAGCAGGATGTGGTCGAGGAGGAGGACGCATTGATCTTCGTGTTGAAGGCGCCGGTCGCTGATAGCCTACCATCCTAGCGGTACACCGCGATGCGCGATGAAGTAAGAATGGTTTGTGTGCAGCGCAAGAGAGAAGCGCATGTGTTCGTTGAAGATTCGTGCGGAATGCAAGGCTTTGGCCTGAGCAGGGATGGCCGACCGCGGATGGCCTAAACGGGATCAGAAATAAACAAACCCGGTGCTTACATAATGCAGCCTTGTCAGCCGCGGGATGTCCTTGTGATTCGTCACACGCCGACTTCACTCCAGGTGACCAACCGAACAGTCGCTCATCATCATCCTCGATCTTCGAGTAAACGCTCCCTACACGAGGCCCACAGTATATTCCACCTTGCTCATTGTCGATAAATCCCAGGACTTCCTGTGTCGATGCCCGCATTCTCGTAATGGAGCCTTCTGCAAAGCTCTCTCTGCAGATACAGCCAGAGAGGGGCATCGGCTGGATCAGTATGACATGAACCTTTTCACAGTCTTGTGCCATGCTGACTTCTTAAAGCACTCGGCTCCTCTCTTCATAGTGTGTTGACCAGATTGAAAGCCTCGCCGCAGACATACTGCAACATTGATCTGTCTTACTCGGCAGCACAACCAATCGCTTCGCCCATCATTCTGAGTCTCTCCTACAACGGATTAAGGCTTCGATTTGACGGTCCGGATCAGCGACTACGCTTGATTGAAGTCTTGGATTTTTCCGCAATAACCCTTGTGTACAAGAATACAGATCTCGTTCGCCGTACTAAGGGTGTGGATGGAATCAACCCGGAGGAATATCCCTCCACCCCCGGACCAACGTTTCGACATATTTACAGTCGACTGTTTGGACCTACATATGCCGGAGAGTATCTACCTCCCGAGCAAAACCGGTCCACTGGGACTTATGTCCTATCATATCCGGGGCTGGCATTCAGCTTTCCTATCAAGCATCAATCCTGGTCGGACAAAGTAGATTTTGTCTCCATACTCTCATCGAATGCCACTAGCCCAGCTGTTTCCATGGCCATCTTTTCTGGGTCCTCCTGGACAGAAGCACGATCGAATCTGTACACGAAACCACCCACCTTTCCCAGACTCTCATTGCTCCTCGGCAAGTCCTCGGAAACAATTGCTGATGAGATCGAAGAAGTAAAGGTTCTAGGTGGTGGCAAGGTCGAATTTATTCGCAGAAATACACCCGCATTCACCCTCACTCTGAGTGAGGCCACTCCCCAGGATCTGGTAGCCGAGCTGGGGCCTCCAGATGCCATCTACCGCAAAAACGATCGTCGTATTTCCATACACGCCACGGGCAAACCTTCCAACCAACGACTCCCGAGTATGTCGCCGGCGCTGGACCCTCAGGCGCTGGACACCGACCAGTCGTCGCTGCAAAGCTATACAGAAGACTCTGATGTTGAGCCGGAACACGATGAGGGGCATAGCGGAGCAAGCAGAGACGAATGCTTCTACAACTACTTCAATCACGGATTTGACGTTCTTATATCGTCTCCAGCCCCGAGGTCACGGCCTTTTCCTGGAAGCTACAATACTGAGACTTCAAAATCACCCAGCGCTCCACTTGTGGCCACCAAGCTATTCTTACATGGAAACGTTCCTGGATCCTTTTCTTTTAATCGCCACCGAAGATGTCGCTGGACGATACATACAACCGAAGAGGGCCAAGAGCAAGTCTTGACTTCGGAGACGGGATTTTCGGACATATCATCCACCTTGAAGCAAATATGGCGCGGTATATACCGGAACGAAGACGAAGAAAAGCAAATGCAGAGAGGAATGGTATTGAATAGAGGTTGGGAACAAAGTCCTGAGAGTTCAATCGAACTGCTTGGAGACCTGGAGGAAAGCCCAACCCGGGGTCAGGGCTTAGGGGGTGGCTCTGCAGAAGTACTTGGGAACGGGATGAGCAACACGGAGTTGTTTGGATTTCCTGGAATGCTTTTTGAGGTCCTCAAGAACGATACCATTAGTTGCTTGACGGTGTTCTAGATGAATGCATTCATACCTTGCACCGTGCATGAGTATGCCCATGTATGCGTGGCTTGATCTCTGATTGATGTCTAAACCCTGGTCTTGAATGTAAGCGCCAAAGACACCGACATGGAGGAGAACAAGGCGGGGGCGGCGATGAAGCGGTCGCTAGAGGATGAAGAGCTGTTGTTGACTCGGATACCTATCTACCTTGACTCTATCCAACTTGGTGGTTTACACGATTACGAGGCAGAAGGCGGCCCGCGGTTTTAGGCGCAAACAAGGCCTCCTCAGGCTACACCAGGCTCAGTTAGGCTCCGTCCTTTGGGTGCCTTAGGCCGTTGTGTAATAGGCTCGGTTCTTATAAGCGGGCAGCCTGCAGCAACCACCGGAGGCTGGACGCCAGAGGGCGGACAGGGCTCCCAGTGATGGGCCGCCCGCTCGGCAGTGATGGTTGATTGCCTGCGGTTCAATTGGATTCCAACCTCCTCAGCCCGCAATCTCATCCCACTGCGGCACACAAACCAGCTTCTTACGTTTCCCGCTGATCCAGAGCATCCTTTACTCTCCTCGTCAGAACAACACACCTCGCGTAGATGCAGTCGCATATGTTTGAGGTCGCCTGCTCCGAGCAAACGACCCTGGTTTATTTCTAGCGAAAATGCGTACCTATCTTTACAAGAAGAAGACCTGCCAACAACGCCACAGTCTTCGCCTCCGGTATTGCGCCTCACCTTCACTGCTCCTCCTATGTCACTTGCTTCGTCACTGCATACGATCGTGAGTCGCCCTCGCTGACACATGTGCACAAACCCAGACGTAGCGCTTAGCTACAGTACCTTCCGCATCTTGCGCGGATGAAAAGTCAAAGATTTACTGCATACAAAACACCACGCACAACGCCGACTCGAATTTACCCGCCGTGCGACGAACAAAATGGCCAAACAAAACGCCATTCGTTGTCTAGTAGACGACACGGCGCTGACCAGAAATATCGCAGAGATTGAGAGTTGGCTGGCACAGGGCAAGATCTGTCTGGTTGTGCCTCTTTACAGTATGCTTGCCTACGTCGGACTCGCTTTTGCGACGATGCTGACCTGACCAGCGATTGGCCGTCTCCATGTCCTCAAAAAGGATGCTTCCCAGATCGGCGTCAACGCCCGCAAGGCCGTCAAGTTTCTCGATCGCAGCACATCCTCGCGAGGCGATCTCGCATACGATCCAGTCATCTTGCAAGGTCCAGACGAGGAATATTTAACTTGGGCTGAGGTGGAGGCACACTACTTGAACGAGGATTTGAAGAGGGCCGGTGCAAATGAGGAGGCGCTTACGGTTCCTCTGGAACACAAGAAGGGAGAGGGCGCACTCGATCTGACCGCGAAGGGCACTGCGGGTGCTGCAAATGCACTTTCGCAGGCCTTGTTAGACAAGCTCAACTTTTCGAAAGATCCTACTGCGGCTTCGCCTGCGTCCACACCCCCTCTTTCCCCTGCCTCGTCCGGACTCCAAAGCTCCAAGACTAGTCCAGAGATTAAATCTGCCACTCTGATCAAACACGACCAAACACCAGTCCCTCCCTCACTCAAGCCACTGCTCAACTCTGTGGTATGGTATATGCACGAGAGAAACACTCCATTGAAGGACAACCTGGTCTTTCTCACCAATTCAGCAGACACCATGCACCTGGCTCGCGACTTCGGTGTTCCGACCAAGAACATCCATCAACTGCGCCGTGCTCTTGGCATTGAAGATGTAGAAGAAAAAGCACCAGACAACAACAAGAAAGAACTGGTCAAGAAATCGCCACCTACAGAGCCAAAAACCTTGTTCAGTTACCATGATGTCGACAGCGACGAAGAAGAAGTGGTTTTCAAACCGCGCGGCCGAGGCTCGAGTCGAGGTGGACAGCCAGCCCGTGCTGCAGCGATTGTGAACGGAAGGGCAAAAGGCGGTCATGCCCGTTCTCCAAGAGCTTCTTTCAGCACTCAGGCTCAGCCATCTCAGAACAAACCACAGATCCCTATTGAGGAAATTGATCCTGACTCTTTCGACCGGGGCAGTTTTGGAAGGGGCAGCATACCACTTGCGAATGTCGGTGGTCCTCAGCCCAACCTGAACTACAACGGTGGACGTGCGCCTGGACATCGTGGCAACCATGGCCCGACCGCAAGCCGGGGCGCGAATGCAAATCGTGGTTATAACCGCGGGACCGAGCGAGGTTCGGCTCGCGGAAGAGGTCGACTATTCGTTCCTTGAGCATTGATGGCGCCTGTCGCTTGTATTGACTTTGCGACAGCACAAGAAACAACACTAATTTCGGAGGCAAACTGCCATTCCTACAACATCAAGGCATCAAGACACGACAGTCTCACATTGGGTGGCGCGAGACACTTAACCCATTGACGGTCAATGTCCTGGTATGGACCACGACAGGCTAAAAGGCGAAACCATTGCCATTCAGTTCTGCAGGCGTCGATTACCTATTCTTGTGGTACTAATGCATCTTCGTTCGGCAACTTTTTTTGCGGCGATCGCTTGATGAATGGACAGCTTGAAATAGAGCTTGAGGTTGATATTCGAGGAGACTCGAGGACGACTGGCGAGGATCGAAGAAGACAAGGGGACTGACAAATTGGATTCATACAGATGCGAGCCGTGTCGATATTCCTTCCGCTAGAAGGTCGGCGGTCATCTTTCTTGTCTTGGACAAGAATTCATTCGTTTCGCAACATCATTTGGTTTATGTGGTGCCAAACTGGACCGATCAGGGTGCAGGGAGGGCTGGTTCTGAACCATGCTCAGGTCGGCGCGAGTGTCGTCGGGAGGAGAGCCTTACGGATTTCCTCGGGACGACTGGGATACTAGGGGGGCAGATTTGCTCTACCCGTCCATTCGTTACAATTGTTGTAGCTTTTTGCAATGTCATGTTATTGGATACATTGACCTGCGTGAGCTCTCTCTGCATCGTGTCTCAAGAATTTCTGCCCAGTCAGATCGGGACTTCGCCTCGTATTCGAGAGACCCCGCAGCTGACTACGCGACGCACATCGCCTCGTTTTGGTGTTGTGATACCTTCCTTTACTGGCTCTTCGACCCTGTTCTTGACTCAGGGTGATGTTTGGGGTCTAGACCTCCCTCCGTGCCATGGCCTGCAGAGCATGCTTACCTGTACCTATATAACCACCATGGCGAAGTCCGGTTTGATGCGTTGAGCTGTCCGGTTTCTGGTCGTCTTTCCAGGTGTCGTCAACAACGATAGATATCTATCAACCTGTCCAACAGTTATCTACAGGAAAAAACCCTCTCGTCCACACGGCAAGAGACTAGACAAAAACCTACAACCATGGAGTCGGTGCCGCAACAGCAACCGCCATCACCACCACCACCACCAGCAACACCGAGAGCACGAGTAGAACCCCGGAGACCGGGGCTGACTCGACTCATCACCTCGTGCGCCGATGCTCTCTCAAAGACGCTCACCCAGGGGACAGGAGACCACGGAGACCTCGCGACTTGGTGTCCCGACCTCGGTGTCTGCGGCGACGGCGACGATCGGTCCTCGGCAACGGCCACCACGTCCACGCTCACGAGTGACACGCTCGCGTCTGCGCGGGCACAGTCAGACATCGCGCGTCGCCGGGGTACGAAGGGTCCAGAGATGGGCGAGATCACGCAGGACGTCGAGCGAGGGTCAGCACGCGAACAGCCAGCGCAGAAAGAACGGGAACCGGACGACGACGACGACGAGGAACGAGGGTGGAGAAAGTTTGTCAGATATTTTACGCCGTCGTAGGCTTTCCCTTCTCCGGTGTTTTTTTTTGTTTTGCCTCCCTTCCTACCTACCTACCTAGGTACCTCTACAGGTATCTTTTGGCCGTGGTCGGGAATTCGACTGACATAAAATACCCTTGCCAGATGGTATACGGTGACGATGGGAACAGGAATCGTCTCGATTCTCCTCAACCAGTTCCCGTACGGGGCGCGATGGCTCTATTGGCTCTCGATCGTGGTATTTGCGCTCAACGTCGCCTTGTTCCTGTTCTTCCTCGCCGTCTCGACGGTCCGTCTCGTCATGTACCCGGCCACGTGGACGCTGGCCATCGATCGGCCCAGGACCAGACTCTTTCTGGGCGCCATCCCGACCACCATGTCGACGATCGTGAACATGTGGGTCTTTGTGTGCGTGCCCGCCTGGGGGGAGTGGGCGGTATACTTTGCCTGGGGGTAATGTGTTGACCCTTTTCCTTTTTTTTTCCATTCCCTCCAGTTCTTCGTGTCATTGTGCTCGGGTCCCTGCCAGCCAGCCAGCCAGGAACCTCGAGTTCAAAGTGAAAAAAAGCTATCTTTACTGACACCTCAACGCCATCACAAAGGCTGTGGATCGCCGACGCCTCTCTCTCCCTCCTCTTATCCCTGTACCTGCCGTTCGTGGTGGTCGCGTCTCGCAATAACGAGACGCCCCTCAGTTCGTACACGGCGCTCCAGCTCTTCCCGATCATCGCGTGCGTCGTGTCGTCTGCGTCCGCGGCCGTCGTGGCCAGTGTCATCCCTCACCCGCACCAGGCCCTCGTCACCGTCATTGCAGGATACGTTCTCTGGGGTTTGGGCGTGCCGACCGCTCTCTTCGTCATGGTGATCTATTTCCAGCGCTTGACCATCCATAAGCTTCCTCCCCGAGAGGTCATCGTCTCGTGTTTCATGCCGATTGGGCCGCTTGGCATGGGAGGACTGGCCATCACGAAATTGGGCACGGTGGCAAGAGGCCTATTCCCGCGCACCGACACCATCCATCCTCTCGCTGGTGACCTGGCATATAACCTGGGCGTGTTTGTGTGCTTGATTTTCTGGGGGTTTACCTTGCTGTGGCTGTTCCTTGCGGTGGCGAGCATCTGGAATTGTGGTCGATTTCCATTCAACATGGGCTGGTGGGGGTAAGTGAGCTGCCGCTATCTCATCTCTGGGGTTCCCCTTTCTCTGGTAGTGAACGAGCGAAGAGGAAGAGACACGAGTCTTTGGCGACATGATCAGGCTGACGACGAGTAAGGTTCACTTTCCCTCTCGGTACGTTTGCTTTGTCGAGTGATGCACTTGCTGTGGAAGTGCCGTCAAGGTTCTTCAGGGTCATTGGAGCAGTAAGCGGCGTTGCCGGGTTCAATGCTTGGAACAACAGGCTGATGTGCGCACAGATAACGTCAGTTTGCGTGTGCCTATTGTGGATGCTGGTCGGCGCTGCGACCTTGAGAGATCTAGTGACTGGTGGCAGGAAGTTGTTCCACGCACCGGGTCCAGTGAAAAAGGTAGTTGATGGGAATCAGGGTCTCAGAAAGATGGGTCAGGTCGAAGAGAAACAGGCATAGTTTTGGCCCAATTTGTGGGAATGGTGATGCGAAAAGTTCTTCAACTATGAGCATGGTGTAAGTTCTTTGATTTTGCTAGATGGTTGTTCGCCGTGCTTTCCTTTGAGGACTGCCGCCTACCGTCTTATCCTCCGTAAACAATCTCAGGGGGTATATGTATGATTGCATATGCATTTCGTCAAAAGCCATAACTCGTCCTGACGTGAATGGATACTACTCATCCACGCCACTACCTGGTGCGGCTCCTTCCACCTGGCCCTCCCCTGGGGAAGTTGCTTCCATGACCTGCTTGATCTCTTCGAGACGACGCTGGAATCGCTCAATCATCTCTTCCATACTCTCCTTATAAGCGGTCGCAGGATTGTCACTAGGTGTATTTCCTCGCCCTTCAATACGTAACATCAGTGCGTCATCGTCTCCTTCTCCGATGGTAGGAGCCGTGGTAATGCATGATCTCAGAACTTGCCAATCTGCGCTGAAACTCTGGGCTGCAGTGACTTCGTATGAGGCCGGCGTGGCGACCGAGTCCTGTCCCTGCGTTGGGAACCGAGGATGTACATCAAGCACTAAGTATTGCTCGCGTACACCTGCAATGGGTGGTGGGAGCCTTGGATCTTCGTGGTGCTGCGCACCTGTCCGCTGTGACGGGTCGAGGATCTCTAGACTCCGACAAGCGGCTTCAGTGATGATGTCCACATCGTCGTCGGCGAAAATGTAGTGGACCGTGGGATGGTGGTGCTCGCCGGTCACGCTGTCCTCGATTAAGGTGAAAAAGGGCTGGAAGGAAGGGATGGCGTTGGCTTCGGCATCCTGATGGATACCATACTGTTCTGACTCATCGCCTCCTTCGACAAGAGCATGCTCGGAGTACTCGATGGCGTGAGGCTGATGGGGAGATTGATGTGAAGCCACAATGGGATCGTCTTCGAAGTGTGGAGAGGGAAGAAGGCTGCGTGCCTGAGGGCCGCCGCTTGTACGCCGCAAGGAGGATTTCGACGGCGAGGATGAGTGCGTTGGAACTTGACGGGGCTGGGACATATCCAGATGCGGAGGGTGTCGCGGCTACATCGTGATGGGCATGGTTGATGTTGGCTGTTGTCGAGAAGAGGGTGAGTTGAGTGGGCGTGGTGATTGTTGGGGCAAGATCCAAGGCAAACAGATCGGCAGAAGATTAGATAAGATCAAAAGGCAGTGTGCCATGCACCATGCTATCACTGTGTCTGGGAAGATGGCAATGAACCGATCCCCTCTGCTCGTGATTAGCTGTACGCATGCTCTGATATAAGTAAGACTCTATTCTTGTCTCGAATCTCGCAAAGAACGAGGCACCTGCGCTCTTTAGTCACCATATATTCTCAGTCATGCGACGGACGCAGTTCGGAAAAACAGATCCGCCGAATTCTCCCAGTTCTGGAAAACATATATCATGGCGATGACTCAGGTATTCATTCCATCCTCGTCGCTTGCTTAGATATCACCTTCAGTTCCATTCAGAGATCCCCCCATTTCGTTTCGGACTGTTTTATGGTTTCACCCCCTTTACAGCGTTCAGCGTTCTTGTTAGACAGTAAATCATGGAAGGAAAGAAGGTTCTCGTGGTCGGTGCGGGACCCGTAGGATCTCTTGCTGCAATCTATGCTTCCATACGAGGTGCAGACGTGGAGGTCTATGAACTTAGAAATGGTGAGTCGGGAGCCCATTTTAGCATCTGTAGCTAACACGAGGTCTGCCCCTAGATCTACGGAATATCGACACCACTCCGCTCAATTTCACAAAATCCATCAACCTCGCCCTTTCCGAACGGGGCATCAACGGGCTTCGATCTGCTGGAAATCCCGAACTCCTGGAAGCAGTCCTAGCCCAAACCATCCCGATGCATGGTCGAATGATCCACACTCGTTCGCCGACAGGGGCTCGGTCTGAGCAATCTCAACTTTATGATGTCCACGGTCGATTCCAACGTTCCGTCGACCGCGGTGCGCTCAATCGAGTTCTTCTTGATTACCTCGAATCCCTACCAAACGTCAAGTTATTCTTCCAGCACAAAATGACAGGAGCCGATTTTCGGGTAAAGAAGGCTTGGTTCGAAGTCTCTGATCGAAGCAGCACTTCGGACCGACCCAAGGAAGTGGAAGTGAATTTTGATCTCATGATCGGTGCGGATGGCGCACATTCAGCCACTCGATACCACATGATGAAGTTCGCCCGTACAGACTACCTCCAGGAATATATTGACTGTCTATGGTGCGAGTTTACCATGCCGCCCACCGAATCTGGCGATTTCGCTATCTCGCCAAACCATCTACATATCTGGCCGGCCGGAAGCTTCATGTTCATCGCGCTTCCCAATCTTGACAAATCATTCGTGTGCACTTTCTTCGGTCCCGTCGAGCTCTTTTCCAGGCTTGAGAAAGAACCAGACTCAGCGCTTCTCGATTTATTTGACAAGTACTTCCCAGGGCTTACTGATCACATCAAACCTGGCGACCTGGTGTCTCAATTCAAACGAAATCCACATCTACCACTTATCAATATCAAATGCTCTCCCCATCATTTCCACGATAGCGTGGTAATCGTCGGCGATGCTGCCCACGCCATGGTCCCTTTTTATGGCCAGGGCATGAATGCGGGCATGGAATCAGTCCGAGTGTTGTTTTCAAAGCTGGATCAGTTCCCCAATAATACCGCTGAAGCGCTTGCCAGTTATACTATCGAGCGAACGGAAGATGCCCATACCATTGCTGACCTTGCACTTGGGAACTATCAGGAGATGCGACATTCGGTTACGTCGCCATTGTATAAGCTGCGCAAGTTCGTCGAGGAAAGTCTGGACAAATACTTTCCAAGTTTGGGATGGGCGACTCAATATTCCCGCGTCAGCTTCAGCAACATGAGGTACAGTCAAGTGGTGCAACACTCAAGGAACCAGAAACGCATTCTCAGCGGTATGCTGCTGGCTCTGGCTGCACTTGCAGCTTCAGGCCCTGCTGCTGCTATATATCTGTTTGCCATTCGTTCAAGGCTTATGAAGAACGTCAAATTCCCGTGGCCCCGAAGATGAATGCTTGGTAGCTCATTGTATCATAACGTATCGAGAACCCACGTCTAGGAGACGCTGTATTCTTTACCTCACAAATGACGTTAAGAGAGACAAATCAGCTTTGATGGTCGCGATGCAGGTGATGTCTATACCATCCACGAGGTCGTTGTCGACAAAGTCTGAGGTCTCAATAAATGCATTGCATCCGACAATGCTGGTTTTGCAATGAGCGCTGATTTTGAGCAAACCTCCAAGACCACTCCGTAAACACCGATCGCAGCTTAAATTCCACTAAATGGTGGAGACATAGTGCACTTCCAACCTGCACACTGGCCTAGTACGAACGTTCTCGTGCTGGCGTCGCGCTGGCACAGGGCCTCTTTAGCGATGTTAAAAAGACAGCTCGAATCTCTCTGCAGCTGGGCCTCTACGCGAACAACGTGGGTAAGACTGATCCTGACCAGAGAACCACGGCGGCAGTTGGCATTTCCAGGCAAGAACAAGCTTCGCTCCAAAGCACAGAGTAAAACCATGGTCTCAGTCATGCAACTTTCCATTCGCACATTCTTATCGTACGGTATGTCGAAGTACTGGTCTCCTGAGCCACGTCGGATGCTTTCTCAGCTTTGGAATGGGCGGTTGAAAGCACGCCATTGTGCGAAATATCGCGGAATGTCCAGGGATTCTTTATCTAGTGCTGGTATCCGAGAACCCTCGAATTCGTACTGACGTCTCAAAGTTCATGCGAAGCTTTCTTACCCGGTCCAACAAAACCACACCTCAGTCCTGATCAACAAATAGTTCTCACCACAATGGGGGATGCAGGACCATTACAAGAGTCCTCAACGCTCCGAGTAGCCATCGTCGGCGGTGGTCCGGCTGGTCTTGGCGCGGCCATTGCTCTCTCAGCCTTGCCGAACATCCAAGTCTCGCTCTTCGAACAAGCCAAGGAACTTCGCGAGATCGGCGCAGGGATCCGTATTGGATACAATTGCTGGAGAGTGCTTGAGTTATTGGGCGCCGCCGAGGACGTCAAAGGTCACCACAAGACCTCCATTATACACCGGTAGGTCATGCTACACAGACCCTTCCTTTTTGTGTACCTCGGATCTGTCTTTGCGCCGAGTATTGTCTAACTGGCGAGGCGAACGATCTAGAAACGGCCTCACTGGCGAGCTAGTAAAGCAAACTGGTCCCGTCGATCTGCCGTTGAGATACCAGCCACGACGGGTGCGGAGGACTCGCCTGCAATCCGCGTTAAGAGCCCAAGTTGCTCCGGGCATCATTCAATTAAACAAACGGCTATTGTCGCTGGAGGATTTGGGCGACAGTGGCGTGAGACTGACGTTCCAAGACGGCACGATTGCGGAAGCGGACCTTGTCGTTGGGAGTGATGGCATTCGATCTGTGAGTTTGACTTTCGACTCCCCCAATGCGTCCTTGACCAGAGGCACAACTCAACCGTGGTCATGTTGTCTTCTTCACGGTATGGTCCATTCTGACATGTGAGAACAAAAAAAGGTAGTAAGGGATCATATATTCCCAGAACACAAGATCAGGTTTACAGGTTTGAGATCCCCCGTCCTCGTCGTCCCCAACGTCTTCTTGAAACATGTGAGGTGAAGCCAACGATGATGCCGGACAGGCACTACGATATGGCGCGTCATAATCCCCGTATCGAAAATCTCGAATGTTCCCGAACTTACCGTCTCGACGTCTTGGTGGCACGGTCCGTCGGGCCATGTATACCATTCCTTCGTCGATGATCCGGACGAGACGCCGGAAGAAGAGCGCTACATCGAGATAGCCGCCAGGAACGTCGTCGATCCGGCTACCGTGACCGGGAAGACGTTCAGTTGGGGTATCCCTGCCACGAACGAACGAGTCCAGTCGCACTTTGAGGTAGTCTCTCGTCCTTGTCCCAGCGACCCCCTTCATCTGCGCATTACTCCCCCGCCTCTCAGACGACACTTTTTTCTGACATGGACTGAATGGACAATTCGAGATGAAAAGCTAATTCATTCCCTGGGTGCACATAAATAGGACTACGACGCTCGAATCCGCGAATTCCTCGCCCAAGTGCCCGAAGGCCAATGGAAAGAGTTCGCAGCCTTCGCTGGGCCCAGGCTGGACAGATTGACAGGCTGGGACAAAGTCGTATTGTTAGGGGACGCGAGTCATCCACTGTCTGGTAAGCTTGGTACCTGTCTCCACCACTTTATCGACGCTGTCCTACCTTGCTTGGTAGGTTAGGTATCGATGGTGGTGGTGGTGGTGCAGTATATATACCTGGACGTCGCTTCATGATTCTGAGTTACCCTAACCATGCATTCGTCATCAGGGGCATTTGGATCCGGTGCCGCATTCGCCCTGGAAGACGGCTGGATCCTCGCGCGAACCATCGAACACGCATATGCCCAAGGGGGGGCCACCTCGACCTCGCAACCGTTGAGCAAAGCACTCGACGTGTTCGACCGCATACGGTCACCGTATTATTCGAGAATGTAAGTCCTGAGAGAACCGGTGACCTCCGCACATTCAGTTCGACCTCGCAGCGAAAGCGCTCACACACACACACACACACACACACTCACCCACTCACCCACTCACCCACTCACCGCTCGAGAGAGTCTCCGTCCTGACCTCCTGACTAACTTGAACGTCTTTGAAAACAAATTAACAGGTACCAATACCTCGACGGTCTGAAGCAAAAGACATCTCGGCCCAAAGACTCAAACGCAACGTTCGCATCGACCTTGAAATCGCGGATCGAAGCGTTTGGAGGCGAAGAGGCCCTGCCGTGGATATACCGTAACGACATCGAGGGCGTTTGGCGCGACTTTGTCCTCGCCGAGCAGGCAGAAGCTCCCCAAGTCAGTCCCGCAGGAGAAGCGGTGTCCGGCTGAGACTCGATTTGTCTATACTCATACCGGTTCATGCTCAACAGAGTCCAGGCTCGCGCGGTTCCAATCTCACCATTTTATCCGGAAGACGAGTACGTGAGGAGGGACGAAGTCGCATCTATCTATGTACGCTCCTATATACGGAATTTGGTATTAGACTGAACTAGATTTCTCCTCCAAGTGGTTTTCCTCAATCGACGCCTCAATGTGTTTTCGCTGCTTTGCATACCTACCTACTTCGACTCGTATCTAGGTAGGCCTTGCGATGCTCTCTCTGTATGACCCTCAGAGAGTACAAGGCACCAAATAAAACCCCGCTATGCGTCTCATGCAAGTAGACCCAAACGTGCGCCATGCCGCTATGCGAAACATCGCCATAAGCCCTCTCACATCTTGAGCTGGTACGAAGTAGGCAGCGCAAAAAAATAGAACAACAAACAATAACAACCAACCACCCCCCCCCCGGTGCCGCATCTCAGCTTCGACATTCGCGTCTTTTTGCCTGTTCTTCCCCGACGGCACCCTTTCTACTGTAACCCTTACTCCTGCCATCTTCCTTGGGCTACGACAAAATTTGCACCTCGTTCTCGCCAACGTCCCCGTCCTTATCACCACCTTCGATACGCAACATCCTCCTCTCCACCTTGACAGGTTTGAATTGATGCCAACAATTGGGCGCCTCTAGCACGTATCGGTTCATTGCTTCGCGGAACCTTCTTTTGTACTCCTTAGGACTTGTCACTGTGGGCCGGTTCTTCCCTCCACGTGCAAAACCACGGTCCTTGATCCAACTCTCAAGCTTCTTATCCCAAGTATACGTGCGAATACAGTCGATGATCCCCACAACGAGTTCCTTCCTTACTTCGTCAATGGCGACCATCAACGAATAGTCCATGACATTTTGCCTGGCCAAGAAGAGTGTATCGTTGTGAACACTGCTTCGCAGGAGCTTCTTGCTATGCTCACGTGTGAACAAGGGAGACTCGTAGATGAATTCCACCATGTTCTCATCCAAGAGTACTTCGTTCTGCTCGCCAGTGGCGTTGATCTTGCGGTTGCGCATGCTGCCTTTCAGATCAAAAATTCGCGTGGGAATACGATCGTAGAACAGGTTCTCCATCACCAACAGAAACCAATTGTACTCGAGACCCGTCACTGGGTTCTTGATGATGATTTGGTAGAAGCCCAACATCTTCGCGATTACAGAGGGCAACTCATGGAAGAACGCCTCGGACATGATCTGGAAGTAGTTCGGAGCGAACTTGAGAAATGACTGCGTTTCGATAGGTGAAAGTGACTTCAGCACGAATCGATCGTCCAAGGTCTTGAGAAAGAGGGACTTTGTCTTTCCACCTTTCGAGTCCCATTTGGCACATCTCGAGAGTGACTCGATGATTCTATCAGCAACGCCGCATTTCCTGCGGACAGCGTCAAATTGCTCAGCGAAGAATATCTTGCAGAGCATCTTGGCCGGCCCTTCCTGAAACTGGTATTTTAGGTGGGTACCAGTCTTCCGTAGCAGAGAGTGCATGACATCGGCCTGCAGAGCGTCCGAATGATCATGTCCACCCATATAATGCACACTATCGCGGACAGGACGATTTTGCAAATCCTGCAGCATGGTTTTGTAATCTTGCGAGTCAAGGGCGAACGCAATAATGGAGCTTGGCTCATCTTCACGAACGATGATGTCGCAATCGGCAAAGATATGATCTGATGCTCCAAGAGGATACTCAAGTGGAGTCCATCCACTTGCTGATCGTTCGGCCCAGAAATTGGTCAACATCTTCATGAGAGAGGTACGTTCGTGTTTGGGAAGTTCTTTGAGATCCATATCTTCCTGGGACATGCGTAGCAGGTCTTCGGGTGAGTCCGGAAGGTATATCTCTTCTGAAACCTCTTCAACATCGCTTCGATCTTCGTTCTCAGAAGGAGCGTGACTCGAGATTTGCGCATCTACCTCATTCTCCAAGTTATCGGGTGATGCCGTTGTCAACAAAGGGTGCGCCTCCCGCTGAGTAGTTTCGACTTGCGCCAAACCTTGCACCAGATTTGCTGACGTTTGGTCAATGTCCGGAGCCTCGTCCATACCGAAGACATCATCCGAGTCATCTCTTTCTTCAACTGCCTCGTCAACATCTTTGTAGACCTCAACGATTGGCTTTGACACTGCCAATGGATAGATCCTGGACTGTCTATTCCTAGCGGCCCTCAACTTCCTCTCTCTAATTCTCTCACGTTCAAACTCGCGACTAAGCTGTTCGAAATGCTTGGCTAGGTTTGACACGCGTGATTCTTTTCGTTCCTTGATCGCTCGTGGTATAAGCGAATGTCCTTTGGAGAATGTATTCTTTTTGAGCTGTGAGAGTCCCAATCGTTCAGAAAGCTTTTTGTCGGGAACGGGGAGGTTAGAATCAGAACTGATTGCTGGCAAAGAAGGATTATTTTTGGAAGATCCAAAACCGTTCATAGCGTTTATTGCCGACAATGTGCTAGATGGTGGTTGGCCAGCGGTCTGGCGTAGAGATAGAACCCCGGCTGGCTGAGAATGTGCGCGAGATAGCTTCGGAGAGGTGACTTGACCATCAGCCGTTCGCCGCACTGACGATGATTGAGCGTGATCTTCAGCTGACACAGGCATATCAATCGCCTGCGTTTTGGGACTGGTAACCGGGGTCCCAGACGCTTCAGTAGTTCGGGAAAGGGTAGTAGAAAGTTCGGAGACAAGTGCTTCTCGTTGCTCGTCGGTCGCTGCATCCTCTGCAGCGATGGAAGGAATGGTTTCTCGGTGGCCCGGCAATTCTATTGCAAGATCCAGATGTTTGACATCTTCAATATTCCTTGGTCCATCCAATACAGAAGGAAGACTTTGGACGTCCTTTTGCGTCGATGCCGGCGACAATAGTGCCTCGTCTTCTGTCGATGCGTGGTTAGAATGCTCATTGAGGACAGATTGAAGGACATCCTGCGTCTTCTCCGGGGAAAGCTTTGAACCTCTGCGTAGTTCAAGCATATCGGGTCGTTTCTCTTCCAATTCTTCCTTTTCATCAAACCTGTCGTCGGTGGATGGCGTTGCCAGACCCTCATCCTGGGTTGTAAGCGAGGTCACCGAAACATCACGATCTAGGAATATTTTCTTGAGCTGCAAAGTGGCTAGTCTCCGGATATCTTTTTCTGAAGGGAAGAAGTCCCGCTCGAAGTCAGAAAAGACAGTGTCCCATTCTGATACCTTTTCTTGACTCTCTCGTACGATGCTGTTCAAAGGGATGGTCTCCCAGTACCTTGAATTTGTGTAGCTTTCTTGAAGCTTCTTGATTAGGCTGGCATGTTCTTCGGTGGCTCTCTTAGTTAGCTTCTCAATCTCAGCGCGACAGGCCTCTGCAGCCTCAGGTAATACAGCATCGACATTGATGTTCTTTAAGCGAAGTTTGACGGATACCATGAATCGTGTAATTCGCTGTTCCAACCGCGTATATACTTCATTACGAAATTTCAGGTCGTTGTCAACTTTCCAAGTGATTCTCATTCTTGGAACAATGATCTCCAGAAGATCGATAGGATCATAATGAACGCGCAAGGCAAAATCCTTGTACCCAAAGTACCTCAGGTGGTCTCGATGAAGGTCGTGAGGACAGATTCCAGCTCGAGCGTGAAGATCTGCACTCCAGAAGGAGAGCTCGAGGTATTTTCCGAAGGAGTATTTCCAGGTACTTGGTGACATAGGGGTGACAGTTGTTTCGACGCCGCAGACTTTACACTGACTCCACATGAGTATAACATCTTGGAAACCACGCATCTTTGCGGGATATGGTAGTACAAAAACCGTAACTTGGGCTTCCCCATGCACGTACTGTCGGTGATGATCGTGCATCTTCTTTTCACAAGCTTCTGATTGGCAAGCCTCATTTGCGCGATAGCAGAGATCCTCAACATATTGCCCAAGTGTGCAGTCGGCTTCAAATTCGGCTTCTGTCTCGTGCTCATTGTAGAAGCTGAAGGCCAAAAGATCCGGTCCTGAGCATGGTACAGAGGTTTCTGTGGAGACGAGACTGAACAGCACCACGATGTTCTGGTGGGCGAATGGATCGAAGAGATTGCGGTTTCCCGAAAGGTAGGTTTCCCACTGCTTCTTTTGAGTTTCGTAATTGTAGACGGCTTTGTCGTACTCAGCGTCGTGAACAGCATGAATAATTTCCCTGACCTTCTTGCTCGCTCCAGCTAAGGGTCTATGAACCATCTCGGGCTGCAGCAGGGTAAACTTGGCAGTCTTGCCCTTGTCTTCTATTGCTTGCTCGGCAGACAAATCCTGGTCTCTAAGTCTTTTAAGATATACCACCCGCCTCTCTAACTCACGGGCACGCATTAACAGATAAGGTTGCGAGAACTTGACGAATGGCGATGCGGAGAGAATCCGGGTTTCATGCTTCAGTACAAGGTCTTCATAAAACGTAGGCACGGGAATGTCGTCCGGAATGTGGACCGAATCCGCTGTGTCCATTCTGGTGGCTGTCATGGTAGTACTGTCCCTTTCCGAGGAGTCAGCCTCTGTGTTGGAGGTATCGGCTTCTGCCTTCGGTAGACTATCAACATTGGTTGCTTCTGTTTCTCTGGTTTTCGTAGGTTGAGGAGCTTCATTGCTCACCGAAGGTGCCTTGCAAGTTGTATTCGCTGATCCAGTAATAACAAGGTCTGCTCCTTGCACAGTTGGAGCACTTGGAATGAGAGCCCACTCATCTCTCATCAAGCAAGTCTCTAGCTTCAGGTTATATACAACATACACCATGAATTCCGTGACGTGCTTGATCTTAGTAAGTGTTTGCCGATCGGCACCCCTTAGCGCGATCGTGCAGCCAAGAGCTGGAGGGCAGCCGGATAGATAGACGTATGTTTTCTTTCGGCCTTCGGCTACGAAGGTCTTGACCTCGAAAGAATCACAGCGGCCGAAGGGGTCCGCCTGTGATGTGAGCTTGTCCATTGAGTGCATGACCCGAGCTCGTGTGCATCTTGAGACAGCTTCGAGGACAGACGATTTGACGTTGAATATCGTCGTTATCTTGGCCTTCTCCAAAAGATCCAATGCCAGCCCAGAGATGTTGCGCTGAGCCAAAAGAACATCCGGTTTTAGGGCAGCAATACGACCCACAAGATTGTTCAGGTACTCCCTTTCCTGCCTAATGACAGGGTCCAGACTCAGAAAATGCTGCTCATGTCGAGCGTATTCTAGAGCAAAAGTGATGATCAAGATTTTGGGATTTGAATGGGAGCGAGCCATACTCTTCAGAGCCACATTCTTTGTGAATACCAGACCAGAAATGTATGCTGTGTCCCCTGGTTTCCCCCCCGGTATTTTCTTTAGCTTCACATAGTTGCGAATATCTATGTCATCACCGCCCTGAACATCGGGATCAACGTCGTCGGTAGCTTTGAGAAGGATCGGAATCAGGGCATCTTCCCAACTCGACACCTTTGGGACATCAGCATCTTTAAGAAGCTGCTGAAGAAGCTTATGTACGTGTTGTATACTGGCACGGTTGAGTTCCATTGCCGGAGCAGCCACTCCACGCATAGACGCGCTGCGGATCATCCGTGACCGCCCACGGTAGATGCTGGAACTCTCGGCCGCAGAGTCCTGTACATCATCCTGAGTCGGAATGATTATCTGTAACCGTTCTCTTGTTGTCCGAGGTGTCCTTTGGTGAATGCTACTCGAGACACTGAGATTTCGTTTTCGAGAGCCTCTCAAAGATTCAACATTGCGAGAGCCAACTACGCTGGCATCGTCGTTATCCTTTCCCAGGCTCAGGAGTCCCGCAATGCTGCGATCGCCAATTCGAGATCGCCCTTTTCGTACGGCAGCGAGGAGGCCACCGATCGCAGTTCTATCGTTGCTGGGCCCGCTACTCGAGAGCTTGTCCGCGCTTATGGCGTCGTTGATGGAGGGCTCATCCTCACTAGATGGGTCATCAGAGAGATATTGTGCAAGGTCGGGATCGATGATACTGTCACGGTGGAAAGCAGACGATTTCCCTTCTTTTAGAACTTCCTCGGCAGCGCGCCGTTGAAAAGGTGCACGATCTTCGTGATAGGCTTTGAAATTTCGGATATGTTGGTGCTTATTAGAATGATGTCGCTTATGGCCGTGACCAATAGAGTGAGTTGGTTTCAATGACCTGGACGAGCTTGGTCGAGGCAACGGACGGTCTGTGGTGTCGAATTCAAGGACAGCCGAACTCCGATTAGCACCTTCAAACGCCCGCCGAAGAGGGAAGCTCATAGTAGGAGTCTTTGACATTTGCTCCAAGGATTGGGAAGCCAGAGAAGCATTATCATCATCATTGCGTGCAAGCACCCGAGTTTGAAAATTTGTTTCCGGCGTACGAGGACGTGCGCCAACCTCTGTGAGAGATAGATCTTCGACTGAGTAGTCGGAAGAATCGTCATCGTGAGAAGTGATGATGGATTCGCAAGGTTTACAGACACGAACAGCACTGTTGGCTCCGAAGTGACTTCCGCTAATAACGACAGTACACTTATTATCGAAGATCTGTCCGCAGGTCCGGCAGTGATGCTTGCGACGGAATGTTGTGAACGGTTCACCACAGTGGAAGCAATCCTTGGCATTCTCGTCCCGCATCCAGAACTCCTTGCTCAGAAGCTTGCTCCTCAACCGGTTGACAGGACGTGCTTGAGAAGCTCGCAAACCATCATCCAAATCGGTACCTGTGGAGTCGTCTCGTCTGGGACGCGACATTCTCGTTAGAACCGTGGAATCAGATGAAGACGTCCGGGAAGTGCGAAAGCCTGGTAACTTGGATTGGCTGATTCGGGGCGCGAGCTTTTCAGAAGGGCGTGACTCTGAAGTCATGGAAACGGGTGATTTTAGAGCCGGAGGATCGTTTGGTTTTCCGTGCGGCCCTGGATGGCTTCTGCTAGCATGAACAGCATTCTCGGCAAGCAGGTCCAATGGGTTGCTGTGGTGTTTCTGAGACGACGTGACGTCCTGCCTGGAAGTAACACGGGAAACAGACACATCTCCACTAGGCGTGGATTGTTGTAAGTTTGGCAAAGCGTCTAAATGACTCGTATGGCTCTGCGTGGAAGCGGACGATAGCCCGCGCTCGTGCGACACAGCCAGTTTGGAGTTTGGTCTTTGAGAAGCAGAAAGTCGAGGCGAGGTAATATGACGATTAGTCCTATCAGTTGTGGTACTCTCGGTGTTAGGTTTCGAGAAAACTCTCCGGAGCCCGTCGCTGTCGGTAGCTGCTGTCATGTTCCTCTCCCCTTTGGGTGATTCAAGATCGAAGCCAGACCCAGTTCTTGAGTGCCCCCCTGCACCGACAGCATGAATATTGACATTTGTAACAGAAGGATCAGCTAAGTGGGCTGAAGGCTGGGGATGACCAGTAGGCGATCTGATCGAGGGAGTCGACGGCAGGGACACCTTAGATATACTTGTCGCTTTAGAGGACATCTTGGACGCATATGGGTGCTGCTCAACAGCAACAGGAGAGTCAAAAGCAGGCAGCCTGGGCGACTGCGCTTTGGACGTTAGCCCAGAGCTCGGTTTAGAAGCCACCAAATCCTCCGGAAGGATCAGTGCAACTGGTTCTTGATGGCGGTCTTCGCTTTCTTTCACAGCGCCCACACTGGCCTTGAGTTTGTTGTAGAGACCTGAAATCCCGCCCTGTATCTCACCGGCCAACGATTTGTTTTCATGATTCGAGGCGGCCGCGGGAGGATCTGTATACTCGTTGAAGACGGTGAGATTGTTCGACTGAGAGGCTGCGGTATGGATGGTATTGAGGGCATGGTTGAGGGCATCCTGATCTAAATCAGTAGACAAGGAGGATTTGGAGTCTCTCCGGCCCCTTCGTCCAAGTGGAAGAAAAATGGATGAGGCAGAGGGACTAGGGTTGTCTTGAGTAGAAGACGCCATGATGCATCAGTCTGGCGGCCTCTCGGCCACAAAGTATCTGTGATAACGGCGAGAGGGCTTCATGCTCGAAGTCCCATGATATCATGGAGGATGAGATAACGTCGAGAGTCGCGTTCTGGTGACTTCTAGAAGGCCGCGGTGAACAAAGCAGCTGTGATACGACAGGCTTCAAGACAAGTTGAAGGCGGCAGACAAACCGGACACTCGGACTCGGGCGGCGACAGTGATGGATGGCACCAATGCGAGGGACTCTCTGCTACCGTAGGTACGCCGTACGAGTACGAGATCGGTTGCCGCCACCTTCCTACTGACAATATGGATACATACATGTACCTACCCCAACGTCATCCTTGGCAGGCCCGGCGCGTCTCGACGAAGAACAATTTCTCCAGACGCGACTTGCACATACCACGTGCATCTCTGAACGCATCTCTCGACACCGCCGGCCTCACCTTACTTTGCAACTCACGTAATTTCTACCCTGCTCCCGACCGTGCCCTGACTCCAGTGTGAGGCCACAGAACTGTCACTACCAACACCTATGAAGAGTGGCAGCAGATGGCTAGCCACGAAGCGTGGCTCGGTGCTTTCGTTGTTCAAGGCTTAGACGAGTACCTGCGCTTCGTTCAGACTGGCCAGCCCATGGTTGAGTATGGGTATAAAGTCGAAAGTGGTATTGTCAACATTTGGCGCAGGGACGCCTTCGTCCGCTCACTTTGCACAATAGAGGTACGGCACATGGCACCGGGCAAACATGATTGCTAACTGGAATGCAGACCCCTCAAGCCCCTCAGACCACTCGAGTCCAGGTGACCGACGGGAGACATTGTTTACCAGCAGTATTCTGGAGGGTTGCGGAAGAAGGCCTTGAGCGTATTGGAGTCGAGCAAGCTCATCTTACCGGGTCGACGGTCAATCTCCAAGTTACCAGACCGATCATAAGCATCGACTGCAGCTATCCGCATGAAACGCTGGAACTGCGCTTGGAAATTGAAAAATGCGAACCTATACAGA
The DNA here is from genome assembly GCF_000836115.1 of Exophiala spinifera. NCBI lineage: Eukaryota > Fungi > Ascomycota > Eurotiomycetes > Chaetothyriales > Herpotrichiellaceae > Exophiala > Exophiala spinifera. The sequence continues at coordinate 3,656,808 of NW_015622513.1, forward strand.
ACGATAGTGCCAAAGCTATTCGTCAAGTCGAACGCCAACCACTGGGAACCTTGCCGAGTGTAAAACAGAAGATGCTCGAATTTACCACACAATGGTCCGCTCAAAGTCGCAATATCGGCACACCAAAGGGTAGTCCTAGTGGATCGATCCGATCGCAGGCTCGGTCCAGCCTGGGCAATGCTTCTGACGCTGATGATGATATCTCTCAGGTGCCGTTTCAAAGTCAGATAAACGTTGTCACGTGCGGTCAAAAATCGTCAATGCCGTCTCCCACTGTAAATCATGAAGAGACTCTACGTACTGCTTCGACCCTCATCGGACGCGCAAATGCCTTAGCGCAGACCATCAGCAAAGAAACCAGGCTCTCTCCGGTTCAACAAACCAATCCAGTGACTGCGCAGAATGAGGAGGACGTCACTCCCCACGTTTCAATCAAGCCTGTTCTCCGCGATCTCACTAGACACGGGCCGGCGGCAGAGGTGGCTTTGAACGAAGTTGTGGATGGCGAGCAAGGCCTACATAGCCGAGAGAGTGTCCAGGATGAATGCGGAGCCAACCATTTTGAGAGCGCAAAGAGAAGTGATCAGATAGGTGGTACAGCTCGGTATCCAGACCCTACACGATCGGCCGGGTCAAAACAGGAGTCCTCCCAATTACCAACATCGCTGATTCGTCATTTCAGACGGTGGAGAGAAGAGGCTCAGTCGGGACGCTACATTCCCAGATATCTACAAAAGATCCCCAGGGATCAAGAAGCGCTCCTCGAGTCTGATGACAGCTGGCAGCCAGCTCTTGTCGGGCGTACCGTCATGCCAGGACAAATCCCTATACATCTCAACGAGCGATTTATGAAATTTGCAGAACAAAAGGATTCGCTAGTTGAAGAACAGTTGCCAACCAATGAACCCATACCAGAACTTGAGAAGCCTATAACCCCTGAAATCAAAAGGACACTCCATGAACGTTACCTCGATAATGCAGCCAGTGATCTCGAGGACTCAGTTGCATCGTGGTCACCAAGCCCACCAACTCAAGATCGCCGTCGCCAAGCATTGCCAGCAGACAGCCCTTTGCCGAGTGCACGACAGAGGAGAAACTCTACATTGAAGTCGGCAGCTATAAAAGCAGAGGCGCCTCCAAGGACGCGGTCCGTCACGTCAAAATGCGGTGGCGACAATCAGCCGCTGCTTTCCTCATCGTCATCCCCGGTGGACGAGCATCCGATGGTCCAACCCGACAGCCTAGTAACTAATCGTAATCTTTCAAGGGAGGAACAGGTAGCGCACCGCGTGCCTGACCCCTCCCGAAACGGAACATCCGTCTCCGAAACTACAGCAGCAGATGCTCTGAAGAGTAGCATTCAGCCTGTCGTCGAGAAATCCGTGGCAGGCTCAAAGAAAGCAAGCAGCCCACAGGAAAAGCTTGTTCAGGTCGAAAGGACACCCTACATACCTAAGCGTCCTCTGACCCGGGTTGTCAAGACCGCGTTCAAGGGCACAGATAATACTCATGATTCTGGCCTGGCATCGTCTGGCTGTATTCCTTGCTCGTATGATGAACGCAGCTGTGCATTGCTACCTGCAATGCAAGCAGATGCGGGTGTACCTTTGATCGGGAGTTGCACTATTCCTCGAACAGACACCTTACAATCCAAATATGCTGGTGCTATTGGTTCAGCAAATGAGTACAGCCATTCCCTCTCTACCGGGGGTATGCAGCAACGGGAGAGTATACCACCGACAAACAAGACTAACGATGAAAATGGCCCAGGAGTGAACGCCGACAAACAAGCTGGGATCTCGTCTGAGAATGCCGACTCGGTGCGGTTAGCCAGCTCCTCGGAGCGATCCCGACGTCCAGGCTCCACAACATCTCAAGGTGATCAGAGATTGGAAGCAGAGCAAAAAACAGTAAGATCTCGTTCTGAGACTGCTGAAACCGTTCCCGCATCCCAGATTTTGTTGAATTCGTTGACCTCTCATGAACATTCGGCTGAGGCCAGCGGTGGTGCGGCTAGTGCGATGACGGGTCAACCACGGGATATTTCAGACGTTGTAGCGAATATTCCTGTTCCTCACTATGTTTCCGAGCTTAGAGATCATCGTCGAACGGCACTGAAGGCCATAAGTAAGCAGCCTTTGCAATCGAGGAAGTCCAGTTCATCTGCGAGGGACACCACCAGCAGCGACGGAAATGATCAATATGGCATAGCTGGTGATGGGAGCCCAATCTTGCAAACGGAAGCTCCATCTCCACAACTGTCCACTCCGAACAATCAATTCTCAACCTATGGTCGTGCTGAGGGTTATTTGAAGATGCAGCCGAGCGATTCTATCTCTCACGCAGCGACACCTCTAGTCATCGATCTTCAGCCCGTCTTTAGGAGATATCAAAATGCTTATGCAGATTACCGGGGCGACTTCACCGCATTTGAGACCGCATGTCGCTTACTCGGTAAGTTCTGGAGGTTGGGAAAAGAACTGCACTCCTACCTCTATGATGACGCGATATACCATCACCACCATGGATTTCGATGGTATCTCTTACATGAAGGTCCTGATGAGGACACTAGAATTATGACCTTTTATGAGTACTATCTCCAAAGAGTTGTTAAACCTACTCACACCAAACGTGTTGTTACCAAGGCAGTTGTTGAGAACTTGCCCGGACCTCGACCCCTGGAGTTGTTTCGACAAATGGAACCGCCTCTGCGCACTTCTGACGCGGCAACATCCCCGTTTCCCAACGCGAATGAAAGTATTTCTATTCTGCCGGCTCCTACCATGCTCTCAGACGTACCTATAGGAAAAGGGCACACTGGGCACTATGCATCGCAACCCGGCAGCGCCGTTGAACAATGGCGCCGGGAGATTTCTAGATTGCCCTCTCCGGAACTAGGAACTCCTGGTGTCGACCGCGGTCAAGTGGATGTTGTCTCATCCCCAGAGATCACAAATAGCGAGATCGGGCACGGCCTGCCTGCCGTTCAAGAGAGTAACTCCTCAGTACGTCAGGCCGCTTCTGTCCTACCCTTGCAAAAGTCGAGAGAAATGGAAGTCTCGAAGAAGAGAAAGAGGTCGCCCACCTTGAGGAATGTTATTCCGAATTCACTGGAGGCAGAAGTATCTGTTACTCCTAAGCGTGCTAAAGGCTCCAAGCCTTCAGCAAATCCTTTCGTGAAGCCATCCCGACCCGCTTCTGCCACAGCATCAACCGTGAAGATGACACCTACGCAGAGGGCACAAAGATGGTGGGTCGACTCTGATACACCGTTCAAACGATTTGAGCGGCATTATTCCTCTTTAACTCGAGAAACGCTGACCGGCAACAAGGGCAACCATACAACGACGTATCAGCCTGGGTACGTCAAGAAGATCGAGATCTTTTCTTGGAGACCTTGAGGCGGCATTTAGGACAATAAATAGGGCATGAACAGTTCCGGGGGACAGGGCGATAAATTCGAAACAGCAGACCTCAATCTAGAAAGGTTTTATTGCAGTTGCAAAGAAGAATCTGTGCGATATTTCGGTTTCCCCTTGGGAAGGACAAACTACCTTCATGGGGTCCTATTTACTGTGCTGATGTCAGAGCTTGCATTGCGCCGACAACAGCTGTAAGTGTGCCAGTGGATTTGTCCCCGTGCTTAAAATACCATGCGCTGCTCGCCCAGTAGAGCGCCACCAAGATCCCAGCAATAGCCCGCTCAATTGTAGTCCAGGTCGATGGGTCCCGTTGTGACATTTGATATGTGTGTAGTCCTGATCAGCATGTCAATTATTTTGCCAAGTTCGTCTCCCTGCTATCGAAGTCGACAGTTATTTTTAGAGAAAGAAGTCAGACACTTTTTAGTCTTTGATTGTCCCTCTCTTTCTTTTTTCTTTTTTCGTTTTGCCTTTTTCCTTTCTCCTTTCTTTTCCCCTTTCTTTTTCTTCCCCGTTTGTTCTTTTATTTGAGATGTTTGGGAAAGTCACGTTACACACTGGAGTTGTGCGGTGAGCACGTACCTGCAATCAAGAAAAACGCTGAACCTTGGTACCAACCGACACGCGCGTAGGCGAAGAGAAGTCTAGGTAAGGTCGACCATTGACCACGAGAGAAGACGTCTAGGCCGAAGACCTGGTCTCTTTCATATCAGCTAGCGCCTCTACGCGAGAAAGAAGAGGCGACAAACGGTGTGTCCGATGGCGACTCCAACGTGTGCGATGGACGTTGCGAGGGCGAGGCGAGACATTGCTGCTGCTGTTGGTTGTCGTCCTCGTTCAGTCTGCTTATCCTAAGAACTCGGTAGGAGACGAATGCTGGACGACCTGTGTCGAACCAAAAAACAAGGCACAGGGGATCCCGGATCGATACTCGACTGAATGGACTAAAGTTTCTCCAACTCCAGTTTGCTTTGTCATCACCCTCGGCTTGTGTTTTGCCATGAATGGATTCTCGAGTCGGCTTGGTCTGCGCTTCTGAAAGACAGCTTTGTTTCTATGTTCAGATCGCTTTCATGTTACATGTCCCACGAGTCTCCTGGCTATGTTACAGTTTCCGTTATTACAATCGAGTCCTTTCTTACCATTGATCTACTGGGGGTCCGGGCGCGGCGAGAGAGTCTCGTCAGAGTGGGATAAAGGTAATCGCTATTACGCACAACTGCGTCTGTATTACGCACAAAGACAAGGTGCTATACCCGATTAGGCTGTGGTATATCTGTTGCAACTTTCCCTATTCCCGCTCCTATTCCTGTGATGTATCCTGTGATGTGAGCAAATGACCGGAGAATCAGGTTGCGGGCAAATTTACATGGCAAAGCCTTCCTCCTTGCATGACTTGGTGCATAGTCTCAACCTGTCAAGTGACGATATTTGACGTTCCATTCTATCGATTCCAACTGCCATTCAAACATGCCTGGTATCACAGAGCTAAGTGCAGTTCCTCGTCGTCGTCGACGTCCTCCGCGGCCTCTTATTGCCGTCTGTCTCGGTCTTAACTGTCTCCTTGCCTCCTCTATCGCTTGTTCAGCCCCCTCAAATACGCTAGGCATTCATGTATGTCTGGTGATTCATGAGGATGACGAGGACTATTGAGCGGAGACGCGTGTAGCCAACGCGCACCGAGGCCGGAAAAACACCCTCCGGGGCAGCACACTTAGCTGATTACCGTCGGCGTTGTGCGTAATACAGACCCTGTTATGCGTATTACCAAATACCTCTTACAAAGACGATTATCCGGTGAAGGTATATAAAAAAGGGTCGATACTTCTCCAGGGCTTCCACAATCCGAAACCATCAGTGTGCCCAGAATGCAAACCCCACCCTCATCGAACGCAACCATGGAGGAGTACTATCCGTTGTACTTTGTGACTTTCAACTACGACGATGATCTCTTCAAGTTTGATATAGACCGTGTTGATCGCGCTCTGGAATGTTTCCTCGACTCTGACCTGCTCTTGTCGGATGAACGCGATTACAAGAACGCTATCGAGGAGTTTATACAATTTTCAGTGCCCGAAGGACTTGGCCGCCGCCTGTATGAGCATCACAAACGTCGGATCAAGAAATCTTTCCATACGGGATTGCTCGTTCGAGCCAAACGTATCAAGGCCTTTCGGAGAGTCTTGCACAAGGTCGAGCCACAACAAGCACCAGGACTGAAGACGTTTACCCGGACAGTCGGAAATTTGGTTTACAAGCATCTACCTCCAGGCGTCACTGTCGCACCAATGGAGATGTTTGCCGGGACAGTCCGAAAGTTGTGTTGCAAGCTTCTACCTCCAGGCGTCGCCGTCTCATCGATGGAACCCGGCTTTCTTGACGACCCGTCGTGGGTGCCTGTTCGCACTTCGTGGTTCGTCCCTATGTGCGATTATTACAAGCTCATCCCGCGAAGCCACCCCCGCTGGCGCCCTGAGATGCCCTTCTATCCGCCTGACATTGAACAGGCTCCGTTGCTAAATGACCTTCGCAATTGGGTACTGGATTTGAAAGAACTCAAATCGGTCCTTTTTCGGCTAAGCACTTCCCTTTCCTTCCTATTACGGTCCTTCTGCCCCCGAGACAAGCACAACCCCGACAGCGAGCACAACAGAGTCCTCAAGTTACTCACATACCGCAAGCACGTACTGAGTATGTGTGGTATGCTCCCACACGAGGATCGCCTTGTCAACGGCCGTGGGGTCGATTCACTGGAATTCGGCCTTGGGGAGGTGCAATGGCACCTAGTCAAGGGTGTATGGCCAGTTTTCACGGCAACCGAAGAGTGTCTCATCCTCTGGGAGCGTTCCAATATCGACAAGCAGAAGCTTAACGTGGCTATCAGCAGATTCGGACGGGCAATGATTCGAGCTGAAATGAACGATCTGGTGAACAATTTCCGAACCCCGCATCTCCGGAAAGAATTTCAGTTTGTCGTTACCGAGGACAAAGGCCCAATCTGCCCCGAGGAAGCGATAGAGGTGGGTGAGGACGACAGATGCCCAATCTGCCTCGAGGGATTGAAAGAGGTAGGTGATGCTACAACCCCCCTTGTGAACCAGAGTTGTTGCAACGCGCCACCATTCCACCTTGACTGTCTTGTGACAGAGCACCTGAAGAATTTCGCGATGCACAAACCTGTCAAGTGCCCCGTATGCCTCGTGAGACTTTCCCAGGACGAACTCAAGAACGTGGTCGACAAGGCGACGAAGCACATGGGTTTTTTATGAGCGAGCGCAGCGCTTCTGCTACCATCAAGAATGTTGAGTGAGACTTTGGATTCATGCAAAAGGTAAGGATTGTTACGGATGCACATCGTGGCGTTGAGGAGTGTTAAGTACGTGCACATCATCTGATTTCCAACAGCGAAGTCGAGGCTGGCCCTCGAAGCCCTCGAACAAGGTACTAGGTAGGCAATATCGAGTTTTTTCTTTAACACCATTGGAGATCAATTATGAAGTATGAAACCGTGCTCTCGATTGCATCGTGATTGCAATCCACGACTTCAAGCATTTGCTTATAACCTTTATACGCACTCCGCTAATGGCAAGGCAAGCGACCGGCGTCACGGTTGCACAAAATGAATACTATGTGAGACTGATGAAAGATTTTCCAAGGGTCCGCGGGCACAAGGGTCGAGAAAAACAGAGCAGCTGGACGGGGCTTTCGGTTGTTGTTCTCTAGAGGGATCAGAAAGACCGAAAGCAGACAGCTGGTTCGATTGCATATGGAGCCTTGCTTGTGACCTGTTTTAGGATAGCTAATACCCAATATCCACATCTCCTATGCGGCCATTTGCGGCACCAAGGTGTGGAAGTTACCCATTGCGTGGGTTTGGGGAATTATGCGCCATACCAAGGAGTATGGCGTGGGGATTAATCGAACTTTTCCAGCCTTTCGAAATCAGAGAACGCCAGGTTTTCCAGGTCGTCCGGTATGTTGATCAATGTCTTCGCACGCCTGCGAAAATAGATACGTTTGGCCCACTTCCATGTCTCGCAGCCAAGGAAGAACAGCAGCGCTTCGACGAAGACGATGCCCCATTCCCAGGAAATCCCAGTGTGTTTGAACACGGTGTGGTTGATGACCTGGATGAGCATGAGTTGGGTTGGTTCTAGGTTTTGCTACGATGTGGACTGCTGAAGAAGGACTTACCGGGATGTATATGGTTGGGAAAATAGTGACGAAGCCCGCAATGACAGCCCAGAACAAGAACTGGTTACGCCAGATGTCGTACGCCCACTGGGTAAAGCGTCGCTTGCTTGAAGGCTGCATGCGGAACAAGCTGCGTCTGGTATTGATCATCTCCCAGGCAAGGAAGAGTGCGAACCACGTCAGGCTGACGAAAGTCGTTGCCCGAGCTCGGAAGACCGTGTCGCACGATTGCGAGTAAGACCTGTTGCAGTCCACGCCGAGGTTTCCGTCCCCGAAGCCATACACGACGAGCAGGAACGACGAAAGGCAGAGAGCGGACATCCATAATCCGTACGCAAGCATGTCGAAGCACACTTCCCACGTGAAGACTCCCGCCTTGAGGGAGTTGGGTGGTCTTTCCAAGATGTCGGGAGCCGCAACTTCCAGGCCAAGGCCCATATCCGGCAAGCCACTGGTGATCATGATGACCCACAAAATCTGCACCGGTGCCAGGGGGAAGACGGAGAGTCCCGAGCTGTCTTTGAACGCGAGCCCGATCAAGAGCGTGCAAGCCTGGGCAATGTTCTCCGCCAACAGGTGCAAAACGAACTTCTGGATATTATCGAAAGTCCGACGACCCTCTTTGATGGCAGAAAGGATCGAAGCAAAGTTGTCGTCGGTGAGGACAATGTCAGATGCGTCTTTGGCCACATCGGAACCAGCCTGACCCATGGCGATACCGACGTCGGCTATCTTAAGTGATGGTGAGTCGTTGACGCCATCTCCAGTCTATTTCTGTTAACACAAGGGTTGTAATGAGATGTGATGGAAAATACTCACCATTGCCATGAAAGCGTTTCGACGACGAAGAGCCTGAATCATTCGAACCTTTGTATTCGGCGCGCATCGAGCAATTACAAGGGGTAACGCGGGGAGGTCGTCGATCTGGTCGTCGGTCAAATGGTCAAACTCCTTTGCAGTCATGACCATGCTTCTGGCAACGTTGGCAGAGAGGTTTTCCATCTTTTGGGGAAGGATGCCGACTTGTGCTGCTATCGCTCGGGCTGTGCCAGGATGATCGCCAGTGAGCATATGTACCTTTATGCCGGCACGATGGCATCGCTTCACAGCCCCCGCTGATTCGGGTCGAGGAGGATCGTAGAGACCAATCAGCCCGTGGAAGACGAGGTTGCATTCGACCTCTTGTCGCGGTGGTGGGTCTTCACGACTCGCCTTCTGCCCACTCATAGGATCATATGGTCGGCTGGCCAATGCTAGGACTCTGAGTCCTTGTGCAGCAAGAGCTTCCATGTTTTCCAAGATGGCCTCCTTCATGTCTTCAGTGAGATCGACAACGTCGCTAGTCTGCCACTTGATCTTCGTGCACGAGTCAAGGACACGTTCGACGGCACCTTTGGTAAAAACGTTCTGCTGCCTGCTTTGAACCTCTTCCATGATAACGGACATCTTCTTGACATCCGAATCAAAGGGATACTCGCTGACTTCTTTGTACTTTGCTTCCACACCACCCAGAAATCTGCTTCTGTTGAAGTTGAAGCGGGATGCAAAGACCTGGATTGCTATTTCGGTTGGATCCCCGAGAGCGACCCACTCACCTTCCTGGTTCTGGTGAACTCGTGCGATATTAGCCAGCGAGGCAACAAACAGAAGATCCGTCAGCTCAGAATTATCCTCGATTAGCTCCTCATGGCTACTAGCCTTCATTTCATGATTTTTTTGTTGATCATCCTTTGCAGGGGCCATTTTACTGTACAAGAGGTATCCGTCAGTGGGGTCGTACGGCTTGTTCGACGGCCCTACTGAATAGGTACCACGAGAAGGCAGCCAGCATTTTTTGGCAACCATCTTTCCTTGGGTAAGAGTTCCTGTCTTGTCAGAGCAAATGTCTGTGACAGCACCCAAGGCCTCCAGCGACTTGAGATTGCGGACAATGACATGGCGCTCGACCATTCTCTTAGTTGCGACGGCCATGGTGATCGTAAGTACAACCACGAGTGAAGCGGGAATCATCGAGAGACCGGTCGCAACAGCGTAAATGATGACCTCGGACTTGTTAGAGAAGTTGTTGGCAGCAAGGACAATAATTGCACAGAGTACGGCGATCCCGAAGAGGAGGATTGCAAGCCGTGATAACTTCTTTTGCAAGGGGGTCCCAATGTTCACGCCCAGAAACCGACCAACTGCATCGCTGAAAGTAAGTGCCCAGGACTCAAACTGCCGGAAGGGCGAGGCTGTCCCGTCAGGCCGCCTTTTGACTGGACGCCTTTTGGAGTCGCCTTGTCGAAGGGTTGCTGCAATAGAGCCGATTTCCTAAAGCCGCATTAACCTCTATCACTTGGTGGAAGATACGCATAATGAAGCGTGGACGCCGGGAAATCGACGGTACTTACCGTGTACATGCCTGTGGCAAAGACCAGACCAGTTGCTCGGCCTTTTGTTACAGTCGAGGAGCTGTATGCAACATTGAGACGATCACCAGGCCCAGTGTCGACATCGAATATCATCCCTTCATCCTTACTCACGGGTAGAGATTCTCCTGTCAGCAACGCCTCGTCGGTCTCAAAGTTTATGGATTCAATCAACCCAAGAGGTCGTCAGCGTTGAGAACATTCAATTTGGTTTGTAGGCAACTAACCGGACATCTGCAGGGACGGTATCTCCGACTTTGAGCTCGACAATGTCGCCTATTGTGAGCTCTGCGGTGGGGATATTCATGGTGGTACTATCTCGTATAGTATTGGCAGTCGGAGAAGACAAAGAGCGAAGTGAGTCCATGGTTTTCTCTGCAGAGAACTCTTGGAGGAATCCCACCACAATATTCAGAGCGATCACAGCTGCAACAACGCCGCCTTCAATCCATGACTTGATCGCGAATGAGACGATCATCGACATGAGGAGGACCAACATCATTGCATTGGCGACTTGTCGCACGAGGATCTTGAACGGCTGCACGCCGGGACCATCATCGAGTTCGTTACGGCCATATTGCTCCAGTCTCTGGTGAGCTTCCTGCACTCGGAGCCCGTGTGAAATATCAGTTTTGAGCTCCCGACTGAGGTCTTCAAGCCCAAGAGCATGTGCAGGCTTGCTTAGGGGTTTGTTGCTCTGGCCTGAAACGTGGTCCGACATCGTCCTTCACTTTGATGACCACCGGGGAATAGGAATGCGCAGGTGAAAGAGGAAAAGATAGGGGAGCCAGTGCAGTAAAGAAACTTACCACAATTGCACGATGGCGTTCACATATTGTGACGAATGGATCGCAACCGTCTGCTTCTGCCGATGGGTGTGGCGGAATAGTTGTCTTTCCGCATGAAGCCAAGAGCGCAGGGTGTCAAGCCGTAGACTTGGCAAACCAGGTCATGGTATGTCTTCTCTGATCACTTCCATCAAAGTCTGTACCGTCTTGCCGAGCATAGAACGGCAACACAACAAGGAGATGTCTTGGGGCCTCGAATAGGACATACATGTCGTGGAAATCTACCCGGCATCTTCTCAACATTTTGAACCTACCCTTTCGAGTATCGCGCTCGTTTATTGTTCGCCGAATACAGGATACAATATCGACAACCATGTTTGGTCACAACAACATACGTGTATAGGTGAATCACCTGTCTTCAGGTGCTTGAAAATGCTGTCGACTCGCAATCACAGGGTACACAGGTCTGTTCGTATTCGACTAGGATATGGCGATAGAATCTCCTCCGCCCGACTGCCAAGGAATTGTGGTGCATCAGCTCTTAGTATGTAAGTATGCAGGACAGATGGGAGGAGATCTTCGATGGCCGAGAGAAAGGACGGAGTCTTTGGTGCCAAGACAGGGCCAAGTCTCAGCCTTGTTCCGTCTAAGCGGGACTCTCCCATTGGCTGAGGCGACGACGAGATCGTCTTCCGGGCATGGCGGAACGTCTTGTATCTAGGATAACGCGATGTCGAGTATGCTGCCCAGAGTTCTCACTGAAGGATAATCGAATGATCATACAGTACGAGGATGTACGGTCTCCCTAGAACTTCTACCAAGCCGCTGCTCGGATGCCGAATCACGTGAGATGTCGTCAGGGGCCCTCACGATGATGTAATACCACGTGATGCTTCAGCCCTCCATCACTGATCCCTCGGCTACCGCAGTCTCCCGCTTTGTCTGAGAGAAATCTTCAACATCAGTGTCAACACGAGTCGACCGGAGGTGCCTCCAAAGGTGTCGCAAAATGCCAATGCCGTTTATCGATCCTGATTGACTGTTTCAGCCATGCTGTCCATACATGTTAGTCTTTGCTTGTGGCTTTGTTCGCTGTTGGCCAGCGCCTTTCCCACCGAAGCCCAAGCAAACAGTTTAGGAATTTCCCAGGAAACCTTTGAAACTCTCGAAGAACTCGCTCGCATCGTCGACATCTCCTACTGCGTCGGAACCAGTGGCATTCAAAAGCCCTTCAAATGTCTTAGTCGATGTAGCGATTTCGAAGGCTTCGAATTGGTTACCACATGGAATACCGGACCCCTCCTGTCCGATTCCTGCGGCTACATTGCTGTGTCGCATGCTCCCTTTCGGAAACGAGTCATCGTCGCCTTCCGCGGCACGTACTCAATTGCCAACACCATTGCCGATTTGTCCACCAACCCTGCCGAATACGCGCCGTTTCCGTCCCAAAGCGACAACGACTCTGTTTGCGCATCCGTCGAACCCCATGACGAACAGGAGCCTCTTCTGCCACAACTGTTGAAACAATCCGAGAAAAGATCTTTATTGCAGTCGGAATGTCTAAATTGTACTGTTCACGCTGGATTCATGACCTCGTGGAGAAACACACGGTGCACAATCGTCCCACACGTCGAGAAGGCTCTCGAGGAACATGCAGGCTATGAACTAGTCTTGGTCGGACATTCACTCGGCGGCGCTGTAGCCGCGCTCGCCGCATTAGAATTCCAAGCACGCGGCTGGACACCTCATGTCACAACCTTTGGCGAACCACGTATTGGAAATCTTGCCCTCAACCAATTCATCGACAAGCGGTTCAACCTGGACACCGCGGATCCAGAGCAAACCTTATATCGCAGGGTCACGCATGCGAATGATCCTGTACCTCTGCTGCCATTGGAGGAATGGGGTTATAGAATGCACGCCGGCGAGATATACATTTCCAAGTCATCATTGCCGCCCACTCGAGCCGATATATACCACTGCCAGGGGGATGAAGACCCATCTTGCATTGCGGATGGAAGCACAACGTCGGCTGATAGGGATATCGCCGGTGTTGATGCGGAGGATCCCCAGAACGAGTCGAAAATCAAAACCATGTGGGGCATTGGCCGCCGATACAGGCTGTGGGAATTGTTCTTTGCACATCGGGATTATTTCTGGAGGCTGGGCCTCTGTGTCCCGGGTGGTGATCCTTGGGATTGGTCGAGAGGCAAGTACAACGTGAGCGTGATGAATGACGTACTATGAACCTGATTACAATACGTGTGATCCTTTTGTCTCAAAAGCATGGAGTTGGTACGGGCCGAATGCAGTCTAGTTTCTTCAGGTTTCCGTTTCGATTCTGCGCACAGAGTACGATACCTAGATGGTTGTAAGGAAGTGTTTGGATCAACGAAGGTTGGCCTTGTGGGCCGTAGGGAGCAGCTTACATAATGTATCCACAGACAAGTACATCGCAACATATTGATCATGGTTTTCTGTCTTCTTCGGATCATCATTCTATTTAGGATCGCCCTCGTTATCATGGCTCTTGACCCTCTATACCAAGAATGGCCTTGTGTTCGTCGGCCCAGCATTGCCGGCGCGCGTCAACGGAGTATTCAAAAGCCCGATGGACATACTGGTCTCGGGGGTTTCTAGTTCCCGAAACCAAACATTTTCGCTTGGACTCACCAGAGCTTGCACGCACAGGCCCACGAGGCTGCCTCCTCAACTGGGTCCGGACGAGGTCAAGAAAATAGTGGTTCAATGTTCATTGTCGATATAAGTCAGCCAGATCCTCCCCAGGTAAGTGACCTTTCATTCCCCCAGAACAAAAGTCAAACCGTGCTCTTCAAACCACGCCGTGGAGGCACATCTTCCGGCACAGAAACACTTGTGCATCACTATCGTTTCTCTCTGCCTTAACCGTTCGCCTACAAGAATAGCCGTCTCACACGGCTGGTTTGCTGCGATACTCTTCAAACCGCCACATCCGAAACTCAACCCCACGCCACAGACATCGTGTTGCTGCTCAAAATGCCGATACGCCAACCACGTCTTGCTATCGTTGGAGGCGGGCCTGCTGGACTGACAGTCGGGATTCTCCTCCACAAGCACCAAATCCCCTTCACCATATTTGAGTACCGCCCTAAACCTACAGATGATGAACTCGAAAGTCCGGTTGGAATGCTTGACTTGCACGAAGAATCTGGCCTGGCAGCCTTGAAGGAATGTGCCCTCCTGGAAGGCTTCGAATCGCACACGGCTGTGTGCAGTGAGGCTCAGATTATTGCTAACAAAGAGGGGGACATCATATACAAGGATGATGGTGGCCCAGAAGCTCGTCCAGAGATATCGCGTAACTCCTTGACAAAATTACTCCTTGACCAACTACCTGCTGGTAGCATTCATTGGGAGCATAAACTCTCCTCCGCTAGCTATCTCGCTGGAGACTCGGACAATGTGGAGATCGAACTCAACTTCGGCCGTCACGGAAAACACACGTTCGATTTCGTGGTTGGTGCCGATGGTACCTGGTCCCGCGTACGTACGTTGTTGACAAGTGCAAAACCCAGATATGCAGGCTTACAGTACATGATGTTGGCCATCAGACACGTGTCAGAACGTTATCCTACCATTTCTGAATACGTCGGCACAGGCAGCTTCGTATCTCTTGGCAAGAGAAACGGCATCATGTGCCAACGTGCCCTGCAAGATTCTGCTCTGATATATGCCTTCCTGTCCGTCGATAACGAGCACTTTGCCGAGGATTCCGGTCTTACCAAGGGTACACCTGCCGAGGCAAGCGAGAGATTGTTGAATGATGAAGGACTCTTCGGACAGTTTGGGCCGAAATTGAAGGAGTTGTTGCAGACTGCGTGTGAAGAGGAAACGAGACTGGATCCAAATGCAAAACTAGTGGTCAGATCACTATACACGCTACCCCATGGCCATTCATGGGAGCACAGAACGGGAGTAACTCTTGTGGGAGACGCTTCTCATGTGATGTTACCGTTTGCAGGAGAAGGAGTGAATGTCGCCATGTGGGATGCACTTGACGTCTCGCGCTCCATAATAAAGGCATACGAGTCTTCGGCCACTAGTGCTGTAGCCTTTCAGGCGGCTTTGGATCCCTTGGTCAAGGAGTTCGAGGTGAACATGGCGGCACGGGCGAAGGAGAAGGCGGACGAGGCTTCCAACAATGCCAAGCTCATGCTCGGTAGCGAAGATGGTGCCACGGCCATGGCTGACTGGATGCGAGCAGCAATGCAACAAGCGAAAGCAACCCGACCTTCGGTTGAGTGACTGACGCGCTGCAGGGGATCACTCCAGCACCATTTCTTAGAGCAATAGAACGGGCAAACGGCGAAATTGTGTCCTGTTTCAAGCTACGTCAACTCTCCTCGTAGCTTGTTAGAACCAGTGTAGCTAAATCAAAAGTCATCTCTGCCTCCAGGAAGTGACGACAAAGGGCAACTAATGTACCAATCTGAAATATCTTGTGAGACATCGACTTATCCAGTCGGACTCTAGAGTACTGTATGTCCCTCTTAGTCAGCAATTCCTGTATGGCAGAGATCACATGATTATGATTCTTGGCAAAGGCCATTCCCATCCTGGACAACGTGAAAGACAAAGTTGAAGACAACCAGGCCAGGCCGCGAGGATCAGGTTGAGCATTTTATCCAGCATTTCCGTTACCATTCCCTTTCGCTATTGCAGCCTGGTGTTGGCTCTGGTCTCGTATTGAACAGCCAGCCCGGTTTTATCAAGTGCAACTCACTCTTTGACAATCATGGCGTCACAACTCCTACCACTGGGTACGCCTTGCAACAAATAATAAGCATGGCCCTCGATGCTGATGATCAGACTAGAACTCATTGACAAATGCGTTGGCTCAAGGATTTGGATCATAATGAAGGGTGACAAAGGTGAGACTCGACTTTCGAACCCTCTTCGTCTCTGTCACACTTGCTTTGATCGCTGGAATTTCGACTAACCTATGGTCCTCAGAATTTGCCGGCACATTACTTGGCTTTGATGATTATGTCAGTACGTAATGATCCTCCTACCAAGCCAAGTCATGTACAAATCAACCGAGACATGCTGACCTGAGTGAACTACAATAAGATATGGTACTCGAAGATGTTACTGAATTGTAGGCGGTCTTGAAAAGTCTCTGCCACCACCCGGACAAGTATACTAACCCTTTTCCATCTAGTGATTACACTGGAGCGCAAACCAAGCTGCCAAAGATCCTTTTAAACGGAAATAATATCTGCATGGTGAGTGGTGGCGCCCTGTGGCAACCGACATCAAGATCTTTCATACGCTACATTGATGGTCTCCTTTCTGATTAGCGTGGCTAACATGCGCAACAATCCCTAGTTGATACCCGGTGGCGAAGGCCCCATTGCAGCGGCGTCGTGACAAAGCACCAGCCAGACACCTCTCCAACAAGCTACAAGGTCTCTGGTCGGAACTTGACCAGAGCACCACAGCACGACGACTCGCGAGCACCGACCCGAAAGTGGCAATACCAGTTGTATAGCGTTGTAGATAGGTAGGCAGCTTTGGTACACCTACGGCGCTGCCAGATGTGAATTCTGAAGCATGAACTGCTGTCGGGCGGATGAGTCAAACTGCAAAAGGCAGCAAAAATGGGCATTAGAGAGCCTACCAGATGTTGTGGTGTCACAGATTGTTGGATCCTATGGGGCGAAGCGAGCCGTCGATTTCTGCAGGACTTTTACAGTCTCCTGCTGAACCTGCTTTACAATATCACCCGCAGGCAAAACTTCTCTCACGAGCCCAATACCTGTTCCAGCATAGGTTGTCATCCGACCCTCAGGTCCCCATCCTGAATCTCCTTGCTGCATTGCTTTTTTGTAGAGCTGCACGTTCTCTTCATTGCTCATTCCATGCTTGGCGTCTTGATATGTCCTGTTGACCACTCCCCTACCATTATATGTCTGCGGCCATCCATGGATGTTTCTCACGACGTCATATATTGTTGATGCAGCTGTGCTGACGCCGCCATCGCTGACTCTTAACACCTCGTCTTGGTAGCCTTTCGCGATGACGGCTTCTTTCGCGGCGAGAAACCTTGTGCCCAAAGCTACACCGTCGGCCCCTAGTGCCAGAACAGCTGCGGAGCCTCTTCCATCCATGATACCTCCAGCGGCCACGATGGGGATTTTGATGCCCTCTTCCGCCAAAGCATCTACGGTTTCTGGCAACAAGGTCAGCAGACTTGCTCGGTGCGCGAGTCCATGACCCCCAGAGTCAGCACCCTGTACTACCAGCACATCCGGCTTCGCCGTCTTGGCAACTTCCAGAGCTTCGGAAACCGTGCCAACCTGGATCCATATCTTCGTCTTGTTCTCGGTCGCTGTGCGAATCTCTCTAGCCCATTCTAGCAAGTCGCTTAACTGCTTAGGCGCGAAGAACCACACCGCTGCGACGGGATGCTTTTTGATGGCTTCGAGGGCGAGTTGCAGATCGCTTCCCCAGTTCTGAAATCCCACGCCGATAGGGAGACACCCGTTATGCAAAGGGACCTCTTGGGCTTTGGCAAACTCTGCTGCTTCTGCCAGATCATTGGCTAAGGGTGTCAAGTCAAATCCGCCGGCAAGAAATCCAAGGCCGCCGCTCGAAGATACTGAGACGGCATGACTGCCTAACGTGATCTTCATCATAGGCGCCGAGACCACGAGCGGAACATCTGGACTCGTCCATGGATAGTCAGCATGGAAGATGTTTTGCGTCATCATGAAATGGCTGGGCTCCTTGTGTAGAGGAGGTGCACCACGGACACGAATAAATGCACTTCTGCGAGAACAGCCAACTTGTGCCAGCGCCTGCCCTAGATATATTGCCTGATCCTAGACATATTTATAAGCCAACGGTTCCCACACTGAAAAGAATCTTGAATCTCCGCGGACGCTGTCGTGTACCATCGGATGACTCTGTGAGCGGATACGAGGCTATGAAACGTACAGCCAATTGCTGCGTGGTAACAGTCAGCTACCAAGCCGAGATGGACCTGGAGTTGGTGGATGTTGGAGTCAGGATGTTGGAGTAACGAATGACTGCTATTGAGATGTTGTTCGTCGGTCAATAATGCCTCGGATCTGGTCTCAGTTGTCCCTCACTAGACAGTGACACACACCTCTGGCCTTTCCTCTCACGTGATTCTTGGCAGCGACAGCATTTTCACGTTGTCGGTCGAGTCCAGCATCGACACCATCAATAGGTTCAATAAGTTGTTGAGCCGCAATCCAAATCGCATCCCTGTGATTGTCCTGGTATAGTCTGTCGTTTCTCAAATCCAAACTGCCGCTTCTGCGCGAACAATAGATTCCCGTGCGCATCGCTTGGATATTTGTCGCCATCTTAACAACAGCTTTATTTGCGAATTTTCCAGTACACACCAGTTCTCTCTGCCTTGCACTCGGACAAAAGGTCTTCAAAATGTCCGGTATCAATGCTCCAGATCGGTATGTGCATGCACGCCTCCTCCTCTTTGATGCAATGCTCTGGATTGGTGGTGGTGATTGCAAACGTGGTTTTGTTTGTGGTGGGAAAACGTGGCCCATGATGAAGAAGGATCGATCCTGGACCTGAGCGCCATAATCGCTACTTGATGTTGGACAACTCTCAAACAAAGATAACAAACACTCTTCGAAGCTTTTCCCAGCAAAGGCCTATATTTACAGCAGAAAACAGCTTGCTTCACCCAGGCTACTGCTGCATTTCACCGCCTACAGCCTTGGCATAACATGGACTGCGCTGCCACCCACAGCACGACATTGCCTGCCTTCGCCATATCTCATATTCAATAATCAATCGCTGCTACTTGTCAAACAGGAGTGCGTTGTTGGCAACACAAGAGGTTGAACATCTGGTGTAATGGACAATTCTTCAACTCCTGCGGACCTCAATGCTCAGCCCAACATGAATGCCGCAAGAACCATCTCTGCAAGTCCCTCCCGACGCCGACGTAGAGGTAGTTTGGCCGATCCTCTCCGCAACTCCAAGCAGTAAGCCTAACTCTGCTCCTTTCTGACCAGGTCATCCCATCAGGTGTCTCTGGACCGTATTGCAGCCATCATGTTTACAAGACTTCTAGTGACAACAACAACAACGACAGAGGCAAAGAGAACAGCGCCACTGTTAAAACCACCCTCACTGTCAACATCGAGACTATCAATGAACCAGTTACTCCCGGACCACCCTCACCAAAGCCTGGCGACACGTATCCTGGATCGGGAAAGGGCGGAATTCCACAAGATGGCCTAGCCTGGAAAAATCACATCTCCAACAAGAGATATCATAATCCCGGGGTCAATCACAATGAAATCAACAATCAGGAGAGGTGCGCAACGGAGACCACCACATCCAAAACGAGCTCGTCCTTCTTTGAACTGGGTCACGTTTCCTTCGCTGCTGGCCTTTTTATCCGTGCTGAACGGCGTGACATTTCGCTAACGCATTAACTTAGTACCGAGGCATTTATACTGGGTGACGGTGAGAAGAAAATCGAAGAGAAAATCGACACTCGTGGGTACGCTGATAACTTTGCCGATTCTGCGGCTCACTTCTGGACTAGGAACTCCCAACACTGTCATTTTCACATTCAACAAGGAAGACCATACTCTCGCCAACATGCTCCGAGCAAAGCTCCTTGAAAATAGCCACGTCACATTCGCGGCCTACAAGGTCAGTTTTCAGGCCACACGAAAGCGATAGAAGCACGGCAGACTGATAGTTATAGGTTCCCCATCCTCTCTTCGCGAAATTCGAACTCCGAATTCAAACCGATGGCGAAATCACTCCTAAGGAAGCTCTCATCGCTAGCTCCAAAGAAATCATTCGAGAGCTCGATGTGCTGAAGCATAGGTTCAAGAAGGAGTACGATCTTCGCAAGATGGTCGGCAGCGTGGGCCAAAACGGAGCTTGAACCAGCTACCTCTTGCCCATGTTGCGGAAATTCGGCGGTGAAGACGGAGCAAAGACGCATTCCGACCAAGGCTCAAAGGATACCCTGTACCATTATAGGACTGCAGACGATGGCGTTTCGGAGTCCAAGCTGGATTCTTCGTGGTGTAGATTATGATTAACATTGTCGTGATGGGCGTGGCAGGCAGGAGATCGACAGACTCACATACCTGCCACCAAAGTAACCAAAATATCGCTTTGACCATAACATTTTACGTCTCTCTTTGTCGCCGTGGAAGCGTGACTCCTCAGTTCTGCGTTTGAGTGTCTCGCTGATCAGGGATCCCGTCGCCGTCGGTTGATGCCAAGATGCTTAGTCAGGTGCCTCGCTAGCAGCGACCCAGCCTCAGTCGCCCGCCCCAAAATCCGCGTCATTCGAAGCAAGTCAACCTGCTGGCGCAGTCGTCGCCAAACCCAGATTACCACCAGCATCTCACTCGTTCCTGCGTTTTGTTCGTTCTTCATCTGCGGCCAGTTTGTTGTGTTCTTGAGCATCATGTATTCCTCCTCTAACTCGTTCCTGGGCGGTTCGAATAGTGCCCGCCCAGGCGCGGGTTTTGGACAGCAACAGTCATTTGGCTCGTTCAATCAAGCTCCTCAACAGCCATCGCCGTTTGCTCCCCAGCCTACCGGCTACCCCGGACAGTTGCAGTCACAGCAGACCGGCTTTCCAGGACTTGGGCCGCCGCAGAACTTCCAAGCTCCGGCACAACAGCCACAATTTACTGGTTATCCTGGCCAAATCCAAGGCCAGCAGTCTCAATTCCAGCAAGCACCGCAGCAGCCTCCTCCTTTCCAGCAGCAGCCCTCTTTCCAAAGTGCTCCCGCTCCTCAACAGCCGCAGCAGCAACAGCCACCTCAAGTAGCTCCGATTCGCCCCCAGCAGACCTCTACCCAGATTGCGCAGTCATTCAATCCAGGGGCTTCGAGTACGCCTCCGTCAAACAGGGGCCAGAGCCAGAGTACGAGCAGGATTCCGAACATAAGGCTGTCATTCATTACTGCTACGGATCAGGCAAAATTTGAACAGCTGTTTAAATCAGCAGTTGGCGACGACCAGGCGTTGAGCGGAGAAAAAGCTAGGGATCTTCTTCTGAGATCTAAGTTGCCAGGCAGCGCACTGTCACAAATATGGATATTATCGGATACCACAAAGTCCGGGCAGTTGCTGTTCCCAGAATTTGCGCTGGCAATGTACCTGTGCAACCTCAAATTGACCGGGAAAGAGTTGCCATCTGTCCTCCCCGAAAAGATCAAGAACGAGGTGTCGAGTATGGTAGATATCATTTCATTTGGCGTTCCTGATGCGCCCATCAGACAAAATGCAGTGTCTCCACCTGCTCCTCAAGCTCCACGACCACAACAGGCGTCTAACCAACAGCTGTTGTCGCAGCTTACTTCGCAGCCAACTGGTTTCTATAATCAGGCGACGGGTTTTCAACCTGGGCTTCAAGCCCAACCTACCGGCTTCCCAGGCCAGCAGCAAGGCCTTCAACCCCAAGCCACGGGATTCCCGGGTGCTACTGGATATACCGGCCCACGTCCACCCCTGCCACCCATGCCTACTGGATTCACGAACAACATGTCACCTCAGCAAACAGGCCCTTTGCAAGCCCAACCTACCGGCTTGCCAGGGCAGTGGGGCTTTGTGAACGCGCCAGCTACGGGACTTCCGAACATTGAGGCTTTGCGCCAACAGTTGATGCCTCAAATTGGCCGCGAGGGTGGTTTCACTACGCAGGGACTGGCAGGCTCTGCCAAGATTCCTTGGGCTGTTACAAAGGACGAAAAGCGAATATACGACGAATTGTTCCGCGCTTGGGACGGCTTGGGCAGGGGCTACATCTCAGGAGATGTTGCTATTGAAATCATGGGCCAAAGTGGTCTCGAGCGGGGGGACTTGGAAAGCATCTGGACCTTGTCTGACCCTAACAATAAAGGCAGGCTCAACATGGATGAATTTGCCGTGGCAATGCACTTGATCTATCGCAAGTTGAATGGATATCCCGTGCCAAATCGCCTTCCGCCAGAATTGATTCCACCCTCGACCAGGAACTTCAATAATTCCATTGACACCGTCAAGTCTTTGCTCTCGCAAGATGCTGAAACTAGGAAACAAACAGGCGCATTCTTGCAGCCCCAGAAGACAGGTGTCAGTTATCTGAAAGATCGCTCTTTCCGAGCGGGTTCAGCCTCTCCAAGTTTCGGACGGAAAGATGCCACTGTGTTTCGCAACAATGATGATGATATCGGCTATCGATCCAGCGCAAGACGCCGCATTGGTGCCGGCGGGAGGACCCCGTCACCTGCTCAGTCCTCAGACGTCTCCGAGAGTGCCTATGACGATATGACACCAGATCAGATTAGGAAGAAGATTCGAGAGAAGAAGATTCTTTTGGACGCAACAGACTTTCAGGATGAGCGTCAAGCTGATGATGATGACGTCCTGGACCGTCGGGATAGACGCGAGGCAGAGGACCTTTTCAAGCAGATTCGCCGCATCCAGGACGATATCGATACACACCCGAATTCGGGATTTGGTGGTTCAGACACTGGAGCTGAAAGAAGATCCATGCGTAGAGAACTACAGAAATATCAGGATCGCCTTCCAGCACTTGCCTCAGACGTTCGAAAGGTCGAGAAGAGTATTGCAGAAGCTAGGCTGCAGTTGTTCCGCCTGAAGGATGCCAAGGCTCATCCAAATAGCGCCTCTAACATCGTCGGCACAGGTCCTGGTGGAGCAGTCACCGAGGCTGATCGTATCAAGGCCAGAGCAAGAGCGCGGATGCAGGCGAGAGCAGCAGAGCTAGCAGGACGACCTGCTCCAACGACGGATGATGAAGGAGGTGCCCAAAGACGTCTGGAACAGGAAACTTCCAAGGTCAAATCCGAGCAGGAACGACATGAAGCTATGACCCGAGACGTTGAAGATAGTGTCAAAGACTTTGTCTCCAGTCTGGAAGACGGCCTACGCGTCGAGGGTGAAAGCGCCACCCAGGAACATGAACGGAGACGATGGGAAGAAGCTTTGGGTGTGGAAGACGAAGTCAAAGAACTGATCTATGACTTGCAAAGGAGTAGCAGGACAGCCAAAGTCCGCAAAGAAGAGTAAGCACATGTTTTATCCATTGGTGAATTTCATGCTGATCAAAGAAAGGCAAACGCGCGCTGCTCCCCGAGCTTCTGCAGATTACGGTCGCGACGAACCAAGACACACCAACGGTAGCCTGCCAAGTCGTCCCGCCCCTTCCACCACCACTTCATCGTCATCTTTGACTGTCGGTACATCACCTCAGGATCGAGTCGCTGCTGCCAAGGAGAAAGCTTTGAAGCGTATCCAAGAACGCATGGCTGCAGCAGGCATCAAGCCGGCTGGGGATTCCGGAGAGACACTTCAACAGCGTCAAGAGCGCGAGAAACAGGAACGAGCGGAGCGTATCCGAAAAGCGGAAGCAGAAGATGCCAAGCGTGAGCAAGAGAGGCAGCAAAGACTGGCGAACGAGGGAGTTGCCCCTCCGAGTCCTAAATCTGCAAAAAAGCCTCCTCCCCCACCTACTCGAAAGCAGCGACAGGAGAGCTATGATCTCTCTGACCGCAAAGCACATGAGGCGGCAGCACAGCAAAAGGCTAGAGCTGAGGAAGAAGCAGCCGCACAGATCAGGGCCGAGCAAGAGGCACAGGAGCAAGAGCGCAAGAGATTAGAGTAAGTTCATTCTGACATAGTCGCTATGTGTACTAACAGATGTACAGGGCGCAAGCCAAAGAGCAGGAAAACGACTTGGAAAAGGAGCGTCAAGCCGCGCAAGACCGTTTACGTGCCTTGGAGGAACAAGTCAAAGCTGGCAAGATCAAGAAGCAAGAAGAGAAAGCTCGTAAAAAGGCGGCCGAAAAAGAGGCCAAGGAGAAAGAGGCCAAGCTAGCTGCTCAGCGAGCTGAGCTTGAAGCCGCTAGAGAGAGAGAACGGCAATTGCAATTGCAGCTTGAGAACTTGGGTGACTCTTCTTCCGACGACGATGAGCCAGAACAGGTCACCCCACAGGAGAGCACACCGGCCACAAGTCAAGTCCTGACAAGCTCGATCTCGTCACCTCCGCCTATGGCACCTCCTCCCCCGGAGCCGTCCACAAGCAGTGGCTATGATGCCAGCCCCCTTTCCAGCCCTCCAGGAGAAGAGTCAAAGAACCCTTATTTCAGGAAACTCTCCCAACGTTCAGAAGATGCAACGCCTGTCTTTTCACCACCACCAGTCCCCCAGAGTCAGCCCTTTTCTCCGCCAGCTGCAGCACCACCCCCAGCTCCAGCGGCAGACCTACCATCTACCAATCCTTTCCATCGGATTGCTCAACAGGAGGCTACCAAGCCGCTGACGCCCTCATTCACTGGTGCTCAATCAAGGCGTCGCCCGGAAGAGGACGAGTGGTCAGCCGCTGGGTCTGACAAGGACGATGACAGCGACAACGAGGACGACCCTCCGGCAGCTGGGTCAGCCAAACATCTTGCATCCATTCTGTTTGGCACCATGGCACCACCCCGGCCACTTTCAGCCATGGATAGTAAAGACAGCAAACCTGCTACGCCTGTCCAGGAACCTCCACCTGTTCCAGGTGCCTTTGAGGCTCCGCCCGCACCGCCACCACCAATGCCAGACAGTGGTGCACCATCGGCAGCTCCTCCTCCTCCCCCAATGCCTAGCTTTGGGGCACCAAGCGCACCACCACCACCTCCTCCTCCTCCGCCAATTCCGAGCGGTGGTGCGCCTGATAGTGCCCCTCCACCCCCGCCAATGCCCGCGCCAGCCCGCACAGGCACCGGAGATATTGGGGCCCTTCTAGGAGAGATTCAAAGAGGGAAAGGGCTAAAGCACACGGAAACAAAGGACCGAAGTGCTAGTTCTGTAGCTGGAAGGGTGCTGGATTAGACGAGTGAAAGATGAGCGTGCCTGGTGTATGTGGAGTGTAAGAGGTGTTGCAATGTCTGATAAGATCTGATATAAGTTTGTGTATCCTTAAGACTACGGCGTCGTTGTACTCGTAGGAAACACATGAGGGTGCAAGGCGGGTAGGCCCAGGTGATTGAACGGGCTAATCCATATGAGGCTTAACCGGTACAAAGGACACTACGTCTCATCACGTGATTTGGCGGCGCGTAGAGCTAACCAATTTCGAAAGTAACAACAAATAACTGGTGATTGGACCTGAGACACCAGCAGTTAGACGACAACACTCAAAACCCGAGTAACGACTGTGAGAGGTGCTGCAAGAGGTTCATGAGAGCCCGGATGCAAACCTCGTCCCCTCTAAGAGAGTAGCAAGGTTGCCCACACTCCTCGGACGACGACCAGACGACAACATGCCTCGAGTTTCAAGCCAGAGCGGAGGCCGCCCAAGCAGGCAAGCCGTGGTCATGAACATGGCTCGTGAAAAGAGCAAAGCATCGCCGATAAAGTAAGGGTACACATCCTTTTGACAGGGCTATTCAGCGAAGTGCAAGTGAAGGTCCAGAGGGATGTGTGAAACGAACGTTGTCTAAATTCACCGTGCATCACCGCATGGCTTCACAATTCTTCCCACCCTGGTATGACGGTGTTGTTTACTGACGGAATTTTTTTCTAGGCTGGCATTAAACGATGACCGGGGTGAAAAAGTTGCCCGCCTTCAATCTCGACAAGCACTCCAGGAAATCCACATGAACGAGATTCGCGCCGCAGCGAGTCCTGTCCGCAAGATCAACCAGCACCGCAATCGCGACCGCCGAGATACTTCGGGCAGTCGAGCCATGTCCGAATCCCCACGCACTCCGCGCACGAGCGATGCGCACTTGCGCAAAAAGGTCGCATTGCACAGAAGGCAGAGTCAGCAGAACCACGGTCAACATGCGAACAGCCCGCGAACCGATACGCTGACACCTATGAAGCGCGTACCTATCCTCGCAAACTTCGAAGAGTGGATGAAAATGGCTACAGACAATAAAATCAACGCGGCGAACTCGTGGAATTTCGCATTGATTGATTATTTTCACGACATGAGCCTGTTGAAGGAAGGGGACGGGGTGAACTTCCAGAAGGCCAGTTGCACGCTTGATGGATGCGTCAAAATCTATACGAGTCGCGTTGACAGCGTGGCTACTGAAACAGGTCGGTTGCTCAGTGGCCTTGCGGATGGCGCGGAGGGGAAAAAGCGGAACAAAGACGATGGCGCGGATGACGATGATGACGAAGGTGAAGAGGGCGAGGACGGAGAAGGCGAAGACGGGGAAGGAAAGAAGAAGAGCAAAAAGAAGACGACCCGGAGTCATGAAGCGACACTTGCACCGGGATTTGCGAGTTTTCAAGGAAAGAAACTCGAGCTGGAATTCGCCGTTGACCCTCTTTTCAAAAAGGCATCCGCAGATTTCGACGAGGGAGGGGCTAAGGGTCTCTTGCTGAATCACCTATCGATTGATTCGGATGGGCGGATTGTTTTCGACAGCAGTGACGACGCCGGCGATGCGACACTGGTAGCAGACAAAGACAAGAGCCAGCATCACGGTGATGGCGATCAAGAGGACGGGGCGGACGCAGCTGTTGCACAAGCTACTAAAGCAGCTGCAGAAACTGACGAAGCAGAGATGGAGGATCCAACTCCTACGCCAGAGGCTGAAGAGCAAGACGAAGAAATCGACCTCGGGGCCCTTGCAGCAAAGTTTTTCCCTGACCTCGGCGTGCTCGACAGCCAGGACGTATGCCCTTCGATGAAGTCCTTCACTCTCGGCGATCCATCAGGAGAACTGAACATTCCTTTCCTAAAGGCGCCAGACGACTGGCGTGAGCAGAAGAAAGGATCTACAACACCTGCGCCCCCTACACTTGATGGCAATATCAATCTCTCAGATCAAACGGGTATATTCCTAGACGGTACTAATGCCATGGGCTTCGACGATGATGACGATGATGGCGGGCTGCTCGGCGGCTTTGACGTGGCCGATAATGTCGGTTTCGGTGAGGGTGGCGAGGCTTGGGCCAAGGATGCTGCGATCGAGGCGCAGACTCGAGTTGTTCAGGCCGGAGAGATGGATGACAATCTACTCGAGGGTGACAACAACGCATATGCACTATCTCTACAGCACAAGTACCAAGAAGACGCCGAGCACGAGAGTATCATGGCGTACTTTGATAAGGCGTTCAACTCTAGAGCGAAAGGCAAGATGGCGTTCATGACACTGGAAAATTGGCGCATGCAGAAGATTCAGAAGGCGGCGCAGGCTGAGAATGCGCCAACAACGCGGCAGCGCAAAGAAAAGGAACCGTTTGAAATTGATTTCCTGGGTCCCATGTCGGAGAGTCTGAAGGAGTTGCTGGAGGCGCCCGCTGTGCTCAACAGTCAGATCAGCCTGCCCAAGGGACAGTGGAAGACGAAAGGTCGCAACCTGTTAGACAAGGACGACGAAGTTGTTGATCCCAGGAAGTTGATGAGACTCTGGACGAAGCCTAAGTGTCGGGTTGGTCGACGTAAGGGCAAGATGGGGGTCATTGACGAGGGCTTTGGGGCCCGAAACCGACTTGCCATCATCCACGGTCAACAAGGCGACGTTGACGAAGACGAGGAAGACGAAGGGCGCAAGGGCGATTACGATGCCGACTTCTTCGCCGACGACGATCAGATGCCGTTCTTTGATGGCCCGCTGCCCATTGATGACGAGGACGACGGGCTTGGTGTCGGTGATCTGGACGTTGGGGACGAGGGCCAGGCGTTCATGGACGCAAGAGAAATGTTGTCGCCCCCTCCACCTGATGGGCAGCATCAGCGGCAGAATGATGGGTTCATGGGTATGATGGAAGACGGTGCCGTATTGAAGCAGGAGCCGCAAGAGGGCGCAGAAACGCAGGACCCTCAAGCGCAGCACAATGGCCTAGACCTTCTTCCGGGCAGTTTCGGCAGTCAACTTGTCACGCAGGCCGGTCGTCGCTTGAGACCAGAATATGTCAACTATGCACGCACAGCGAAGAAGGTGGACGTCCGGAGATTGAAGGAGAACATGTGGAAAGGGATGAGTGAGAAGTTGGCACTGATGAGGATTGATGTCTTTGAAAAGCCGACGAGTGTGCAGCAGGAGCATGCGCAACAACGACAGCAACAAGTGTCGGAGGCTACGGCCAACGGTGTTGTTGATGAGGATGTTGACATGATGGACGTGGACGTGGACATGGATGAGCACGAAACGTCACAAGATCAGGACCAGCTTCAGGGTGAATTACAACGACAAGTGGATGATGCAGACGCCACTCGAGGAGATGAAGGGGTGGGTGGTGGCGGCGCCGGTCAGGTTGGTGAGGCAGACGACGCACTCAAGTTCACCGAACTCATCCAGGACCTTCGTGGCGTTTACCCCGAGCAGCAGATGAAGGACATCAGTACGAGTTACTGTTTCATCTGTCTGTTGCACTTGGCCAATGAGAAGGGGCTGGTGCTCGAGGGTGAAGTTGACGGCGAGAGAGCGATGCAGGAGATCCGCGTCATGCGGGACAAGAGTGTCGGTGAAGGGTATGAAGGCGAGTGAGTGGGTGAGTGGGTGAGTGTTGACCCTGTCGGAAGGTGTAGGTAGCTATTTTACCTTTTGTTACGTGCGTGTATATACCCAATTGAGGGTATACATTTTGGGTTCGGTTGGTGTTCAGATGGAACCTCTAGGTACATTACCTGCGTATGATTGATGATGGATCGGACGATGACCGGGACGTCTGTGGGCGTTGTCGGTGTCGGTGTTGATGGAGGAGGGTTTCGTGACGCATTCCTCGAGCGATCGGGTTGGTTTCTCTTTTCTTTTTTTTCTTTTTTTTCTTTTTCTCTTTTAAAGAAAATAAAGATTTACAATTGTTGTTGTGGTTGTGGTTGTGGTTGTGGTTGTTTTTTCAGAGGTTGATATTCTTTTGTTTTCCCCCAAACACGATCTCGTACAGACTCGTTCATGGGTGGGCGAGAAGGAGGGCAAGAGCGAGGACGAAAGATGAAAGATGAAAGATGCAGAGGCAGATGCAGAGGCAGATGCAGAGGCAGATGCAGATGAGGGGGGGTCGGGATGTCCAGGTTTGACGATAAGCAGCAAGCGATGCTTTATTATTAAATATATTTACCGACCGACCTTTTTATTTTATATCGTGTACGGTACCTTCTGGATAACCCAACTGGTATCTAATCAGTAAATCTACCCCGAGTGTCTTGAGTATCTCGTCAGACAGATACTGTACACCAGCAGGTACAGTAGGCACCGTCCGTCCTTGTCGATGTGGGCACCCCGTACTCCGTGCATACATAGACATTCATCAGTATATTCTCTAGCGGAGTGAGGTTCCACAACACACTGGGATGCTCAAACTAGCTAGCTCAACACAAGGCAGGCAGTTCGCGAAAAATCATCAAGACCTTTAATAAGAGTGCGGAGTGTAAGTTACTCTATTAGGCATCGTATCTCTCTACTCTATCTATCTACCTGGCGCAGTTTCGTATGTATGTATGTATGTATGTGTGCATGTATGTCTGTGTTCCAGATGCAGACTTTTAGCCGAGAAGGGTTCTTGGACACTTGGACATACCAAAGTCAAGGCGGGCCACCTCTACCTAGTAGACTGTAGCTCCCAAGTAAGTACGGGAACATGGACTGTAGTAGTCGACGAGCCGTAGGTGCTCCGTACAAACAGGCAAACTCGGAAAATGAGTCTAGCTTGTCACCGGGTGACGCGGAACAAGAGACCCGGTGTACCCGTTCGGTGCAGCGAACGCCAGGGTAGCATTCGGAAAGTTGTTCCTTGTGCGTGGTGGATGTACTCGTACACGAATCGTACTCGTAAGTGTGTGTGTACGGGTCGAAAGAAAAAGATAGAATCCAAATAAATATGTGGCGTAGCTCCACTCCGAGTCTATTGTACTTGTAGTTTGTACCCGAAAGCAGGGCACTTGGGAGTCGTAAGGTATGGATGGAGTACAATGGGACGAGTCCTCCTTCTGCAGGCTGGTACTCCATAATTTGTCGTTTGCCAAAGTCGGTAGGTTTGAAGGACCCGGAGAAAGAAAACCGGCTCGCTCGCTTGCTGGCTGGACAACCAGGAACTGGAATGCATCAGAGTGTCCTTCTTTAGTGTGGTGTCAAACTGTCAGACCACGGCCATGCATCGCCGACGACATTCTGCCCTTACGGAGGAAGTACTTTCTTTTATAACTTGGCTTCGTTTTTGGCCAGAACCCATAACCCTTCTGCTTCGGTCATGACTAGGCCATCCTTGTTGACGATTTGGCCTCTTGACTTCCACTTGCGGCCTTCTCTTCCCTCGAGCCAGCATTTGACAATGACGTCGTTGGGCGTCGGTACGGGTGCGCGGTATGTCACGTTCAGCCCTGCGGTGTAAAGGGACTCTCGGGCTCCCTCGAGATGCCGGTGGTGTAGCATGACGCACAAGCCCATCATCTCGTCGAGAATGGCGCAGGCCACTCCGCCGTGGAGCGTGGTAGGGTGTCCGTCAACACCTGGGCGGCCGAGGTGGAGGAGCATGATACAGTCTGGGTTCTCGGGCACCTTCACCACCGCCTTGTGGCCTTGGCCTGTCTTCAATGTGCCCTTGGGACTTTCTTCGGCGATGGGGAAATCCTTCAACTGTAGGGTGACCAGATACGGGATGGTGGTCGGGGTAGCGACGGTTCGCGAGAAGAAGTAATCTTCACCGTCATCTTTGAGGACGCGGGAGTAGGTTGGGATTGGGCGGTAGACAGGGTTTGAGAGGTACTTGCTGGTAAAGTCGTTGGCTGCGAAATGCGCCAGTGCTTCCTTCGGGACGTCGTGGGCGGCAATGAACTTGTCCATGAAATCCATTTGTTGACCCATGCTGGCGGTAGAGGTCGCACGGTGTCACGTCTCGTGCATCACCCGCTCTCACAGACGCACAATGCAAGAAGCCAAGCTACAGAAGCGAGGGTGCTCTGTCCTGATATACTCGTAGGGTCGAACTCTGCATAGCCGGTTCCCAGAGCGCGGACATAATCCGCGCCCGCGGGAGTCAAGGTGTAGCCAGGAACCTCGGAACTGAGTGCGCTGGCGGCCCAGTGCCCAGCCTCGTCTGGCGGGCTTTCTGCGGCGGGGGTTGATACAAGGACCAGTACGGATACTCCGTACTGCACAGGCCTATAGCTTCCTACAGTCTCTGCGCTAGGCAAGGGTTACGTGGACACGGTGTCGGAGGAGGGAGACTTCTGGAGGCTCTGAATGGGCGGTGCGTGGCCGGGGCTGGTGAGGCTGGTTGCCATTGGCGGCGGCCCTTAATGTGTTTTAGAGCTGTGGGCTGCTCCCGGCGGCCTGCGAATAGGGGCTTTGGACACCCCCGGTTAGCGAGCTTTAGCTGTGCTTAGCTGCGTCTCAACCCTGGTCCAGGCCTGGTGAGTCGCCCCGAGTTCGAGATAGCAAGCACAATAGCTTCGCTTGACATCAACCCGCCGCCTCTTCTTCCGCTACGAACAAAAATAAAAAGGCCGCACTCTCGCTGCTGTCGCGTCCCATTATTGACTGCTGTTTCACCTTCTTCATTATCGCTCAAGAGAGGTAAAAGTGCGCTGCCGTAGCAACAGCATCGTATACCCAGATCAAAGGTAGCTATTTCCCCAGTTGTTCGGCGCCGCCATCGCACCTTATCGCGGCGGATTGATCGCTCCTCGGTCGCTGCGTCCGCTCCATTCCATGCGGCCCGCTCTTGCCCTCCCAGCAAACTGCTCTCAGCTTTTTCTTCCCTTCTCACTCCCCGCCGCGACCTTTACTCTGCCGTCTTGACCTTCATCATCCTCTTTTACCCAGCATCAATTGACATTAGGCATCTCACAGCAGACAGACACCAAGTCTTCTCTCCGTACCTCCATCCACCGTCACCATGATGTCCAGGGCCCTCCTCGTAGCCTCAGCCATTGCTGCTGTCGCTCATGCGCAAACCCTCGAGACCTCTAGCGCTTCGTCGGTCGCTGCCACGTCTACTGCCTCTCAGGTGATGCCTCCAGTTGCCACGCAGGCATTCAACCCGGCTGGAATCAACACAACCGTATCATGTAAGAGAAGACTACTGAACTCTTTGCGATGAGCGAGACACTAACTGGGAGCAGTCAACTGGTGCCATGCGCAGCTAAACACTTGCCCGTTGATTTGCGGAGGAAGTGCTTCTCTCAATCAATGCGACGATGTAAGTCACTCAGGATCTACTAAGCTTCTGGCGCTCTGATCTAATTGTCCCATCAGGTCGCCTTCACCTACAGCTGTGTTTGTGCCAACGGAACCGTCCCCGATAGCACTGCTTTCATACAGACGCTCCCCTTCTTCATCTGTCAAGAGACCTACATCCAGTGCATCAACAACAACCCCAACGATGCTCAAGCTCAATCTGTCTGTAAGGACAACGAGCAGTGCGGTACTCGTAATGCGACTGCCGAATATCTTGCTGAGCAGGCCGCTGCCTCCTCAGCCGCTGCCTCTACCACAGCTGCCGCCTCCTCTGCAGCCCCTTCATCCACCCCTTCGACCTCTGAAAACAGTTCTGCCACTGCCACCAGTTCCTCTGCTGGCGCTAGTGGCTCCGATAACGCCGCCGCCGGTATGGCTCATGTCACTACTGGGGCTTTCGCTGCGGTGCTCCTGGCCGCCTTCAAGCTTCTCGTCTAGACCCGCGGTCCTCAGCTGTGTAACAGCGACCTCCATTCTTTGACTCGAAAATGATGTTGGACAGACTCTTATTCTCGGGTAAGGCCAGAGGCACAAAAGTTAGGGAGGGTGTCACTGTTTGGTTGATAACAAAACAGAAGACAAAAACAATTGACAAGTTATTGGAGGATGAACGACGACATGCAAATGACTTGGCATGATTAGGGGCAATGAATCGTTACGAGTTCATGGTGACGTGAGAGACTTGGGGCAAGGGCATTGAACGAGCGAATGATTTATGTGGCTTTGTGAGCGTTCTGCGATTGCTTCTGGGGGCAAAAGCAATTTCCAATCCTTTAGCGAGAGTGTTTGTACCTCTGCATTGGCACAGACAGGGGAACATGACCATTGGAGGGAAACTTGGTAGAGAGAGAGAGATGGGCCTAGTAATAAATAATAACATGATTGTGGTTCGGAGACTGGTACGGAGTATTCTTTTTTCTTTATCTTTTCTACTGAGAAGATCTACACTTGAGATCATCGTAGGGAATTTAGTGATCGGTAGAGTCTAGAGATGATGATGTTTCCACTTTTTATGATGCGCACTGGTCGATCTTTGGAGCTTCAGCCACACGAGGCTGCGAGAATGAGGCTGAGGTTCAGCCTTGCCGAGGGACAGCGTTTGTCCGATGACGAATGCGGAGAAGCTATTGTACTCCGTCTAGTCCCAAAAGTACGAGTACTTGTACTGTAATACGAATCTCGGTACCAGTACTTTTGGGACTAGACGGAGTTAGTGCGTGAATCTTCCATTCGTCCTGAGCCTCCTTTTCTCCTCTGAGGAGTCAGTCGATCAGCCCGGTGCCAGGAATGCGGGGGGACTATGAATTTGAGATACTGTACCTATTGTAGCTAGGTAGTATGCGGGTACGAGTGTCCTTTTCCATGACGAAAACCTTCCCCTCCCGAGGCCTTTTGTTGTTGTGTTAACCTTGCGTGGTCTTCCGCCGGCTTAGACGAAAATGGAGAAGCCGAAAGGTTTTCTTAATTCTTGTCATCGCACACTACTGTATGTACCTCGTCTGGTCATGTACAGAGCGTGTGGTACCCAGGTAGCTACTAGTACAAGACGTATGTAGATGTGTTATATATATTATGTGGCAGTGTGTGGGTTTGTCTGTGGGTATTTAAATTGCCGGTGGTGTGATATTTCCCTGTTCAACAAGTCTACCTGTCCATCTACCAACCACTCCGTATTACCTACGTACCTACATCATACTTGCATACATCTCCTGTGCACCCGCTGTACCTGAGCTACCTGACCTACACCTCCTAAACGAGCCGCGGGATTCTTTTTCTTTTTTTTTTTTTCGGTCACCATGCGCGCCTTACGATATCACGGTATCAAAGACTTGAGACTCGAGCACGACGTGCGAGAGCCGGAATGTACAGAGACCGGTGTGAAGATCAAGCGTGAGTTTTGCCTCTCTCTCTCTCTCTCTCTCTCAGCCAACCTGGCTGGCGATCTTCAACGCGTATCTCTTGATTGCAGTCGACGGAATTGTGCGTAAATGTGACGACTGACTGACGAATCTTCTGTTGATGTTTGGCGAGGGTTTAGCGGCGTTTTGTGGAATTTGTGGCACTGATTGTGAGTTGTATCCCAACCCCCGAACTCCGTACATATGCTCCCACCTATACACACACACACACACACACACACACACACACACACACACACACATACACTCTCTATTTCTTGTTGTCTCATGCCATTGACTCACTAACCACCAATCAATGATCCACTTGTGCGCAGTACACGAGTACTCGGCTCCCACTTTTATCCCATCCAAGGATGCACCACACCCGTTGACCAAGGAGTCTATGCCTGTGACAATTGGGCATGAATTTGTAAGTGCTGTACAGAGCCTCCAAGCAAAAGTACCTTCAAGGCTCTTGCCTCCTGACCTCTGACCTCTGACCTCTTCTCCCCCGGAATTGCACCCCCCAACTTCCAGGGTGGTCCATGCGAGATCCAAAATGCTAACCTCGACAACTCCCATGTTTCGGGCGATTATGAAGAGCGGCGAAATTGTCGAGATTGGATCCAAGGCACATAACCCCACGAACCTCCAAGTCGGAGACAAGGTGGCCGTGCAACCTACCATTGCTTGCTTCTCGTGCGGACCCTGTCAAGAGGGGGCCATCAACTGCTGCGACGGCGCCGGGTTCGTCGGCCTCAGTGGCGGCGGAGGCGGGATGAGCGACTTCGTCACCGTCGATCCGCAGTTCGTCTTCAAGTTGCCCGACGACGTAGCCCTCGATGTCGGCGCGCTGGTCGAGCCCCTCGCGGTCGCGTGGCATGCCGTTGATCAATACCCTGTCGGACCGGACACAGAGGCCATCGTCATGGGCGCTGGGCCCATAGGGCTAGGCGTGATTCAGTGCCTGAAGGCTCGCGGGGTCAAGACGGTCATTGTCGTCGAGATGGCCAAGGAACGGCAGAATTTCGCTATCCAGTTCGGCGCCACGCACCTGATCGACCCGACGAAGGAGGATGTGGTGAAGAGGGCCAAGGAGATTTGCGACGGGCAGGGTCCGCACGTGGCGCTCGACGCTGCCGGTGTGCCGGCGAGTATCAAGACTGCCGCGCTGTCCGTGAGGGCGAGAGGGACCATTGTCAATCTGGCCATCTGGGAAAAGGAGGTGAGTTTGCCCCCGTGTGGAGACGGGGAGATGAAATTTTCCCACACATACACAGAGAGAATAGTGTATCTGAGAAAGCCTGGAACCGAGAAGATGATTGTTGACGACTATGTTCTTGCATGGCGTAGGTCCCGTTTCAACCTAACAGTTTGGTCTTTGGAGAGAAGAAATACGTCGGTGGTAAGTAGAGTTGAATGGGCGGAACATTGTCCTGACTCCTGAGGAAAGTCCTTGTGCTGATACTTATATGATGGCGAACAGTGCTGGGGTATCTTCAAAAAGATTTCGCGAGCGTTATCTGCGCTCTCGGCGATGGAAGCCTCAAGCCCGAAAGGATGATCACGAGTAAGATCAAGATCGATCGGGTCCCTGAAGATGGATATCGGCCCTTGATTGAGGAGAAAGACAAGCATGTCAAGATCTTGGTGGATTGCAGAGCTTGAGTTGGCTTCCGGGCGTACTGTGGATTTCATGACTTGCTTCCATCCTTCCACTGAACACTGGTGCTGAATCCTTCCTGATCCAGAATTGAAAGGACTTCCGAATGCTTCGAGCGAATGAGAGATTGGACGTAGTACTTTATGCACAGTACCTTTTTGGATCGTCCTTCAAGAGACGTTCAGCAATTCCTAGATGTCCAGCTCCGTATCTGGATCCCGCAGTGCCCCATTCTTGATGAGAAGACGTGCTGCAATCTCCCATGGTTTTTTTGTTCTCGTCCAGCTATATTCAGTCTTAGATGATAAACACCATGATAGCGGTGTTCGGCCATTGTTGTCCCTGGAGTTTACTTCGGCACCCAACTCGATGAGAATTTCCATTCTCATCACGTCAGCATTCTCTGCGGCATGAGAGAGCGGCGTCTTGCCCTCATCGTCTCTGGTATCAAGAATAGCACCATTCTTAATGAGAAGCTGTGCTACGGCCTTTGTTTCTGTTGTGTCCTCTTTCCAAGTAAGAGCCATTTCCGGTGCTAAACACCATGAGAGCGGTGTTCGGCCTGTTGTATCTACCGAGTCAACCGCTGCACCCTCCTTGATCAGTAGCTCCGCCACAAGTATACTGTCAAACTCTGTAGCGTAAGAGAGCGGGGTTCGGTCGCCTGAATCTCTTGAGTCCACTACAGCACCACGGTCAAGAAGAAGCTGTACTATCGCCAGGTGACCATTTTCAGAGGCCCACGA